>NC_085878.1:72500-107500 GCF_034702125.1 Engraulis encrasicolus
TCGCTTCTGTGTTTCTGTTCCCCCACGAACGGAAAGTCCCCGGCCAGGGTCGAGGTGTCACGGCCGAGACGCAGTCAGTTCAGGTCGCGCGCTGATTGGTCTGCACGTGCAGCATCACTAGTTGGCGGCAGAAGCGCCATCCGAAGCTGCATTTCGAACGATCAGTTAGGAGCTGCCTGCGCGTGAAAACCACCGAACAACACCAGGAAAGGAGAACAGAGACGTGACTTAAGCTACTCTTTCACTTTGGGGAACTCTCTATTCGGTTGTTTTGTTTTGTTTAGGTACTTGTCTATGTGGACAGTTGCTGCCCAATAATACAATCAGGGACCCAAATGAATAGATAGCAAGAGGCAGGTGGCTTGTTCCAAATATTTATATATTTATTTTGCTGTTATTTTTTTTATTCTTTTTTTTAAATGTGTTGAACTCTCAAAAAGGTCAACAAAATAAAATAATTACAATATAGCTGGGCCAGCTCCTAGCCCTTGGGAGTAAAGTAAGTCATTCACAGTGGCCCAAAATGGTGTCCTGCACACAGCGAACAAAGAGGCATGCAGTTAGGCGGCAAACCCATGAAATGCATTGCACAGTAAACAGTTAGGATGCAACACTTGGCACTGCATACCTGGGGTGTATGTAGCCTACACATGCCATAAAAGGGCACACTTATACTGGCCAAACCCACACCTATACTGGTCAAACCCACACTGGCCACTGGGGTGAATGTACACACTTGGGGGGTCATGGCTACCTAGGGGGGAGCAGGCTACAACAAAGGACGATAAAAGGCAACTAATTCAAAAAACAAATGTGTGTTCTGTCGGTCTGTCTGTCTGGCTGGCTGTCTGTCTGCCTGTGGGCCTATCTGCCAGTCTGCCTGTCTGTATGTCTCTATGTCTCTCTCTCTGCTTGTATGTTTTTATACTGTCAGTGTTCATTCTCAGTAATTGAAATTTGAAAATTTAAACATTGAATGCTGTCGTCTTGGCCAGGTAGGCCTATAGGTCTAGCCTGACAATTTATTTTTTAATTTTTTTTAATTTAAAAAATGTGAATGTCTGTGCCTTGGTCTATGCTGAATAGATTGATCAAACCAAGTCAAGTCAATTTAAACATACCATTAGATCAACTAAAAAGTTCATAACATTAGAACATAGCAGCCTAACTTGGAAAAAAATATAAAATCCTGGAAGCACAGCTGAAGCATCCAGCACAACGTTTCCCTGGTAACACCATAGTCAGCCATAATGGCCACGTTTCATTGGTTCTCCCAGCTAAGGGACAAACATGGTCTGCCAATCAAATGACAGAAAAGAAGCATGTGGAACTACCCCTTCGTTATGGTCTGCCAAACCTTCAGGACCGGGCTGCATATAATACAATAAATAACCCAGACATTTTTGGCGTAACACATACAAGTTATTTTCATAGGCCTACTGTATCCTGCCGTACTCAGTACAGTGGGGAACCTGGCTGTTTACAGCCTGTGAGGCTGTCTTATCCTGCCCCCTATACATATAGTTTTAATGTCAGGCAGTTTCTAATGAAATATGACACGATTTGTAAAGCTATTTAGAAATTACATTTGCGATACAATTCAGTTATATTTTCAGGGGACCTAGTTAAGGTGGTAGGCCTATCTGTTGGAAAGGTGGCCGCCTTCAATATACGTACGTAGACCTAAAGTGCAGTGGGGAAATCTTGGTTTGTGTTCATAGCAGCCTATGGCCCTTGGAGGATTTTCTGAAAGTGGAAGTGGCCTCCGGAATGAAAAAGGTTCCTCATCCCTCGTCTATACTGAAAACGGACCAATGATAAATTCCGGCTACGCCAAGAGGAAGATGTTTTCCCCTCTAAAAAGGTGATCTGCAAGGCACACAGGTACAGGTACATAAAGGACAATGGAGACCGGGTGACAGGGGACAATTTACTTTTCTTTTTATTCCTATACAGGTGCAAAATCTTTAAAAAAAAATAGAGCTCCAGAGTTACAAAACGGCGCACAGCAAGTTAGTGAAGACAGCAAATTCATAATAAAACACACACGGCAAACCACACTGTTAGTGTGACACAGTTTGTTTATACTAAAAAACAGCACTGCAAGCAGGGAGACTGGGGTATGGGGTTCTCTCTCTCTCTCTTTCTTTCTCTCCCTCTCTCTCTCTCTCTCTTCCAGAAAGTTCCTATTCATCCATTTCTGACTGATACTTTAACAACCCAGATGGCATGGCACAGTCTTAAATGAAGTAAACACAAATCTTAACATTTTATTTTTAGTTGAAGAAGGCAATCAGTAAGGGATGATTTTGCAATATTAATTATAATATATCTGACAGCGTATGTCTGCCACTCTTTTATTAGTTTTTTACACTGCAGGTACAAGTTCAATTTCTGTTCATATACATTAATTAATACAACCTATGCAATGTTTCAATTAATCCAAAAGTAATGTCATGCCTTAGTAAGGTCCCTATTCTCCCTTTATTTCTTATTTGGATTCCTATCCACATGGCATAGCGAAATAAAGGGGCTATACGTAGCTCAGATCCCTGAACTGAGAACCCCCACTCTGCCTCGGCACACCTCAGCTTTTATACAAGAACACTCAGATATAAGAAAATGGATACAAGTCATGTGATTGACGTCATAGGCGTGCACAGATAGACACAAGGTGTTGCTTGGGCAGCACCAAGTTGCCTTTAACGGACAAAAGTGCCCTTTTGAAAGTTCGTTTTTTATTTTTATTTTTTTTATTATTTTATTCCTTAAATGTAGGGTTAACGCTGTAGTCGATGTTCCCATCATCATTTAGACATGACTGTCAATTAAAATCGCGTGATAATAATGCCTCATGCCCCCTCCAACGGCACACATCCCTCCATTTGTCAACGTGAGCGCGCTTGAACTGACAGATGCGCAGGCAGTTGCGGGCAGCTCCCACCGTTCTCCCCTCCAGCCAGGTAACAGTCAATAGCCTATTTAAGATGTTGAAAGTTGCTTGTGAGTGTCTTTGGAAGTGATCTAAATAGAGCCTTGACTTTTATAATGAGACTTTGCTTATTGTGCATTTATCGAATCTACCGCAGAAGAGGTAGCCCAAGTTAGCCTATGTCAACAATTAACACAGTGTAACATGATTGTAACAACCGTTAGCCTATAATTAATCCAGAAGTTGCTCTAACAGTTTCAGGTCTAACGATGAACCTGTTCTGTAGAATGTTTGGGAAACAGCGAGAGGATTCATGTAGCCTAGGTGTGTTTGGGAAAACGTCGGCCTCCTGATGAAATATGCAATGAAATATGAAATATTTGTAACATACGGCGGCATGGAACAGAACAGCGGCCATGGACAGGGAGGAAAAAAAAGTTTGTGAGTGAATTCCAGCAAATCTGCCACTTATAGCCTTCTGCACAGCAATAAAACAGGGTGCACAGTAATGTCTTATGCGGCGGTGAACAGGATCGTGTTTAATGACACCTCCAGAAAAGTGTTATTAGCCTACTTACACGGATACAATCTCCGACCCAAAGAAGCAGTTTTCACTCACAATACCAGTGTAATACGATTTGATAATGTCTTGCAATGATAGTTGGGCTTTAATATTGGTCTTAACAGTTTGAAAACACACATGAACTAATTAAAATCAGTACTAATGGAGGAAAAATGACCGGAGATGCAGAGTTTTCCAAGTAAGGAATCTGAATGAATCGCTTCCTGATGACTGCAAGTATGTTCAACTGCTGCGCTGGGAGACGCGCAGTTAAAGCGACAGTACACTTTTTAGTCCATGCGGTAGGCCTAAATTATGCTCTCGGCATGGTAATCTAATTATTTAAACTTTCCTACATAATATTCATAATTTTAAACATTTTTAAATGTTTGGTTTAGCTTACTGTGGAATGTTCATTAAAATGTGATTAAAAAAAATATTATAACCGAAGAGTGACAGCCGCCAGTTCCACATGCCCCCCATCACCACCCCAGGACCTGCCCCCCAAAATGTCTGTGCACGCCAGTGATTGACATGCTGTAGAACACTCAGATATAACAAAATGTATACAAGTCATGTGATTGACATGCTGTAGAACACTCAGATATAACAAAATGTATACAAGTCATGTGATTGACATCCTGTAGAACACTCAGATATAACCAAATGTATACAAGTCATGTGATTGATATCCTGTATAAGGCCCTCGAGCTCCCGATCTCATGCAGTTTACCACTAGTTGAGACCACTTCCTCCACTACCACGACCACTGCCAGTCATGGCCTACTGTATAGGCAAGCATGAGTAGGCTACAACCGGTAGTCTTAAAGGAACAGTCCACCCTTTTTTATTTACACATATATGCAGTACTTCAGTACTCATTATAGTATATATGTGTATGTGTATTTTGAAAGCGCTTTGAGGCAACGCTCATTACTGAAAGCGCTTTCACACACACACACACACACACACACACACACACACACACACACACACACACACACACACACACACACACACACACACACATGATGGTCCTAAAAAAGATTACACTGCAAACGATCGTAACATAGCTTAATTTCATAACATCTAGACGTAGCCTACTAATAATATGAAATAGCAATCAAAAACTAAATGGAAGTAATGAAACTCAATATAAGCAGACCAGAACCAAAATGCTGAGGCTGGCTCAGCAGCTGAGCTAACATAAATATGAATAAAGAACACATACGGCCACAGCTGAGGGAAACATGATATCATATAAATACAGCCCCAACTGCTCTATGAGAACCTTCACATTCGTTTCTCGTAATAACATTAAAAGCATCATCTGGGTCTATTTCTATTACACTGTGTACAGAATTATTAGGCAAACAAGTTTTTTTTAAACAACATTGTCCTTTTTGTGCATATTTTCCAACATGATTTCCTATTATTAAAACTAAAAGCATTTGGACGCATTATGATGTTGATGAATGAGATTTTCTTTCTCTCTAATAGTTGCCTATTCACTCCCATTCTTGCTTTCCCCTCCGCTGAGCCTGCCCTCTCATTTTGGGGGCGTAACCAAACTTGCCAACTGAATCAGTTGTCAGAGAAGGTCTAATGGATGAGAAGGGTCACCCCCATTGGTGCTCAATGTACCATCAACACGTGCAGTTCCACCTAGGGGGCGATCACGGGCAAGTGATGAATGGGGGAAATGAATGGGAGTCAGAGAGGGGCTAAATAGCTAAAATACGTTATTTTGTAACTGCAAATTTCAGGTCATCAATATCAAAATATATCATAATATACTTTTTTTCTATTAAAAACTATGATTGGTATTATATAAGAGGAGGATTTGTCATGTTATTGGCATGTTTAATTTTTCCACTAGGACAGAAGACCAGTATTCAGCTAATGCATATGGATATTGCCTTATAAATACAGTTTGCTGACTCAATGTATAATATAAGAATCAAAAATATCCTAATGTGCCTCAAATGACTTCTTTTAACAACTAGTTTTAAATGTTGTATCAATATTTTGGGACAAAAATACTCTAGCCATGTTATTTTAGGCAGCTCCCTTGAAATCCATTCATTCACCACAGTCTCATATAGGTCATAGATTACAGATTATCTGTGATTGTCTCATCTTGGCCCCTCCCCGTCCTCTAGGCCCCTCCTCCTCCTCCTGCTGCAGCTCATGGAGGCGGGACTCAGCTCCAGTTCCTGGTTCTCACCTGAGTGGGAGGAGTCACAGGGAGACAAACACTCAACACATAACTCAACGTGTACATTCCAGTATGCACACTCCCGTCGTTCATTTGTGCTTGTGGCCTCACCCCGCCTCCTGGCCCCGCCTCCGTGGAGAAAACAATTACGTTTCCCAGCTGTCAGCCTATGGGGAACTTAAGTCACGCCCTTCTACTTCCGATCCATGGGGCTGTAGCTCTCAAAATTTTGAATGGGAGTAAATGGAGCGAGTCAAGCTAAATCCTCATCCCGTTTGGATGTGCTCCAGATTTCACATATGAAGGCAGTGAAATGTATAGGTTTGGATTTGCGTCGTAAGACCACTAATTTTCAGCACGCAAAAAAAGGTTAATTTAGCTTTCGTGCCATACTGTATTAGAGACTACAAGGTGCAGTGCCCCTCACATATTTGACGTGAACCGAGGCACAGCCAACCCTACCGCTGGTACACGGCTGAAGTGGCTGCACGTCGGACATGCGACTTCTGTTGTGTAGTCCAAATTATTACATATTTTTGCACGCACGCAACTCAAAAATTGCTTAAAGTCGACAAGCACACCATTGGTTATCATTAATTCTGAGGTACAGCATATGTGTGATCGACAGGGGAATGCAAGGTGGATCGGAAAATACAGTAGCTCTGATCAGTCCACTACAGACCATGTCAAAAGTTTTGGCTTTCACAGCCCCTGGAAGGGTAGTCAGCAGTAGTCAGGTAGTAGTCAGCTGTCAGCATTAATTGCGGGGGATAATTAAGGATGGCTGACAAACATTGTCCTATACTCATGAACGGCGTAACGTTTTCCATATGCGTTATGCCCATTTGTGGGGGAAAACAACCCATGCAAGTCAATTGGTGAAGTTGGGGTTTAATAAACGAAAGATACGGACCTGTAGACTAGCGTTGTTCATGCGCAACATGCCGAAAATGTGTTGTGTTGTGTGTTGTTCAAATAATATAGCCAAACAGCATGGAAGCATGGAATGTGTTCATTTAGGCTAGCCGATGTAGCATGTAAGTCAATGAGACATTCGGTTTGTTTTCACCCATAAAGGGGCGTAACTCAAATTTAAGAGCAAAGTACCCGTTCATAAGTATGTTCCACACTCCAACCCTGGCTGTAGTGGCATTGCACTTACCCATCCAGAACTGACCGTAGAGGAAGAAAGTGACTCCTCTTGCGCCCATGCCGTACTACGCTCTGATCCTATCTCCTTGTTTGTTGCCTGCAATGTGTGTGTGTGTGTGTGTGTGTGTGTGTGTGTGTGTGTGTGTGTGTGTGTGTGTGTGTGTGTGTGTGTGTGTTGTTACCTGCAGTGTGTGTCCTCTTGCGTCTCATGTGGAGGTAACAGCTCCCCAAATGCAGTGATGCGAGCACAATAATCTCTGCCAGCCACACACTGATGAAGACTGGAGAAATACCTACACACACACACACGCACACGCACACGCATACGCATACGCACACGCACACATATACATACACATACGCATACACATAGAGACACACACACAGACAGACAAACACACACACATACAAACACACATACACATACACACACACACACACACACACATACACACACAGACAGACAAACACACACACATACAAACACACACACTTTCACCAATTAACGCGACTTTCCCACAACTTAAGTGCCTTCCATGTCTATTTTGTTGCTGTCGTTAAATTTGTACATTACATTGCATTACATTAAGCTGACGCTTAGGACCTATGAAATGTAGTGCCGGTTAGTACCCATGATTAGAGGTGAGTAGAGTTAGTATGCGACCTCAGATACTATAGGTTTTCTTTCGCTCCTTTGCCAGTGAACTATGGATAATAAAGCCCTTGTTGATCATGTGGATAATAAATCCCTTGTCTATCATAGTCTGAGCGAATTAGCCAAAAAAAGGGTCAAAGGTGGAAGTAAATAAAGCGAAAGCATATTTGGTATCATTTGAATCGTTGTTTTCTGTAGATTACGAATATTTGGTGCCTACAGCACAGATTTGTACAGAAAAAAAGTTATGGAGCTTTGAATGGAGCATGGTACAATCATTCTTGGCTCAAAAACGATTGTGAGCACATCTTGATATTAGCTGATATCTCCTAAGTAAATTGAAAGATATTCATCAAACTTTGTGTATTTACCCACTATGTGTCATTGAAAAGTTACAATGACAATTTAGGTCAAGAGGTCAAAGGTCAAGGTCATAAAGGGTTACATATGGAAATGACATGCCGTATTGAGTTCATGTATCCGAAGCAGGCTAATGGTTGTTTACACTCAAAGGTTGAAGTAAATAAAGCGAAAGCATATTTGGTATCATGTGAATCACTGTTTTCTGTAGATTAAGAATATATGGTGCCTACAACGCAGATCTGTACAGAAAAAAAACGGCGCTTTGAATGGAGCATGGTACAATAATTTTTGGCTCAAAAACGAATGTTAGCACATCTTAATATTAGCTAATATCTCCTAAGCCAGTAGAAAGATATTCATCAAACTTGGTGTATTTACCCACTGTATGTCCTTGAAGACCTACAATGAATATGGAGGTCTAGAGGTCAAAGGTCAAGGTCACAGGGAACGAACATGCAGTATTGGGTTCATGTTTCCAAAGCAGGCTAATGGTTCTTCACACTTAAAATGTGAAGTACTGTAACTAAGTGGAAGCATATTTGGTATCAGTTGTATTGTGGCCCTGGTGAGTCCCTATGTGGAGCACATTGACTTAATGACCCTCTTTTATATAGAAGAATAAAAAAATCGGTTTGCCATTTCTGCAGGCAAATGTGCCAAACTGTTACGTAACTGACAGCCAACTTCCCATCTGTCCCTCCCTTCCCAGAGTATCAACTTTACCATTCTACTTTTGTGTCATGTATTGATATGCCTATCCATGGTCAGTAAAAATAGAAGTCTACACATGCATTTTTATTTTTAGCGAAATATCTTATCAGTTGGCATATTCTTCATATATGTACATATTTGAACATTGTGATAGTTTTGCCATTGTAATCCCAATGCAGTCTGACATTTGAGCTATCTATTATGATCAAATAAAGTTGCTATGCATGTGCATGTTCATTTAAAAGAAGTATGTTAAGTAATGTTTAAAAAAACAACAAAAAAAAATGGAATACCGTAAAGGGCATGTATAAGGATTGACATGTATTGCATTATCTACATTTATGAAAAGGGTAACCCCTGTATTGTGATATGTATTGTATTGTGAGGTTGTTGACAACACCCAGCCCCAGTACAGTAAGGGATGCACAGGATTGTTCAAAGTCAAGCAGCCACACCACGGCCTCTGACAAACTTTCTCACCTTTGTTTTTAGAAGATGGGACTGTTTTAAAAAGCATAACTTCTCCCTCTCTCACTCCCTTTCTATTTCTTGCTCTCACACACACACACAGACACAGACACAGACACAGACACACACACACACACACACACACACACACACACACACACACACACACACACACACACACACACACACACACACACACACACACACACACTACCCCACCTCAATTTCCTTGCCAAAAAACGTTTAAAACACATATAAGCCCACATGCCCTCTGTCTTTCTGTCTTTTTGCCTGGGATGAATTTCAGTATTAAGTTGTACTCAGTAAGCTTAATGTCTTGATTCATTATTTTCCATGTCACTGCCATGGATGATGAAATAGGGCTAGAAGAGGGATCTGGCCTACGTGCAGATCTTATATGTCAGTGTGGAGGTGATCTGTCATCTTGTTCCACTGGATTGCAAAAGCTGATTGACTAAAGCATTGCTATAGGCAACAACACACTTACCACATTTTGTACTGCTAAATTGGAAGACAATGCCAGCGTTAATATACACAGAAAATGCCAGAGGGTAGTGGGCAACACCTTATTGACCATTAAACGCAAAGCAATGCGGACCACTGATGGCAGTGACGCAAAGACAAGGAAAATTACAAGAGCATATAAAGATGTGTTTGACTACTGCAATGATCAGTTAGACAAAAATGTTTCCCAGGTCATGACTATGGAGTATAAAGATCGTGTACTTTCAGTCTGTGCTGAACGAAATGATGCATTGTCAGAATAGGTGAGATGCAGGGTAATCAACTGCATTGATCTGGTACAAGCTGAAGCAAAGGTATCAAGTGGATCAAAGACCATAATTGATGGAGGAGCCCTACTGCATAGGCTGAAGTGGATACCTGGGCAGACTTTTCAGGAGTTGTTTCAACATTATGCATCTTATCTGAAGACAAAGTATGGACAATGTCATGTGGCCTTTGATGGCTACGAAAGTGGCCCCTCAACCAAAGATCATGAGCACTTGAGGAGATCTGCAAAGATAGCCCCAAACATTACTATAAGCAGTAATGCAATTGTTCAAGTAACACAAGAGGCATTTTTCAGAAATGAGTCCAATAAATGCAAGTTCATAAATGAGCTGGCCAAGGAATTGAGAGAACATCAGATTGTCGTACAGC
Source organism: Engraulis encrasicolus (assembly GCF_034702125.1). Lineage (NCBI taxonomy): Eukaryota > Metazoa > Chordata > Actinopteri > Clupeiformes > Engraulidae > Engraulis > Engraulis encrasicolus. Next base: position 82,744 of record NC_085878.1, read on the forward strand.
AAAGTGATGGCGACGCAGATGTTTTGATAGCTGAAATGGCTTTGAGGTTGGCAAAAGAGAAGATCAAGTATGGAATATGCGTGATGTTTCAATTGCCAACCAGTCCATCAAGGAACACGTGCTCTTCATTCATGCCTGGGGAGGATGCGACACCACTTCTGCAACATACAGTATATGCAAACTTCTGTTACTACAGTAAGCTTGTTTAAAACTGAGCTTGTTTAAAATGAGCTATCATGTTGTTTTTGATGTACTGGAGGTTTGTTAAAGGGATTGGGTTTTATTACATCACTTATGAACTGAAACTATTACTTTAAATCTTGTACAAGTGCAGATGTTTGGAGTTTTATAAAAGCATATTATTTTGATTTTCAAAGACAACTGCATGAACATATGATGTAAAGCAGTGTTTCCCAACCTTTTTTGTCTTGTGTAGCCCCAAGCCTTTTCGTTGTACCATGAGTACCCCCTAAGTCAAGTTCTATACTGCTTTCTCTATCCCAATGTAACTGAGCTACATGTATTTGATAAAATTACATGATGTTTCCAAGTACCCCCTGCAGTGTGCTCGCATACCCCTAGTGGTACACGTACCCCTGGTTGGGAAACACTGATGTAAAGGTTGAAACAACTGTTATTTTGATATAGAAAATAAACTCCATTGTGTTTTAATCAGTGTCTTTGTCTTTTTATGTCAATTCACATGTTAATACTTTAAGCTGTTACTGTAAGATGTGAGCTACATTAAGCGGTAACCTCATGACCTTTGACCTCTACTTTTGACCTTATGACCTTTAATGCCTAATCAGTTTATGTATAGGGTTGATGAGCTGTTGTGGGTTTAATAACAATCTTTCAATACATTTGAGAGGTAAAAAAAACAGATATTTTATGTCAAGTATGACCTTGCGTGACCTTGACCTTTGACCCCCGAGACATTAACTCCTCCTACTTTCATCAAGAACTTATGGTGAGTAAATATACCAAGTTTGGAAAAGATCCTTTCACTGGTATGGAAGATATCAGCTAATATACCTATTGGTGACATCATATGATTTTAGCCCAAAATGCATTATAATGTGTTACATTAGAAAGCTGAATAACTTTTTTTCTGTACAAATCTGTGCTGTAGGCACCTGAAATTCTTATTCTGTATAAAATTACGGAAAGATTGATACCTAATATGCTTTCGCTTTATTTACTTCCACCTTCAAACCTAATTCGCTCAGACTATCATGTTTGAGGCAAAATGCACGTCAGTCCATCCTTGTCAGAGGGCGAACTGCGTCAGGCTTCTGTTTAAATGTTTATGAGCAGTGTTTTATTGGCATGTTGCCCTTATCAAAAAAATGTAAGAACACTGTTTGCAGGTTGTTTTCTATCAACATTGATAGTTATCTGAAGTGATCCATTGTGCCTATTAATGGTAACCTGTTTCACATTTCTAATGAAGTGGATGAAGGGCTATTCTTATGCTAATTGTTTCAGTCCTAATATCTAATTGTACACAAACATGTCAACACTGCCACTAGCCTTCTAATACCCTTTCCAACGTTCCATCTGTTTATTCTGTAAATAGACTTATGGATTCTGCTAGGCTATCAGGTACGAATGCCCCACACAGTAAGTTATAGGTAACTTGGTCTGCGCAACTACCACAGCTAACACTTAAACTACTCAATTTCTATTACCCAAAGGTAGCACTGCAAACATGTATTGCAATTTTCAATTCCAAATGCAACATTATTGCAACAAGGGCCTAAAAACTGCTGCAACTTTCTCTGCAACTTTATAGAATAGGTCCGGTGAAATCAGGCATTTTGGCCGCAACGATCACAAAATAGCCCAGTGAAATCCTTGAGGAACGGGATATTCATGTTGCGTTGCTATGGTTGTAATGAGAGGCCTGACTCACTCCAGTGGGAAGCCTCATCTGAAGGTCCTGATTGGTTGGTGGTTGCCAGGGGGGTTGTCGGGGTGGTTGCCAGGGTGGATGTTTTGCTGATTATCTGGGTTGTTGCCGGGGCGATGGTGGGCGTTGCCATTGCGGTGGCTGATACACACATACACACACACACACACACACACAACCATCATTATAATAAGACCTAGAGACACACCTATTTACATACCAGTGTATCAACCATTAGTTACACACACACACACATACACTGACTCACTCACTCACAGACACACACAGACACACACACACACACACACGCCCAAGCCCAGCTGTGACCCCCTTCCGCCGATATCCTGTACCTGCACCGATAGCACGTCCTTATGTCTGTTCACATTCAAGTGGTGAACTGCACACACACACACACACACACACACACACACACACACACACACACACACACACACACACACGTGTCCATACTGGTGCAGGAGGGTAGTGGCTGTGTGGTGTTGATGCTGCTAACATTGTTAAAGGCTGAGCAGGTCAGATGACCCCTGGTGACCTCTGATGACCTCTGATGACCCCTGATGACCTCTGGAAGCGTCAGCTCGGCTGATCTGGAGTCAGTCTGACTCAGGGCATCAGGGAACACCTGGCCGGATTTTTAATCATAAGCATTAGTGTAATTACTGACCCCAACAATAAAAAAACAACATACAAAGAACTTATGGATCGACAAACTGGATTCAGAAAGGAAAGGTCCTTCCGGATTTCCATTCTGCCTAAGAGAAAACAGGTGAGATATGTAAGGGTTAACGTTCGGCGAGAAGGTCGCTACCGTGGAATAGCAGCACGACAGAGAGAATCTTTAGACCCCGACGCGGAGCGGAGGGGTCTTGTTCTCTCTGAAGTGCTGCTATTCCACAAAGCGACCGACTCGCCGAAAGTTAACCCGCTTATTATATGGATATACTTAAATGATTCACACATGGCGGGGACATTTCTTTAGGCCAATTTAATGTTAAGTCTATTATAGTTTTTAATGTCAAAAGATTGTTGCTGCGCAAAACAAAACAGTGCCGTTGTGGAACACCGCTAGGCAACAGCTAGGTAGCCAGGACAACAGGTGTTGTCTATCAGAGCAGCTGATTAGAGTCTTGTTGAAAAGTCGCTTTAGCAGTGAAAAGTCTTGTTGCCATTGACAGCGGTCTGTTATAGACCAACCCGTCCGTTATCGAAAATTATTATATGGTGTGACGTCATCGGTCGAATGCTCCATTAATTTCGACGGGGCTCCCCAACGTTCGCACGTCTGTTATGTAAGGGTTAACGTTCGGCGAGAAGGTCGCTACCGTGGAATAGCAGCACGACAGAGAAAATCTTTAGACCCCGACGCGGAGCGGAGGGGTCTTGTTCTCTCTGAAGTGCTGCTATTCCACAAAGCGACCGACTCGCCGAAAGTTAACCCGCTTATTATATGGATATACTTAAAGGATAGTTCCGGCGTAAAATGAAAGTTTCACCATCGCTTTCCCATGCCACATAATGTATCTAATGATGAGACATTCCGGGCAATGCCGCGCCGTTATGGAGTTAGCTAATTTTAAGCTTTTTGGTGAAAAACGCAGCCAATGCATCACGGCGGGGCCAATTATAAGCCTATTATTTTCTGATGTTTCCCCGCTATAAACAACCTCAAAAACGCTGCACACTTCATCACAAAGGTCTCGTCAATCAAACCGAGGCACAGAGAAGCTCATCGGACCACAATGTCTTTCACTGGCCAGTGTTTTCAGAGGTGTCTCACTGTTGCAACTCTCTGACCCGGATGCAGGCTACTCAGTCAGGTGGCTAGGTAGGCTAAACATGGTCCGCGGTTACACCGGCTGCGACCGTAAAATGAAAAGCTGGAACCCCGACCGTTTTCACCGACTGCCACTGTCTAAACCAGCCATATTCCGGGAATGGCTAATAGCATTAGAAGTGGACGAAACTGACGTAAAAACCCGGAGGGATCGATACCGTGTGTGCAGGCAGCAGATTTGAAGAGTTGCATGGAGAGTACAGGTAGGCAGACTACTCTTACAAAGTAATTGCAACACGGTATAATATAACATGGAGTCAACTTTGTAATAACACACCACTGGTGGTGTACTTACATCTGTAAGAGCACTTCTAGTACGACTTTATAAAATTCCTCCAGCCCTCCTCCGTTGCGTAATGGTCCATCTGACCTCGCGCGCCCTCGTCATTAGAGTCTACTTACTTCACTGAAACTACTCTAGCATGCTTGACATCAACCACATCGAATGCCTCAGGTCGCACAATTTCACAATTTCACTTGCCATCCCGCGCTAGTTTGTTTTGACCGTGTATTTATCTCCTGTAGTGGGCTACATTTACTGCACCTGTAGGCTATGCCTTCCCAAAACAGAGTGCTTGCTGGCAAAGACGCGCGGTGTTGCAAACAGTTTCACAGATTCACAGACAGTCAAGATTCATGAGCCAGACACATTTACACATGTTTCTCTCTCTTCAAACATACCTCCATAGCCATGCGCCTTTTTGGCACAGCATTCCTCTTTAGATGGTTTCGTTTTGGTGTTCCATCTCCCTTGTAGCCATCATCCTCGAAATGCTCCCTCCACACACGGTAGTAGCGATCCCAATATGTCAGTTTCGTCCACTTCTAATGCTATTAGCCATTCCCGTAATATGTCTGGTTTAGACAGTGGCAGTCGGTGAAAACGGTCGGGGTTCCAGCTTTTCATTTTACGGTCGCAGCCGGTGTAAGAACCGCGGACCATGTTTAGCCTACCTAGCCACCTGATTGAGTAGCCTGCATCCGGGTCAGAGAGTTGCAACAGTGAGACACCTCTGGAAACACTGGCCAGTGAAAGACTGTGTGGTCCGATGATCTTCTCTGTGCCTCGGTTTGATTGACGAGACCTTTGTGATGAAGTGTGTAGCGTTTTTGAAGTTGTTTATAGCGGGGAAACATCAGAAAATAATAGGCCTATAATTGGCCCCGCCGTGATGCATTGGCTGCGTTTTTCACCAAAAAGCTTAAAATAAGCTAACTCCATAACGGCGCGGCATTGCCCGGAATGTCTCATCATTAGATACATTATGTGGCATGGGAAAGCGATGGTGAAACTTTCATTTTACGCCGGAACTATCCTTTAAATGATTCACACATGCGGGGACATTTCTTTAGACATATTTAATGTTAAGATTGTTGCTGCGCAAAACAAAACATTGCCGTTGTGGAACACCGCTAGGCAACAGCTAGGTAGGCTAGCCAGGACAACAGGTGTTGTCTATCACAGCAGCTGATTAGAGTGACAAAAGACCGGACCCCCTGCGGAGTGATATGAAACATTCGCTTTTGCCACTGACTTGTATACAAGCCAGTGGCTTTAGCAGTGAACGTCTTGTTGCCATTGACAGCGGTAGCCAGGACAACGCGTGCTGTCTATCACAGCAGCTGATTAGAGTCTTGTTGAAAAGTCGCTTTAGCAGTGAAAAGTCTTGTTGCCATTGACAGCGGTCTGTTATAGACCAACCCGTCCGTTATCGAAAAATAACAGACGTCCGAATGTTGGGGAGCCCCGTTGAAATGATAGACAACACCTGTTGTCCTGGCTACCTAGCTGTTGCCTCGCGGTGTTCCACAACGGCACTGTTTTGTTTTGCGCAGCAACAATCTTTTGACTTAACATTAAATAGGCCTAAAGAAATGTCCCCGCCATGTGTGAATCATTTAAGTAGGCTATATCCATATAATAAGCGGGTTAACTTTCGGCGACTCGGTCGCTTTGTGGAATAGCAGCACTTCAGAGAGAACAAGACCCCTCCGCTCCGCGTCGGGGTCTAAAGATTCTCTCTGTCATGCTGCTATTCCACGGTAGCGACCTTCTCGCCGAACGTTAACCCTTACATAACAGACGTGCGAACGTTGGGGAGCCCCGTTGAAATGAATGGAGCATTCGACCGATGACGTCACACCATATAATGATACTAATTAGCTACCTGGCTGAAGGGTTATTAGACTGGCTGTAGCTAATATGTGAGTGGAGGAGCAAATTGCACACCAGATAACACTTGCAGGAGGAGAAGTGCCACACACTCCCGAGTTGCATAAACAACATTGTCACATTAATGAAACGTTGTCACATTAACCTCTTACTGCAGATGGGGTCGCCGACGAACCTATTCACTTGCTGAAAATGCTTAACTACATCATAACAACATTGCTATGACATTATAGAGAGCCATAGCGCTGTGGTAAGGGGTTAATGAAACGTTGTCACATTTAAAACTGTATTTATGCAACTCGGGAGTGCGCAGGACTTTTCTCCTCCTGCATGTGGAGCTAATATAACATGTGGCCAGGGTTTTTACTTCCTGATCCTGGGTTGTCTATCCCTGGAAGAAATATAAACAACCATTCCAAAACTAAAACACACAAACTGGTGGTCACTCAGGAGTGCTACCTCACTCTTCTGCACCAAAGCAGGTTGTCTTTGGCTCAAGGAGTTTAGTCAATTAGAGATGTTGTCAAATTTAACTTCAGTAATTATTGTCTTCACATTTTATCTATATTTTAAATGTTTAATTAATTACTTATTTTCCCATTACTTTATTATTCACTTGCTACACTATTGCCGGTCCTCTCTTGCACTTAAATGTCTGTCTTGTTACAGTAGGCTAATGACAGTCCTGTGGATGTCTTTGTCTTTGCGTTGGATAGAGAGAGACAAGTAATTTCAGTAACACTTTATTTTAGGGATACATCTATTAGCACTAATACATACAATGTTAATGCCTGCATAAGTACCTTGTAAGGCATAAGCAAATACTAGGGCCTACTAGGTCATTACTAAGGTTAAATTGGTAATAAATCCCTTATTGTGCATGAACAAGACATTTGCGAATACATGCCTAACAAATGTTTGATTTTACTTTGTACATGCCTTACAAGTTACTTATACAGGAACATTTTATTTATTAGTGGTAATAGATGTATCCCTAAAATAAAGCGTTACCGTAATTTCAACTTCCTTGTATGACCTGAGCTGCCTCTGCACTGGCAATAAAACTAACTTGACTTGACTTGACTTACTGCTGTATCCATATGTTTCAGTAAGTAATAATGTCATTTGACTTTTTGTAGGTTCAACAACAAGGATCATAATCATCACTACTTGTTACGCACATGGAGGTAGTATAAGAACTGGAGAGAGTGAATAAGTCCAGCCTCCAGTCATTTCAATGCGAAATGCTAGGCTAGTGAATTCAGCCAAAATTGAACATTTTTACAGCTTCCAAAATGGAGTTATTTTCGCCGACAGTTTACTCAGCCAATTACGTGCCACATTAATGACCGACCAGAATGCTATATGGAAGAGGGGCATTGGATGCATGGAGGTGCCCAGCCACAGACCAGTAAAGGTCTGTGCACCCAACACTAAACTCGCGTACCCACCAATCATCATGAGCGAAGTGAATGTCGGAAGTGTGAAAATAGGTGCGATCGAGTTCACGTCAACGCATACATGCGCATGTAGACAGCAATGCACCCTGGATGAAAATGCTGCATGACGGTTAGATTTCCTGTCAAACTTCGAAATTTCGTCGATGTTGCGTTGACGAGGTGACATGTCACATGGTGTCAAACTATTGCGGAATGCATGCGACTGCAGTCAGATCTTGCAACCTCTGCAGTTGCTTATCCCCTTCAACGCTCGTCGGCGGACTGCCTCCGAGGTCACACGCCCATGAACTGGTTGGTCAACAACTCACTCATGTGTGTATATGGGTCTTGTCTCACACCTCTACACAAGTTTGCGCAGGTCCCCACTTCAGCTCCTCCTCACTGCCTGTCCCCCCACTCCTCACACGTGGTGTGTTAGTAGAGCAAACCGGTGCAAGCTCATAGTCTCGTTCATATTTGTGGCCGACTGTAAATGCGCTGTATTTAATAACACCCACATCGTGACAACAAGTTCTCGCTCACGTGCCTTTCGCAACATCGACGCTCGCAACAAACTTGTACGAGCCCCGTTGAAATGAATGGAGAATTTGACCGATGACGTCACACCATATAATGATACTAATTAGCTACCTGGCTGAAGGGTTATTAGACTGGCTGTAGCTAATATGTGAGTGGAGGAGCAAATTGCACACCAGATAACACTTGCAGGAGGAGAAGTGCCACACACTCCCGAGTTGCATAAACAACATTGTCACATTAATGAAACGTTGTCACATTAACCTCTTACTGCAGATGGGGTCGCCGACGAACCTATTCACTTGCTGAAAATGCTTAACTACATCATAACAACATTGCTATGACATTATAGAGAGCCATAGCGCTGTGGTAAGGGGTTAATGAAACGTTGTCTCATTGAAAACTTTATTTATGCAACTCGGGAGTGTGCAGGACTTTTCTCCTCCTGCATGTGGAGCTAATATAATATGTGGCCAGGGTTTTTACTTACTGAACCTGGGTTGTCTATCCCTGGAAGAAATATAAACAATCATTACAAAACTAAAACACACAAACTGGTGGTCACTCAGTAGTGCTGCCTCACTCTTCTGCACCAAAGCAGGTTGTCTTTGGCTCAAGGAGTTTAGTCAATTAGAGATGTAGTCAAATTTAACTTCAGTAATTATTGTCTTCACCTTTTCTCTATATTTTAATTAAAATGTTTTCTTTTTTATTTATTTTCCCGTTGCTTTATTAGTTACTTGTTACATTATTGCCGGTCCTGTCTTGCACTTACTGTAAATGTCTGCTTTGTTACAGTAATGTCAGTCCTGTGTATGTCTGTCTTTGCATGGTATAGAGAGAGAAAAGTCATTTCGGTAACACTTTATTTTAGGGATACATCTATTAGCACTAATAAATACAATGTTAATGCCTGCATTGTAACTTGTAAGGCATGTACTAAGCAAAAACTAAGGCCTACTAGGTCCTTACTAAGGTTAAATTGGTAATAAATCCCTTATTGTGCATGAACAAGACATTTGCGAATACATGCCTAACAAATGTTTGATTTTACTTTGTACATGCCTTACAAGTTACTTATACAGGAACATTTTATTTATTAGTGGTAATAGATGTAACCCTAAAATAAAGCGTTACCGTAATTTCAACTTCCTTGTATGACCTGAGCTGCCTCTGCACTGGCAATAAAACTAACTTGACTTGACTTGACTTACTGCTGTATCCATATGTTTCAGTAAGTAATAATGTCATTTGACTTTTTGTAGGTTCAAGAACAAGGATCATAATCATCACTACTTGTTACGCACATGGAGGTAGTATAAGAACTGTGAGAGTGAGATAAATGAGAGAATGAATAAGTCCTGCCTCCAATCATTTCAATGGGAAATGCTAGGCTTTTTTTTCAGCTTCCAAAAAGAAGTAATTTCCGCCGACAGTTTACTCAGCCAATTACGTGCCACGTTACTGACTGACTTACGGTTGACCAGAGAGCTAAATGGAAGACGGGCATTGGATGCATGGAGGTGCCCAACCACAGACCAGTAAAGGTCTGTGCACCCAACACTAAACTCGCGTACCCACCAATCATCATGAGCGAAGTGAATGTCGTAAATGCGAAAATAGGTGCGATCGAGTTCACGTCAACGCATACATGCGCATGTAGACAGCAATGCACCCTGGATGAAAATGCTGCATGACGGTTAGATTTCCTGTCAAACTTCGAAATTTCGTCGATGTTGCGTTGACGAGGTGACATGTTACATGGTGTCAAACTATCGGGATGCATGCGACTGCAGTCAGATCTTGCAACCTCTGCAGTTGCTTATCCCCTTCAACGCTCGTCTGCGGACTGCCTCCGAGGTCACACGCCCATGAACTGGTTGGTCAACAACTCACTCATGTGTGTATATGGGTCTTGTCTCACACCTCTACACAAGTTTGCGCAGGTCCCCACTTCAGCTCCTCCTCACTGCCTGTCCCCCCACTCCTCACACGTGGTGTGTTAGTAGAGCAAACCGGTGCAAGCTCATAGTCTCGTTCATATTTGTGGCCGACTGTAAATGCGCTGTATTTAATAACACCCACATCGTGACAACAAGTTCTCGCTCACGTGCCTTTCGCAACATCGACGCTCGCAACAAACTTGTACGCGCCTACTGGCGACTTGCTAATCGGCGAAGCTAAGCAGCCAAGTCCTGCCCCCTTAGTTACGCATGCCTCTCACCTCACTCAGAGCCCGCCCATCCAGAGACCAGCTAAACTGAGCATTGTCCCCATTGGACGAGCAGTTTGCCCTCCTCTCCCCATAGGCTGAGCAGCTGATTGACAGGTCCAGATCAGACATGGGGGCTGGAAAAGGGGAGGGGCTGAAAGTTAGACAGGCATGGTGGCCTGCTTGCTTGAAAGCACCCTGGTGTGTCTAAACCATGGAGGATATGCATATGAAGAAACTGGCAATAAAATTAACTTGACTGAACTTGACTTACTGCTGTAGCCATATGTTTCAGTGAGTAATAATGTCATTTGACTTTTTGTAGGTTCAACAACAAGGATCATAATCATCACTACTGGTTACGCACATGGAGGTAGTATAAGAACTGGAGAGAGTGAATAAGTCCCGCTTCCAGTCATTTCAATGGGAAATGCTAGGCTAGTGAATTCCACCAAAATTGAACGAATTTTTCAGCTTCAAAGATGGAGTCGTTTCCGCCACCAGTTTACTCAGCCAATTACGTGACGTTACGTTAATGACTGACTTACTGACGATTGACCAGAAAGATATATGGAAGACGGGCATTGGATGCATGGAGGTGCCCAACCACACACCTGTATAGGTATGTGTGCCCAACACTAAACTCGCGCACCCACCAATCGTGTCCACCCTCTTTGAGCGAAGTGGTGGTGGAATTGCGACGAGGAAGTGCCTTGCTAATCGGCGAAGCTAATCAGCCAAATCCTGACCCCCTGGTCTAAACGAAGCCAATTGGAGCCAATTTTGGTCCCCTAGGGGAAATTCTTTCTCTGCACTTTATCCCATTTGGACTAGTGAATCACATTGAAGTACACACACTAGTCCGTAGCAGTGGGCTGCCTGCTGAGCGGCGCCAGGGGAGCAGTGTGGGGGTTAGGTGCCTTGCTCAAGGGTGGCGGCTGGGGAGCAGTGTGGGGGTTAGGTGCCTTGCTCAAGGGCACTTCAGCCGTGGTCTGGTCAAGCATTGAACCGGGAACCCTTGGGTTGCCAACCCAGTGCTCTAGCCACTGAGCCACGGCTGCCCCACGTCTCTGTGTGAATTCCAATATGTAGACTCCCGTCCTCAGTCTGTGCTTGTGGCCTCACGTTTCGCTGACGCCCCTCCTCCGTGGAGAAGACGATAACGCTTTCCTGCTGTCAGACTAGCTGCAACAATATCTGGGGGACTATTCTTCATTAGAACTACATTAGAATTGAGCTTTTGAGAGATATTGAAATATAATGCTGTTGTCTGTGATGTCATCACGAGGCCACAAGGAGGCAAGTGAGCAAGGGAGGACGGGAGTCTGCATATTGGAATCCACCCTTGGTGGCCTGTTCACTTAAAAGCACCCGTGTGTGTGTGTGTGTGTGTGTGTGTGTGTGTGTGTGTGTGTGTGTGTGTGTGTGTGTGTGTGTGTGTGTGTGTGCCTGTATGTGTGTACCTTTAATCGTCAGGTTGACTGTGTGGTTTCCCACTGATGTCCGTGGGGACTCCTCCCTGTAGATCTTGACTCTGTATGTTCCTGAGTCCCTCGTCTCTGCAGGGTTGATGATCAGGGTCCCGATAGCAGCTACAACCTGCCACCTCCACCGGAACCAGCTGGAGGTCTCGACTGTTCCCTGACTAATACTAAAAACACGATAGCCTTCTTCATTACTGAAGTCCAGGTAATATCCTGTGGTGTTCCTCATCAGCTGCAGCATCACAGGTCCTCCCAGAGCCCCATAACACACACTAGCATCCTGAGTAGCATCACACACAGACTCCAGCCCTGCAGACAGAAAGAGAGGGGGGGGAGGTGTTAGACATAATAATTCTCAATTCAATTCTTTATTTACATCGGACTCAAAGTACTTGGTCCATAGCAAGACAACTGTCAAAAAAGTACATACCGAAGTTAAGAAAAAGAAAAATAAGAAATAAAATAACAGAATAAAATGAAAGATGGGAACACACCCATCAAACAAATAGGCATTCTCTCCAGTGTCGCCTAAGCTTGGAGGAGAACCTCACAGAACACTTTACTGGACTCACTAGGGTTTGAATAAGGGGTCTTACACACCAGGGCGGTAAAGCGTCGCGGAACGGCCGCGTTTTTTACCGGCGTCGGTGAAAATACATTGAAACATATCTGTCCTTACACACCAACCGGCGGTAGTCGAGCGTCAGCCCTGCATTTGGAAAATAGAACTCGAGCGTATTTTTCACGCCGGCGACCGGCGGTGTCTCATTCAAATGAATGGCAAAGTAGCATGCTAGCTTTGGCTGTGGGGAGGGTTTTGAATAGGACTGGCCGCGCACGCCGACGCTGTCAGTGTGAAAGGCAGAGAAAAACACGCCGGCCAAAACTAAGCAGAAAGACCGCGTTCGTCCCGGGACCGTTCCGTTCTGCCTTGGTATGTTTTGGCCCTAATGCTGTTCTGAGAGCAGTCCAATCTGCACATAACATACCCTGATTTAGAAGTTATGATACAGAGAATGAAAATATTGCCTTTGTGTGTCACTGTTTGTCACTGTGTGTGTGTGTGTGTGTGTGTGTGTGTGTGTGTGTGTGTGTGTGTGTGTGTGTGTGTGTGTGTGTGTGTGTGTGTGTGTGTGTGTGTGTGTGTGTGCGCTTGTGTGTGCGCTTGTGTGTGCATGTGTGTACCTCTAATCATCAGGTTGACTGTGTGCTGCCCCACAAATCTCCATGTGGTCTTCTCATAGATCTTCACTGTGTATGATCCTGAGTCGCTGACCTCTGCAGGGTTGATGATCAGTGTCCCGTTACCAGCTACAACCCTCCACCTCCTCTTAGGGAACAGGAGACCGGGCTTCACTGTTCCCCCACTAATATAAAAAACAACATCGTCTTTCCCATTGATAACCCACAGTCCATATCCTGTGGTGTCCTTCATCAGCTGCAGCATCACAGATCCTCCCAGAGCCCCGTAACACACACTACCATCCTGAGTAGCATCACAGACAGACTCCAGCCCTGCAGAGAGAGAGAGAAAGGGGGTGGGGTGCTTACGTGTTATGGCACAGTACACTGAAAAAAAATGCATAAAAACACAAACACACACACACATTTTATGTACTTTATTTGATTCCACATTACAAGTTAATATCGATAGGAACCAAATGTTATGAATAATCCAATAACTATTTTGCTATGGGAGCATCATTAAGGGTACAGTTAACATGCTCCCTATCACAGCTGATATTGAGCAGTATTTAGCTAGCTGTCTGGAACTTCACACACACACACACACACACACACACACACACACACACACACACACACACACACACACACACACACACACACACACACACACACACACACACACACACACACAAACGCACACACACTTACCGTAAGTAGATGCAGGTGACAGCAGGAGCAGCAAGAGTCCCAACACACATTTCATGGTGGAGAGTAACACACTGTTGATGAACGTACACACACCTGCTCACACACACACAGTAAAACACTAGCCAGATGTAGATACAAACGCAGGAGAGCATGCGCTGCTGCTGATACTGTCCGTCGATCCACAATGTCTGTGTGTGTGTGTGTGTTTGAGTGTGTGTGTGTGAGTGAGTGTGTCTGCGTGTCTCTCGACTTCCTGAAGATTGGTACAGCATCAGAAACACACACTCTCACATACTGTCTGTGACCACAATCAACACACACACACCCACACCCACCCACACACACACACACACACACACACACACACACACACACACACACACACACACACACACACATGTAAAATTAGTGCACCCATGCATTAAAGCTCACACAATATTAATGGAAATTTCTGCAAAAAAAAAGAACCTGTCACATACTCACCAAAACACAGACATGTGCATAGAGATTCACACTTCAAAACGATGACGGAAAAACTCACACACCCACACAGACAGGAAAGAAATGGTTATGGTTGCTATGGTAAAAACAAACATTTGAGAAAGGGCAGAAAATAGAGATATAGAGAACAGGAGAGAAGGAGAGTGTGGTTCAAGGGGCATTAGAGAGCATCACCACTCATGACTACACCATTGCAGAGTCCAGACGATCACCCCATTGAGAATCACATAGTCCAGACCATGGCCGCCATTGAGAATCACATAGTCCAGACCATGGCCGCCATTGAGAATCACAAAGTCCAGACCATCCCCCCTATAGAGAATCACAGTCCAGACCATGACCAGACCAATAATAATAATAGTAATAGCAGCAATAATAATAATAATAATAATGATAATAATAATAATAATAATAATAATAATAATAATAACAACAAAAAATGAAAAAAAATAACTTCTTATACTTTATTATATTTGGTATGAATGTGTTGTCCCTTAAGAGGTGTGTGTGTGTGTGTGTGTGTGTGTGTGTGCGTGCGTGCGTGCGTGCGTGCGTGCGTGCGTGCGTGCGTGTGTATGTGTGTGTGTGTTTGTGGTTAAGCTATGTCCTGTTTTCTTGACATTTCGCGCTCTGGAATGCACCTGAAATATTAATAGTGCTGACGACGCATTGTGTGGGCAAGACACTGTGGGTTTGTCAGCATCACACATATGCATGTACACGCACTCACACATGCATGCATGCATACACACTCAAACAACTCCAAACTTAACCCTTTCACACCACAGCAACACACAAATAAACATTAACACAAGCCACTGCACCTACACACGTCTCAGTTTCTCCAAATTACTGATTTGAGGAGGATGTGTGTATGTTTTTGAGTGTGTGTATTTGTGTGTGTGTGTGTGTGTGTGTGTGTGTGTGTGTGTGTGTGTGTGTGTGTGTGTGTGTGTGTGTGTGTGTGTGTGTGTGTGTGTGTGTGAGGTGTGAGGTGATTTGAGGAGGATGTGTGTATGTTTTTGAGTGTGTGTATTTGTGTGTGTGTGTGTGTGTGTGTGTGTGTGTGTGTGTGTGTGTGTGTGTGTGTGTGTGTGTGTGTGTGTGTGTGTGTGTGTGTGTGTGTGTGTGTGTGTGTGTGTGTGTGTGTGTCTGTGCACGTGCGTCTGTATGTGTGTGTGCAAATGTCTGTGTATGTGTGTTTCACGCACACAGTCCAACTCCACACTTCACCCTTTCACACCATAACAACACACAAATATGCATAAACAGAACCTATACACGCACCAACACACGTCTTAGTTTCCCTAAATTACTCATTTGAGGAGGATGTGTATGATTGTGTGTGTGTGTGTGTGTGTGTGTGTGTGTGTGTGTGTGTGTGTGTGTGTGTGTGTGTGTGTGTGTGTGTGTGTGTGTGTGTGTGTGTGTGTGTGTGTGTGTGTGTGTGTGATCTAGTATGCAAAATAATAGGAACCACAGAACACATCAGTTGTGTATGACCTCTGACCTGGGTGAGTGACCTTTGTGTAACCTATGTAATCTGTGTCCAAGGGCGTGACCTCCATGTAACCTGTGTCCAAGGTGTGACCTCCATGTAACCTGTGTCCAAGGGCGTGACCTCCATGTAACCTGTGTCCAAGGTTGTGACCTCCATTTAACCTATGTGTCCAAGGTTGTGACCTCCATGTAATCTGTGTGTCCAAGGTCGTGACCTCAATTTAACCTATGTGTCCAAGGTCGTGACCTCCATGTAATCTGTGTGTCCAAGGTGTTGCCCCAGATAGCAAGCTGACATTGAATAGATATTGATTTTCCATCTGAATCATCAGAATGGTCGACATTGAAATATTGATGCAAAATAGATGTTGAATCACCATTGTTAAACCGATGTAACCCGACCTAAAATAAAGTTGACAGCAATGATATTGAAACAACATTGATTCATGGTCGTCCTTATTATGATTGATGTATCATTGATATTTGGTTTACCGGGTGATAACAGTATGATCGAAAGGCCATCGATATATAGTTTACCGGGAAAGATTGAAGTTATCGGTCGTTGCTGAACGGGACGAGACAAAGAGTGGCGCACGCTCGGATCCAGGAACAATTACAGGTAAGCAGACTTTCATACTTTTACACAGTAAGTGTTCCGCGATCCATAAACGGCCACAGTTTTCCTATTGAGAGCGCCTGGTGCGGTCACGGACGATTTCCTCCTATCACCTACGATCGGCAACAAGCTGAATGAAACAGGCTAGCCGGCTAGCAAGGTTTACACTGCAGCCATTCTGTGAACTGCAGCTAGCAGTACGTGTACTGGGGTCAGTTGCTGGAACACACACTTAAAACATAATAAACTTAAACCTGCTGCACTGCACTGCATCGTTTTGCCTTTACACACGATCAGTGAGCAAGGCAGACTGATTTTGAATGAAACGCTGCATGTGTGAAGTCAGCGCCAACTGATTTCATTCCTTTCAACTGGGAAGGAGTCGGGAGGAAGACGCGCTTACTCGGTGAAAGAGTAGAGGCCAGCGCCTCTTTGTCTTTCCGAAGGCGAGATGGCACCTGCGGCAGCAGCACCTCCGTCGGCGGTGACCCTACTCAGCTACCAGTGGAAGCAAGGACTGCAGCAGTAGCATCGGCAACAGCAACTGAAGCGCCGGCGTGCGCACCACCCCTGCACCTGGAGGGGAGGCGGACGGGCTTGTCGCTCCACCCTTGGTGTCGCGACTGGAGGTGATGGGAGTGTGCCATCTCGCCTTCGGAAAGAAATCAGTTGGCGCTGCCTTCTGCTCCTGCACCGTCGCTTCCGTCTTCTTCGTTTGGATTCGCCAGGACGTCTCCTGGCTGTCTCTCTCGAAGTAGTCATCCATCTTTCACCGAGTAAGCGCGTCTTCCTCCCATTCAAACTGCAAAGCCCTCTAGCATAGTGATTCCCTGGCCCGCAAGCACCGCGCACCATGCATGCAACGAAAATCAACATGTGATCAAAGCAAAACTTTCAGAAATTGCACGATATGGGACTTTCAATATATTTTGAAAAGTTTTATGGACCGATGTGTGTTGTTAAGATTCATTTTAATTAAAACTATATTTTGTGTGTTTCAGACAGCCTGGTGGGATGGATGATCTTGTTTTTACACAAGCTGTGCAGAAATGGCTGCGCTATGCGCCGGACAGAGCTGCCGCCGGTCGCGGTGACAGTAATTAAAATAATTCAAATAATAAACATCTTTCTTAATAAACATCTTGTGTTTCATATTTATTATTTTATATTATTAAAATGTGGATCCTGGCTGTAGATAAAGCAGGATATATGAGCCAGATAATTCTGGTAGGCTTTCTATTGAAATAACATTGAAAGCTCATTGATTTTTAGTTACGTTGAAATTTCAATGTTGTTTCAATATAGGCACGTATCGAAATACAGTTGAAGTCACGTGGATCCATAGTTACAAAATCAACATAGTTTCAATGTTAGTCGAGGGTGCAAACTGATGCTAAATCAACATCGAAATCTGATGTTGTTTCAATGGTTTAGTGTCGACAATGGAATGCTGATTCTACATCAATTCAATGTAAGCTTGCTATCTGGGGCTGTTACATTACGTTATTGCACTGAGCTGACACTTTACATCTGCAGGCTACTTTTAGCCAAAGCTACTGGCAGTGTTGAGGCACATAGTATTGGTTACAGTCCAGTGTTGAGGTACAGGGTATTGGTTACAGTCCAGTGTTGAGGTACAGGGTATTGGTTACAGTCCAGTGTTTAGGTACAGGGTATTGGTTACAGTCCAGTGTTTAGGTACAGGATATTGGTTACAGTCCAGTGTTGAGGTACAGGGTATTGGTTACAGTCCAGTAGTGTTGAGATACAGGGTATTGGTTACAGTCCAGTGTTGAGCTACAGGGTATTGGTTACAGTCCAGTGTTTAGGTACAGGATATTGGTTACAGTCCAGCAGTGTTGAGGTCCAGGGTATTGGTTACAGTCAAGCAGGAGAGCTACAGGGTATTGGTTACAGGGCTGCTCCAGGGCTGGATACCTTGTTCAAGGACCACTTCAGTATATGGGGTTCGAACCTACAACCTTCTGATTCCAAGACTGATTCCTATACTATAATGCTGTGTGTGTGTGTGTGTGTGAGTGTGTGTGAGTGTGTGTGTGTGTGTGTGTGTGTGTGTGTGTGTGTGTGTGTGTGTGTGTGTGTCTCCCTCTGCTGTTCGTAGTAGGGTAATGCACTTCAGGCAGGACAGGCTCATATGTAGCATGTGATAGTAGCAGTTCCCCAAATGCCTTGTGTCCTTTGCTGCCTGGAATGCACTGCAGTGTCCAAAACACACCCAGTGTATGCCAGCCACTCCCAAAGGATATTTTGGGTTAAAACATGTTCACTTTTCATTGGCTGGATGCATTTGATTTGCACCAAATCTTGCGCAATCCTCAAGCTGCATTATGATGCATCAATAGCAGAAAAGAAAGCAATCTACCGAGATGGCAAAGAAATCCCAATTTAACCCTTTAACCCCTGATACTGTAATAACCTGCATGGAATGGCACCGACTCAAATGGTGGGACACAAATCATGACACTTTATTTCCAGGTACACTATGTATTGCATGTATAGTTACAGAGCATTAACCACACCCCATACGATACATGCACACAAAAAGAGAAATTAAGTATCATAGAGTGAAGTAAAACAAAACATGATGTATGCACAGTAGGAGGCTATCAAAAAACACCTAAATGCCACATTATAGAACACACAAAATCATTCAAATAAAAGTAAATGATCTTCCAGTGAAGCAAAAAAATATTTGTGAGTGAAAATACATTCATCTAATATAACGCAAAAATGCTCATTATACAACAAATACTATATAGTAACAGACAGGGAATACCAATTCAACACTATCTCCAGATAATATCATCGATAGTTACAGAAAATTGACCTCAACCTTGCGATGCCCACACACAAAAATAGAATTTAAGAAAGAGTGAAATAAATTCAAGACATATGAGGATATCACAAAATCACATAATACATATAATGGCTCATCCAGTGAAGTATAACACATTTATATGCTCATTTAAAACACCAATTATAGAACAGATGCAATGGAAACAGATAATACACTTTTTTAATAAACCCAACCCTCATGGCAATACCTCAGTGCTCCCAATAGCAGTGCAATCATCACTCTGTCATTTCTTTATTCCAAGATTTAAACTTTGGTCTAATAATGTTTGTCTTTTCTAGCAGCTAAACTGAAATTTCACCAACATGTGTCCGGTTGGCTGGTGTTAATTTAGAGCCCTATCTAGATTTATTCTCATTATTAAAATGAAAAGCATCATCTGGGTGTACTCCTATTATTGAGATTCAAAGCATTTGGAAGCATTATGACGTTGATGTATGTGTTTTTCTATCTCTCTACTAGCTGCCCATTCACTCCCATTCTAATCTTGAGATCGCTTTCCCCTCCGCTGATCCCACAATTTGCATTTTGGGGACGTAATCAAACTTGCCAACTGAATCAGTTGTCAGAGAATGTCTAATGGATGAGAAGGGTCACCCTCATTGGTGCTCAATGTACCATCAAAAATGTGCAGTTCCACCTAGGGGGCGATCACGGGCAAGTGATGAATGGGGAAATGAATGGGAGTCAAAGGGGCGAAATGGGTGAAATAAGTTTTATAAAATGTTTTATTTACTGCAATTTTCGGTCATCAATATCATACTTTTTTCTGTTCAGAACTATGGTTGGTATTATATAAGAGGAGGAATTTTCAAGTTATTTGTGCACTACGTTTTCCACTGTGAGAGAAGATTTCATCCAGTAGCCTACTGGCTAACATTCTGCTATATGGATATTGCCTTATAAATACAGTTTGCTGACTCTATTCTTAAGCACTGTATCATAAGCAAAATATTAAATAATGGCTCAAATTAATTCCTTTACCAACTAGTTTTTAATTTCATATTAATATTTCGGGAAAAAAAATATTTTAGCCATGTTATTTTAGGCATTTCCATAGAAACAAAATCATTCTTCACTTGCCACCAGTCGCCAAAAGCTGTAATAACAACTTCCATCACAGATCAATCTCATAGATCACAGATTCTCTGCCATTGTCTCCTCTTGGCCCCTCCCCCTCATCTAGGCCCCTCCTCCTCATCCTGCTGCGGCTTATGGAGGCGGGACTCAGCTCCACTTCCTGGTTCTCACCTGAGTGGGAGGAGTCACAGAAGGACATATATGTTCATTCCATTATCCAAACTCCCGTCCTTCCTTGTGCTTGAAGCCTCATGATGACATCACAAGACGTCATTGACGAAAGAAGTTAAAAGCAATATTTCGCAAAAGCAAAATTCAAGGTCGTTTTCTAATTCGCAACAGAAATGCTCAATGGGGAAATGTTCCCCAAAAGTTGTTGTGGCTGGCAGCTGACAGCGGTGAAACTTAACTCTTCGGAGGAGGGACGTCAGTGAAGCGCAAGACCACAAGCACAAGTTCAGGACGGGAGTTAGCAGTGGATACATAGATACATAGTAGATACATTCTACTGTTATGAATATATGACATACAAAAATGTATTTCATGTCGCAGTCATTGGATGTTCAGCACAGGGGCCACAACAGGGGCCAGGAGGAAATCTACAGGGGCCCTGGCCCACCGTGTGTGTGTGTGTGTGTGTGTGTGTGTGTGTGTGTGTGTGTGTGTGTGTGTGTGTGTGTGTGTGTGTGTGTGTGTGTGTGTGTGTGTGTGTGTGTGTGTGTGTGTAACGAAGGTGATCATATGCTAGTTCGCTGCGAGGCTCGAACCCACCACTTACCTCTGCTAGTTGGCATCTGTTATACTTACCCATAAATCTCATACCCATCCCAGCAGGTTTCGGAATAAAGTGTAACTGAGGTGATCCTGCGCTAGTTTGCCATTCGGGGCTCAAACCTGCGACCTGTCAGCCAGACAGCGCTCCAGTTCGGGCATGGGAGCAGGGTTGCCAGATGAGGCTGATGATTTCCAGCCCAAAAATTGCTCAAAACCCGCCTAGAAGCACAAAATCCCGCCCAATTCTATTGATTTCTATGGCAAAAATTGGGCGGGTTATTCTGCTAAATGCCATTTTTACCCGCACAAGGCCATCCTAAGCAGCCCAATTGGGCGGGAAACAGCCCAATCTGGCAACACTGCATGGGAGCCAGAGAGCTAAAGGACCAGACCGATAGCTCAATGCTTCCGATACTGTATGAGGCATCGGGGGGAAGGTTTACTAACACTATGCCAAACTATACTAGTTCGCATTCGTTACATGTTTGCATTGTTACCAGAAGTGTGTGTGTGTGTGTGTGTGTGTGTGTGTGTGTGTGTGTGTGTGTGTGTGTGTGTGTTGTTACCTGCAGTGTGTGTCCTCTTGCGTCTCATGTGGAGGTAACAGCTCCCCAAGTGCAGTGATGCGAGCACAATAATCTCTGCCAGCCACACACTGATGAAGACTGGAGAAATACCTACACACACACACACACACACACACACACACACACACGCACACATACACATATACACGTGGGTGGTTGACGTTTAAGGGCGTAACGCAAAAAACAAAGTTTTTCAAATTCCTGAAAAAAATGATGGATAAAAATTGGAAAAAAATAGAAAAAAATAAAGCACTTAGTGGTCTGTGGAATTTCACCTTATTTTTGCCTTTTTTGGGAAAATGTGTCCTGCATCAACACATTTCTTAGACATGTCACACCGCAGGAAAATGGAGTCACACCACAGGGAATTCACTGCATTATGGCCATTTTAATCCTTTTGTATACATGACTGACATCTGAGCTCATGCTAACTTGATAATGATATTGTGTTTAATCTTAATATGTGTTTTCATTAATAAAAAACTTTTTTTCCTCCTATAAGAGCAGTCACACCACAGGACACCATAAAATGAACCTAAGCATTGTGTGACAGAAAGATTGCAATATGAAGACATATTAAGAGGTTAAGAGTCACCTTAAACTTCCACAGCACTCTCCAATAACTGAGGTACTGACTGGTTAGGATCCAGTCTTTAAGACCCTTGTAGTTGGCCTTGCAGCTGCCCATTCACAAACATTGACATACATATCACCCCACAGGACGCAATTTGTGTTACGAAATTGAACTTGTAGTTAATATTACTGTCTTGAGTTTTTTCCACATTCACATATCTTAATATAAAGTTAATATTTATGCAATCATGCCAAATGCTTCATACATTATTCAAATTGTTGTTGGTTAATTTATATATATATATTATATTCCAGGTTTCATTAATGTTACAGTCACACCGCAGGATATTTGACATATAAACCTTTACATAAATCTTAACAAAAATGTTTCTTCTCATCTAAGACTAATATGAAACATAATGTACCACATGTTCTTTCATTGACATTTGTTTTTTAAAGGAAAATAACAGTTTTGTAGGTTTTTAACCAATGTTACGAAAAAGCAAGGCGTCAGGTCTCCCACCCACACACACACACACACACACACACACACACACACACACACACACACACACACACACACACACACACACACACACACACACACACACACACACACACACAGATGAAGACTGGAGAAATCCCCCCCCCAACGTACACACACACACGCACACTGTGGTGTTACTATGGTAGTACTGAGAGGTCAACTCACTCCATAGAGAATCCTCATCTGATTGGTGTGTGGTTGCCGAGGTGGTTTCCAGGGTCGTTGCCGGGTTGGTTGCTGCGTTGGTTGTCAAGGTGGTTGTTGTGGTGGTTGCCAAGGTGGTTGCCAGGGTGGTTGCAAAGGCTGGGGTAAGGGTTGTCATTGGTAATGGGGTGGCTGAGACACACACCAGACAAACACACACACACACACACACACACACACACACACACACACACACACACACACACACACACACACACACACACACACACACACACACACACACACACACACACACACACACACACACACACTTTAAAAAAACTGTAAAATACAGATCAATGGCCAAGATATGCAAAGAGGTGTGTCTAAGTCATATTGCAATGGAGTGTGTGTGTGTGTGTGTGTGTGTGTGTGTGTGTGTGTGTGTGTGTGTGTGTGTGTGTGTGTGTGTGTGTGTGTGTGTATGTGTGTGTGTGTGTGTGTGTGTGTGTGTGTGTGTGTGTGTGTGTGTGTGTGTGTGTGTGTGTGTGTGTGTGTGTGTGTGTGTGTGTGTACTAGTCATGATCTCTCTGGACTTAACTATGATCCTGAGTATACCTGTAATGTTACATAGTATCTCTCTCTTGACTCAACTATGATCCTGAGTATACCTGTAATGTTACATAGTATCTCTCTCTTGACTAACTATGATCCTGAGTATACCTGTAATGTTACATAGTATCTCTCTCTTGACTAACTATGATCCTGAGTATACCTGTAATGTTACATAGTATCTCTCTCTTGACTAACTGTAATCCTGAGTATACCTGTAATGTTACATAGTATCTCTCTCTTGACTAACTGTAATCCTGAGTATACCTGTAATGTTACATAGTATCTCTCTCTTGACTAACTGTAATCCTGAGTATACCTGTAATGTTACATAGTATCTCTCTCTTGACTAACTATGATCCTGAGTATCCCTGTAATGTTACATAGTATCTCTCTCTTGACTAACTGTAATCCTGAGTATACCTGTAATGTTACATAGTATCTCTCTCTTGACTAACTGTAATCCTGAGTATACCTGTAATGTTACATAGTATCTCTCTCTTGACTAACTGTAATCCTGAGTATACCTGTAATGTTACATAGTATCTCTCTCTTGACTAACTGTAATCCTGACTATACCTGTAATGTTACATAGTATCTCTCTCTTGACTAACTGTAATCCTGAGTATACCTGTAATGTTACATAGTATCTCTCTCTTGACTAACTGTAATCCTGAGTATACCTGTAATGTTACATAGTATCTCTCTCTTGACTAACTATGATCCTGAGTATACCTGTAATGTTACATAGTATCTCTCTCTTGACTAACTATGATCCTGAGTATACCTGTAATGTTACATAGTATCTCTCTCTTGACTAACTATGATCCTGAGTATACCTGTAATGTTACATAGTATCTCTCTCTTGACTAACTATGATCCTGAGTATCCCTGTAATGTTCTGCAATAGTAGATTAATATTTACCTTCAATCACCAGCTGGATTGGGTGCCTCCCCACATGTATCCGCTCCTTGTAGATCTCCACTCTGTAAGTTCCTGAGTCGCTCCTCTCTGCAGGGTTGATGATCAGGGTCCCGATACCAGGAACAACCTGCCACCTCCCCTGGGGGAACTGGCTGAAGGGAGTCACTGTTCCCTCACTAATAATAAAAACAATGTTGCCTTTTTCATTCTTCAAGTACAGTCTATATCCTGTGGTGTTCCTCATCAGCTGCAGCATCACAGGTCCTCCCAGAGCCCCATAACACACACTAGCATCCTGAGTAGCATCACACACAGACTCCAGCCCTGCAGAGAGAGAGAGAGAGAGAGAGAGAGAGAGGGGGTGTGTGAAAATATGGATCAAAACATTGAAAGTTGTTTTTTTCTTTCACAAAATGCCTTCCTGGGGTTAGCCTGACGAGGCCATCCTATGTACTCCACCCAAAGATTTTGGCTCCGCACAGAGTTTGGGGAAAACCTCCTAGCTCGGTTCGCTC
>NC_085878.1:110000-177500 GCF_034702125.1 Engraulis encrasicolus
GTTTCCAAAATTCTCTTCTCCAATAAAAATTGAAGGCTGAATGCTCTGCATTGTGTTTTAGTTGACTCACCTGCAAAAATAAAATAAGTCTTGACTTTGTAATTAAAAGGATCGATCAGGATACAATTTATTATAGAAAAAGTGAGATTACAAAAAGAAAAAGAAGAAAATAAAAGAAGTAAAAGTAGAAGAAAAATAAAGGTTAAAAAGAAATAAAAATGAGACAAAGTCTCAAAGCGTCTCACTAACTAGGCAGCATCCTATCTCTGGCGAATGACAGGCAAAATCGACCGATAGCTGACAAAATGGTGGCAACGGTTGTTATACCGTCTTCGTCATGTCAGCAGGTTACACGTATGCAATTATGATCTTAGTTAAGGAAAATGTCGTCTCCATGTCTCCAGTAGTGACGAAGCATAAAAACACCTACCGCTAAGGATAACACACAGCCTAGAGATGCGTCTGCTATCTGGAAAGTTAGGCGCGAGCACACTGTGCCCTGGCACAATGGCCTTCAATAGCAGAGGCTCTCGCTCTGAGCTCTCCAAATATCAGCAAAGTAATTATAAACATGCCACATTCCTGGCCCAATTAATTTGAACAAAGGAATAGGCTTAAGTTTCATTCTAACTTAACAACAGTATGGTCAATCAGTTGTTGGTCAGCTGAAAAATGCAGCAGGATATACCACTGAAATTCAACAGAACCTACAACCCTCTGATCTAGGTCATGGTCATAGGCTCCATTTTAGGTTAGCTTTGAATGAGTCAACCACATCAATATCATCACCGTCACTACCAGCTCATATGTGTGGCATCATAATCTCATACCTGCAAACTCGTCAAAGAAAAAAAGGTGACAGTGTACAGCGGGGGTTCTATTTCTATTCACTTGAATGACCTAATTGGCCGGGAAAAAGGTGACTGTCACCAAAAGCTGCAATGTTTCCATTATTTAAATATGAATGCCTGATAAAATGGCCTTTTACTCAAACAGCAGTGGATTTAAAGGGTCTTGCATCTGAACTCTTCTCTTGTTTACAGGTGATCATAACAAGGGTTAAAATTAAACTTTTAATATTAAACATGCTGACAGTAGGATCTACCACGAGTATGGACGTGTGCCGCACTTTAGGTAATGTTCTGTCTCCATCTGCTGGCAATGAGGCAGTACTGCATATGTGCACTGCATTTGTTTATGTATTATCCTCCTGCTGTGAGAAGTAAACCCTTTGTCTTATACATGTTTTTATATATATATATAAACACGGTTTTGTGAGGAGGGGCAAGACACTGGCAGCCAACCACGTGAGCTAATTTTTTGACAGACTGCGGTTTCCAACAATCAGAGGTTGAGTTGTGCGCACTGCGCAGCCAGGGTCGGTGCGCAGCCAGGGGGAAAGAAAATGAGAACCCAATGTATCATCTGTACCTTTTGGGCTCTTTTTCACACCAGTTTTATGATCAAATATTTACAAGCATTAATGTTTGATCATCAAAGACACTCATACCGTCTGACACATTATAAATTGTTTTGCGGATGGGTTCCACATGACTGGCAGGAGAACGTGTATACCTTTCAATCTAACATAATGAACAACATATTGTGGTACTGGGATAGAGGCTTTACATTGACTTTTAGTTTGAATGGGGTAATTCAACACTGTAGTCCACGAACACAGCAACAGAAAGAAAAACATGGTCAAAACTTAAGAATACACGTAAATCATGTAGGTCCTTAACTGGTTAACCCTGTATGCATGTGCAGGAGAGTGCATGGAACCTGGTATAAAATAGCAGACATCAGAGATACATGTAACTCAGGCAAGTAGACATGAACATGCATAAAATGTTTCATGAACATTTTTTAATCATGTCTTTCAATCACTGGGTTCTAATAGATTTCAGGTGAAGAAACTGATTGGCACTTACTTGACCAATCACAGTGAAGAATGACATGAGGGGGTGTCAACAGCTGTGCGTGATGATTCTATCCCTGATCAACTGAGTGGGATTACCTTAGCAAGAGCTGGAAAAACTACTTTGGACCATAAAACTCAAAAGAAGAAGAAGAAGAAGAAGAAGAAGAAAACTACTTTGGACAACACGCTGTGCAAAGCTGGTTTTCTGTTCTGGGCATTGTACAGTAGATAGAACAGATCTTAGCAATGGGCTCTGGACATTATTACCTCAGTGTTCTTCTGGTGCTGCATGTTCTTGTTCACCAGACTGATGGCAAACGGGCACCTTGGCTGCCACCTACGATTACCCACGATAGGATTTGGACGAGTCCCTCAGAGAGATCTACTAGCTCTATGAATCTTCTTCCACCAGAAGTGGGAATTCATGGTGGCTCTTTGCGGGGGTCACAGCAGCAGCAGCAGCAGCAGCAGCAGCAGCAGCGCCCTGTTCAAGAGCCAGTGCAGAGCCAGCAAGTCCTGCAAGGCCCCAAGGAGAAGCAGGCTGCGTGGAGCTTCCCCACAATGCCAAAGGAACCAGTGGAGCCAGAGGCCCCACATGAAGCACCCAAGCAGCGGCAGCCTGTTGAGTCGGTGGCCGTGAGGTGTGGGGAGGCCGACGTGCTGGTAGAAGTTCATCAAAACTTTTACGGCACGGGCCAACTGATCGAGCCGGCGGATATATTTCTGGGCGACTGCCCTGTCTCGGCGGTAGACGTTTCTGACCAGATCCTCATCTTTGAGTCTGAGCTGCACAAATGTGGAAGCAGATTTGAGGTATTGTTTTCAAGTCAAGTTTCAAGTTTCAAGTCAAGTTTATTGTCAATTTCTTTACATGCACTGGTCATACAAAGAATTTGAAATTGCGTTTCTTGCTCTCCCATGCAGACATAGACTAATCTAGGTAAGGACATAGACAGTATAGACATAGACAGTACTCATACATGGACATAGACAGTATGGACGTAGACATTGCTCATACAGACATTTAAAGTGCAAGACTGGACAACAGAAGACTTGTAGAGAACATACATTAAGAGGAGGTATTTTGTTGTTCTTTTTCTAAAAGTCCTTTATAGCGTTCTGACATAGTAATAGTAGCATTTGAAGAAATAAATAATTAAAAAAGGTTTTTATTAAATACACCAGCAGCAGTATGTGTGTGTGTGTGTGTGTGTTTGTATGTGTTTTGTGTGCGTGTGTGTGTGTGTGTGTGTGTGTGTGTGTGTGTGTGTGTGTGTGTTTAGTGCAGGTAGAAAGTGCGGTGTGCGTCTGTGTGTGTGTACCTGTGTATGTGTGTGTGTGTGTGTGTGTGTGTGTGTATGTGTGTGAGTATGAGTTGTGTGTCAGTGTGTGTATGTTTGGGTTTAGTGCAGAAAGTGCAGTGTGCTTGTGTGTGTGTGTGTGTGTGTGTGTGTGTGTGTGTGTGTGTGTGTGTGTGTGTGTGTGTGTGTGTGTGTGTGTGTGTGTGTGTGTGTGTGCATGTGTATGTTTTGAGTTAGTGCAGGTTGAAAGTTCAGTCACAGATGTAGTAGTGCAGGTGGAATGTTCAGTCGCAGATATGGTGGTGGGGATGAGGGGGGGGAGCGTTGTCAGTGGCCTGGCTGGCTAGAGGCTGACAGTGAAGGGAGAGTGGGTTGAGTGTTCAGTATCTTGATTGCTTGATGCATCGTGCTGCTTGCAAGCCTGGTGGTACGGGAACGGAGGCGCCTGTACCTCTTTCCAGAGGGCAGGAGGCTGAACAGTTTGTGTGCAGGGTGGCTTGTGTCTTTGATGATCATCAGTGCTTTCCGGGTGAGGCGTGCGGTGTAAATGTCCTGCAGGGAGGGGAGTGGTACTGGTTTTAGTTTCTTTAAATCGCTTCTTTGTGCCATGACCACACTAGGTAATTAAGGGTTTTTTTGGTAGCAGACATCAGGTAGTGCAACCATAACTAATGTCACCATTATAGTAATTCAATGAACTGATGTACTAGCAATGAATATTGTTTGATAATCCAGTTAAAATGCATTTAATTCATACAGTATTGCTATTGGTTAGGCTATTGTTGCACCATCCTGATGTCTCCTGCTAAAAATGTCATCAATGCCCCAAATATTTTTTTTATTACCATTTTCATTACCCAGCTTGTAAAGCACTTTGATCAGCTGTTTCTAATTGTAAAGAGCTAAGAAAATGACTCATGCACTCTACATTGCAGATGAAGGAGGATGAATTGCTTTATACCTTCAATCTTGTGTATCAACCAAAAGCTGTTGCTGGAGCTCCTATTCTGAGAACAGCTGGTGCTACAGTTGACATTGAATGTCGTTATCCAAGGTAAATTCTAAGTTTTTTAAGTTAATTTTCAGAATTCATGTTGCCCATTCCTAAATGCTACCTTTTCTAAAAAATACTTACAAACACCATTCAATTCGAAGTATCAGTATTTATGACTGAAAATTGCATTTTTCATGCATGAAAAGGGATCTTCTCCATGGTCCGCCATTTTGAATTTCAAGTAATGGGCATTTTTAGGTGCAAAACTTACTGTCCTGTCCTTTGGTCATACTAGTAAATATTGGTTTTACTATTTATTACTATTCATGAAAACATCACATTTAGCAATAGGCAACACAGTTCAATGAGCAGCATAGTAGCAATACCTACTCTGGACACCATCCTACACAGTGCACCTTTTAAATTGTTGTTATTTTGACATTTTAAGGGTGCACAATGTAAGCAGCAACGATCTGAAGCCCACCTGGGTTCCTTTTGTGGCCACTAAGACTGCGGAGGAGGTCCTGGTGTTCGGATTGAGGCTCATGACCGGTGTGTATATTCTGCTCCAGTCTGTCTACTTGATTTTGCTGTGGGGTGTACAGGGATTAAAGTTTTCCGTCGCTACGACGGATTTCCGTCAACTGGATGTTCGTTTGGACGGATTTCCGTCCGTATAATTTATGTCAATCAATTCACAATTTTTACTTTCCAACTGAACACAAATCGAGAGCACTCCTGGTCATGAGAAGGTGACAAGAGGTGTTTGGTGTACGGATTTAGTTATACACTCCACCACTGGTGTGATAGGCCTACAACAGATTCACTCATCAGTAGCCTAGTTTTGAGCCATCCCCGTTCTTCCAAAAAAAAAAAAAAAAAGAAGTACAGCACGAGCGGTCAACAATTCGGTGGCGGCGCAGCGAGAGATTAAAAAAAAAAAGAAAAATAGCCAACATTGTTGCTGATGGCAGATAAGAAAATAAGTGTAATACTATGTCTTTAAAGTGCAATGACAATCGTTAAACGAGTTGGACTGAGATTCCAATATGGGCTAATAATGCATATGCATGGAATGCATAGCTGGAAGAAGGTAGGACACGTTTCCATTATCGTTGCACCTGCCGGGGCAGATTGTTAGAAAAAAAGAATAGTGTACTTCGACTGCGCATGATGTCTTTTTCATGAAGGGTTTGCATTTTAAGCATAGTTACTTACTTACTTTACTTAACCCCATCACGCCATTCGGCGCATAGGGCAGCAACAAAGTCTCTCCATTTCGGTCTGTCTGTAGCCAACTTCTCGATGGTCCCCCAGCTTTGATGGTGCTGCTGGAGCTCCTTCTCAATGGTCCGGCGCCATGTCATCTTTGGCATCCCTTTCTTCCTTTTGCCCTCTGGGGTCCAGTGCAGAGCAACTCTTGGAATTGCGTTGTTTTCCATTCTGAGTACATGGCCGATCCAGGTCCATCTTCGCTTCCTGAAGGTGTATTGCATATCTTCTTGCTGGGTTATGTTGAGTAGCTTCTTGTTGGAGATGGTTTTGGGCCAGTAGATGTGTAGGATTTTGCGCAGAGATGTTGTATGAAATGTGGAGAGTTTGTGCAGGTCGCCTTCTGTGGTTTTCCAGCATTCTGCACCATATAGAAGAGTAGATATTACACAGCTTTCGTATAGTCGTAGTTTTGTTTTGATGGTGTATTGCTTTGAGTTCCATATTTTTCTTAATCTTATGAAGCTTGCGTGGGCTTGTACTAACATTATTCATAGCCCCAATGGGACGGCTATCATTGGCAGCTAGCTAGGATACCACGCGTTTCATCCTCAAAGTTTAGCGCGTTTGACTGGCTGCGTAAAAGGGCTATGATAGAACTAGCTCTAGTTGTCTTTCTGACAACGGATACTTTACTGTCTCATCTGTAATCATAGCAGATTAACTTTGTTGTTGCCGATATATATTCAAGAAATAAGTTAAACATGGGTTGCATTTTACAGGAGTCACTGTTGCTATCCCAGGCAGAGCCAATATTTTATGCCACGTCTTGTTCTGGGAAGCAGTGTCCTGATGGGTGGACTCATATGGTCGATAAATGCCGTTTCGATGTTTGTTTCACTTTCAAGGCTTGTTGTAGGCTATTGTTTGATGCTATTTTTGCTAACTGGAATAGTGTGCAGCAACAGTTGTGTGTGCGTGCTTGTTTTTGAGTGGCTCAACGTCTGTGTCCATCTTCTCGCACTATGCGTTTCGTTTGAGTTCAGTTATTTGCGCACTGCGCACAGGGCTGATGGGTGGGCGATTTGCCTTGATTCGAGTGGAAAGTTGCGCGACAAGCTTGGGAAAGTGTGTTACTTTTGTTAAACGATAGACGTCTGGCTGTGACTGTGTCGTGTCTGCGTGCGTCGTGTCAGCTTGTATGAGAGAACACGAGTGCGTGCAGGAATTGGGGACGTTTTTTTTATATCAATGGTAAGCGTGTGCCTGGCACCGCACATCGAGAGGCATAAAAGTAGCCATAGGTTTTCAAAACGGTAGAACACAGAGGCAGACTACCGTCCGCACCCTGTTTGTAAACGTCAACAAGTTGTTCGTAACAGGATGAATAGTGAAAAAGGGTGAAAAACATACAAATAACCAACAACTTGTTTTCTCCCTCTGATTGCTATGACCAGACAGTGCATTGTTTTTTAAATGTAAGAAATACAACTGCAAGCAATGCGCACCAGTGCTTTCACCAGAACAGTGTTTGCCCATTCTGATGTGAAAGACAAAATATACCATAGCCTGCTACTACTACAACAACAACAAAAACCATAATGGGATCACTGTATCAACTCATTGCAATTCCAAGTCAATAATTCTGTGAGATCAGCTACCATTTTGAAGCAAAACTCATTGTGAATCCATTCTGCATAATGTTGTGAACAATTCATAAATAATGGGTAGAAATAAGAGGAAATAACCAAAACCTGCCCCAAATTGCAGTTCAGTGCAATCTGGTGGCCTAGGCCTGCCCCCTCTCCCTCTTTCCCTTTTTTTGTATTTAGGAATTGGCATCTGTAAGCATAGCATTGTAGGCCTACATCTGATTGAGCACATCTGATTTAGTACCTACAGGTACATTCATATTGAGTGTATACAGACCTACTTAGTGTATAATGAATATTCATTGTTAATGTGAAGTGTTAAGTTTTATGTTGGTTGAAGCTCTGATTTTGTGGCAGTTTTTGGTATTACTAGCACCCTCAAGACATAGGCCTATTCTGCTCTAGGCGACTGCCCTGTCTGCCTATGTCTAGCGCTGGCTCTGAGCCTCTGACACCATTCCTTGCGTAAAACCAGTGTATATTTCGTTACGAGGGCAGAGCCTGGCTACATTGGTTTTCGTAGGGTTACGGAGTGATACTCGATCGGGTACCTAACCGGTAAAAAAGTTCAGTCAGATGACTTTTTTTTGCTTTAATCCCTGGGTGTAGTGGGGATTGGATTGGATTGGATTGGGTTGGGATTGGATTGGATTAGGAGGGTGCTGTCTTCCAAAGCCTGTTGAAAATAAACAATTTTGTATTCAGTGAGCTCTAGCCTCTCTGAACGGTGAAGATGGATTTTTTAAATGCTAAATATGAGGTCAAACAAAAGGGTTGGGTGTCATTTTCATTTGTGGATAAATATATGACCACCTTTTGAACTTTAACCTAATATTAATGTGTACCGAATGCATTATCCATTGCTTTCAGATGACTACAAGTTTGAACGAAGCCCCAGTACATTGTTCCTGGGAAGCATGCTGCATCTTGAAGCCTCAGTTATCCAGTACAGCCATGTACCGCTGCGCGTGTTTGTCCATTCCTGTGTGGCCACAGCAGCTCCAGACATGAACTCCTTACCTAGATATCAATTTATTGAGAATCATGGGTGAGTGCTCATTTCTTAATGTTGATAATTGTCTTGGGTGTAACATGGGCACCTGCCAACCAGCCAAATGCTGAAACAACATGGCGGCTGTTGCTAATAATTCATTTCAGTGGGTCTTTCTCAAAGTCTAGGCCAGTGTCCTTCCAAGTGTATCTGCCTAATTAGTCACGCCCAGTGATTGGATACCCTTTATTAGTCACACCCAGTGATTGGATATTCTGTAGAGTTCACCAAAAAGTGTCCAATCACTGGGTGTGACTAATTAGGCTGATACACTTGGAAGGACACTGGCCTAGGTTTTGAGAGAGACAGATGGTGTGTTCCATTATTCGCCCTCTGTACTGTGTACCTTGTTTGAGTGCAGTGAAGTACCCTTTCCACCCTCCGCGATTCACGAGGCGAGTACATTCCGATTCCCCTTCTGTCGGATACACTTAAAGGAAATGACGGTTGGTCGCGTGTCATCAGAGTTTACCAACCGCCAATATGCAATTCATCACGGAAGGCACTGTTTGTTATGCTGACACTTTTTAAAGTTACCCCTGCCTCTAATACACATGGCGATTGTCTTTGAAATCAAAACTATGCTGTTATCACGGAGATTCAGCCGTTTGACAGATCTGACACTCAACTACGTCACAAACATGGCGGCCGTTGAGTGCGAAAAGTGTATAGAAACTCCACACTTCAAAAAATGGCCGTTTTGGGGGCGTTATCCGGGTAATTTACAGTACACTTTACCCCCTACAACTCGAGCCCTAGGTGATGGACTCTGGCAGTTTGTCAACATCAACATGTGAGCAATTTTTAAAATAAAAAAATAAAAAAACATGATTTTGATGCAGGTGTCTGGTGGATGCCAAGGTGACTGCCTCCAGGTCTCAGTTCCTGCATAGAGCTGAAGATGACAAGTTGAGGTTTAAACTAGAGGCCTTTCGATTTGCAGAGGAAGATGGTTCATCAGTAAGTGGAGTTTAAACAACGTTCTTAGTAAAATGCTTTTGTCAATCACTACTTGAATGTGGTATAGCTACTGGGTCATTTATTTTTCTATGCAGATCTACATCGCCTGCAAGTTGGTTGCAACAACTGCAATGACCAAGACTGACCACAAGGCTTGCTCCTACTCAGCGGATCGGTAAGCACAAGAAGTTAGAGTAGTTTCCTTAAAGGTGTACTGTGCAGCAAATGGTCAAAAAAGGTACTGCAACTATGCTGCTCATTGAAACTGAGTTCCCTATTGCCAAATTTGATATTTTCATGAGAGTTTACCAAGTAATAAACAAATATTTTCTAGTATGGTCCAAGTACAGTCATTTTTGCAGCTAAAAAAATTCTATTTCTGGAAATTCAAAATGGCCAACCATGGAGAAGATCCCCCTTTTCATGTATGGAAAAAGCGCAAATTTCCCAGTCATAATGAATACTTAGAATTTGATGTTGGTGGTAAGTATTCATGAATAAGGTAATATTAGTAAATGGGCAGCATGAATTTTGGAAATAAACAACTAAAAATCTCACAGTGTGTTGGACTGGCGGCCCCGTTTACTGTTAGTGTGTTAGTTAGTGGGTTTCATTGAATGAATTCTGGAAATAAATCACAGTGCACCTTAAAAGGAGAAAAACTTTTTTTTTAAAACTTTTTTTAAAAAAAAACTTTTTTCGCCTCTTGTCCATTGGGCCTTTGTTTCCTTGTTTTCACATTTAGGCCTTGAGCCAGGACCCAAAAATTGACCTCTCGCAATCGAACGGGTGGGCAAGTTCTAATCTGTTTTTTTGACTTCTTGGACATCTCAAGTAAACATTTTGGCATGATAACCATTGCAAACAGGTAGCTTTTTGGTAGTTATCATGTGTTGAAATGGTGCACCAGTAAAATGGAAATGTGAAAATCGGTATTGTGGTTCTTTACTATTATGTAGTTTGTTGACCACACAGGGTGCTTGAATTACCTCAGGGATGCTTTCCCTTCTATTAAGACCCTACAGGGGTTGTTAGACCACACTAATAGGCCTAATAGAATCACCTCAGCAATGTGTGAATGACAAAATGTGATAAAAAGGATAACATATGAAATCCGATTTTTAAAAATGTTTTTTTTTACTTTTTTACTTTTACCCCCAACAGCAAAACAACACCAAAAAACATAATGAACAAACACATACTAACATGTGATAACCATATACTGTACATTAATATGGCATGATAACCACTGCAAAGAGGTAGTTAGTGAAAGATCATGCGTTGAAATGGTGGACCAGTAAAACGGAAATGTGAAAACTCTATTGTTGTTCTTTGTTATTATGCAGTTTGTTGACCACACAGGGTGCTTACATTTCCTCAGAGATGCTTTCCCTTCAATCAAGACCACAAAAAGTTTGTTAGACCACACCAATAGACCTAATAGAATCACCTAAGCTATGTGAATGAGAAAATGTGATAAAAATGACAACATATGAAATAGTTTTTTTTTATTATTACAGTTTTTCTCAATTGGTTTTGTACATTTCTCACAACAGAATAATGATTCTCAAAAGTCTTTGTTCAATTGTAACTTCCTGGTGTTACCTGTGCACATGGTCAAATCAGTTTCTCATTGTTTTCGGCATATAGCAAATGCTCTCGTCCACCATGCCATGGCTGTGTACAATTCTCAGTGATTTCGTACATTATCAATTGCTTTTGTCATATCTCTCAAAAAGCTTTGTCACTGAATGCATGAAACTATCTCAATCTTATCTGATCAATGTAATATAAAACTGAATTTACAACATTTCCCATCCAATCTAAACAGCATTTCACTTCAGAAAAGATCCTCAAGAGTGTACTATTCAATTGACAACATGAGAAATTGATTTGACTAGCTTGTCCATACACTATGACACAATGACTAACCATTCTGCTGGCGCTGATACGTTTATTGACACAAAAAACTTGGTTTTGAAAGACAAATAAGGGTTTTGAGCAAGAGACTCGGTTTTGCAGGTTATCCACCGTGTTTTGCCATTTGTTAAAGCTGTTTTGAGAATGAATATTATGTTTTGCAAATTGCGAGAGAGATTCGAGAAATGTACAAAACCAATTGAGAAATACTGTAAACTTGTCCTGCAATAGCAAGAATAACATGAACAAACACCATGAACAAATACACATTAAGCATATTAAAATAAGCTAAAGAGCATTATTTCAGTCCTCAAGATCTGACTCAGTCCAGTAAGCATCTGTAAATATGTCACCATGATGATCCTCTTCATGCTGATATACGCATGTCTTAAGTTTTTAGAGGGTTGTGCATTTTGAGCTACTTCTCAGACATTGGCAATCCTGCAGTTTACATTGATGGCTACACTTGCAAGACATCAGTTGTAGCACTGCCTCAGGGGCTGGAGATTGCCGCATTCACTGTATAGTGAGCTGGTCATTTTCATAGTTGGCCCAGCCATGGTCAAGTGTTCTTGGGATTTGTGGATGCTGCTGAAGACTTGCTCTCAAGATGCCAGCCTGATAGTTGGCAAACATAGCATGCATGAGGAGGCAGTCCTCACATGGTGGAAGTTGGCTTGATTCACACTCTCCATGCTGAGTGCAGAAAAGCTGGTAGCGGGTTGTATGTATGTTCTACGTATTTGTCGATGTAGAGTTGGCACCTAAATGCTTCATGAATACATCCATGGACAGCTCCAAGTCCTGTCCCAGCTTATGAAAAACTATTTGAAAGAGCTCTGATCTCATCGTGAGCTTTAAGGCTCTGAGCTTTCCACGGCCTGCACTGTCCTTTTGTGTTTTTATGATTATTTTTTATATTTACTTTACATTATTTTTCTATTGTAGCCCTAGCCTCTTCCCCCTTACATTAGAAAATTCGCACTGGGTAAGAAAACTGTCACGTGGTGTACCCTGGCTGTCATGTGGTGCACCTCGACCGGCTGGCTTTAAGGTTGTAACGCAGTCCCTCTGTTATAACCTTATTGTCACCAAATGGTAATGGCCAAGTCTTAATCGGTTACCTAAGACTTCCTGCATTGTTAGCAATGTTGTTATAATGTAGTTGAGCGTTTTCAGCCAAGAGTGAATTGGCCTGTTGCCAGGCTCATTTGCAGTAGGAGGCCATCAGAGGTAGAAAGAATACTAAAGAATGTAATTAAGTAAAAACAGTAAAATAGAAAGAATACTAAAGAATGTAATTTGAGTAGAAGTTAGTTACTTTCAGTTTGTCTTTCTATCGCTTTCCTTAAATAGCACCCTTCGTGACCTCTGTCTATCTCTACACATGCCATCTTCCAAAAACCTGGCTTCGATCGTGACAACAAAATTCTGTGTGCCCTGTTGTGGCAAAGTTGCAGGCCGAGGGTCAGCTCATTGATACAACAGCCCATTACTCTGAATTTAGGGGTCTGGATTTCATTGTGTTTGGGTCTGGGACCTTCAATTTCAAAGGCGGGGAAGTCTACCAAAGGAAATAGTCTGGTGGATTTCATTTAATTCCCAGTTGTGAGATTAAATTCATGAATAAGTTTTGTTAATAAATAATAAGTCTTGTATATCTTCTAAAAAACTGTTTTCAGGCTGCGTTGCTACTCCCTCAGATCTAGTCTCTGGTGTGTGCTCTACTATTCTCAGCCAGTTGCTTGCAACTCTATTGTGTACCGTCTATGGGCTGTCGGACTAATGGTATTGGGCCGGCGGGCCCTAGAGTCATCCAATAGATTAGTCCAAAATAGATCATTTATGGTAAATGGTAATAACACACAATTTCCCTTCATGTCTGACAGATGTTCCCCTTTATTTCAATTTTGCCTTCCTCAGTACTCAAGATAGATATAAGTAAAATACTTGGGCCAAATTGTAATTTGAGTAAAAATAAAATCACCCATTTTAATAACTACTTTGGAAATTACAAGTTACTCATCAAAGTACTCAATTACAGTAATTTCAGCAAATGCAATTAATGTAGGTTAAAGAACTTAAGTATGTAACTTGTCAGTATATCAGGAATATACACATCACCACTAAAAGTGTATAAAGGCCTTTTTCCTCACACATGTATTATGTTCAAGCATGCATGTACAAGAAAAGGTATTGTATAAACTTGAATTGATGTCTATCCCTGCTATTGTCTAAAGGGTGCCTCATACTTAAGTACTACTTATTACTACTTAAGTGTTTTTGGGAAACTCAGACGATATTACAAGAGTTACCAGCAGGGACAGCCATATGAAGGTAGATATTTGAGCAGAAGGAGACAAATGCAAGCAGAATCATAGAGTCAACTCCATCTGTCAGGCACAGACACACAGCCACTGCCACACCAACACGCATGCACATTATGTGTTTTCTCTAGGTTTCTGGTAATGTGTGGAATGATCAAAATTTGAGAATAGCATAACATATGAATCTAGAAACCACCACTTATTTTCACATAGTAAATGTACTTTAATTACCAGACACTGAAGCAGTAACTGTAAGGGAATGCAACTCTTCAATTTTTTGATTGTTAATAATGTAATCGTGAAACATGTAATCTTTTATTCCCCATTACTGGCCTGCTCTCTGGACTCTTCATACAGTATGTTGCTTGGAAGGTGGGGTGATCCCAGTGCAGAGCGGGTCAGTCTGTTGATTTGGGACTTTACTTTTACTGTTGGATTTCCAAACCCAAGTGATTGTATCATAGGCATGCACAGATCTAGGAACGGACTTGGTGGTGCTAAAGCACCTGCCCCTTCACAGTATTGGACGAAAAAAAGGCCCTTTTTGAAAGTTCTTGTTATTTTGTCACAATGTGTTCCATATTGGCATGATCATCTACGGTAGAAATTCTTGAGATCAAAAGCATGTGACAATTCCCACTGATATAATATAGTTTATAATAGAAGGGTGGGGAATCTAACTTGTGTCTCAAGGACCGTTTACGGCCCCTGATGTAATTTTAATCTTATGCAGTTTCACATGGAATTTGACATGCTTTGTAAAGAACTCTTAGAAATGGAATTTGCAATAAAATTAAGTTGTGTTTTCAGGGGACCTAGTGGAGGTGGGGTCTGTTGTGAAGGTGCCCACTTTCAATACACGTAGGTCTAAACTGCAGGGGGAAATCCTAATTTGTGTTCATAGTGCAGCCAGTTCATAGGGCACCGGATTGTATAGTGTAGTACACTCTCAACAACAGCATGGTACAAAAAGTGACTTTATCCTCTCCAAACACCATTAGTCTATGTAAAAAGTGTAGTCTCTGCTGCATCCAGTAGGTCTTTGTCTACATATAACATTCTGGTGTGTATGTAAATTAGCTCACATTTAATTTCACTTTGTTTGGATAATGAAACATAACATTTAAGAAAACTTGTAATACAAAACTCACCTGTATTGTAATGTACTGGGAAAATTGTGTGGTGATGCATAGAAGTTGTTTTTTTCACTCTTGAGAAATAAATCCTCACTTTTAAATGAAAAGTCAGTGAAAATGCGGGCCTGAACTAAATTAAGTGGGAAATATGTGTAATGTGCCCTTTGAACTATCTAAGAATTTTGTATAACAACTTTTCCTATAAATATATTTACCTCACAGTCATTTTTATGTTCAATTTATCAAGATATTAGCAAATTAGCCTAGGCGGTTTTAGTGTAAAATGGTTCAAATAAGAAATGCATGATAAATATGATAAAGCTACTGTTCTGCAAAGGTTATCATACCAATTCATAAACTGGACATATATAGCAATAATAAAATACCAACAAGACTTTGCCCACCCTTTCGATTGCGATCGGTGGTCTGGCTCATGGACTAATTATAACCTCATCTTCTACTCATTCCCGCATGTTGTGTCCTCTGGAACTCTGCCGAAGCTATTCAGCCATGAAAAGACTTTTTGATTTTTTGCAGGCACAAACCATGCTGTTTTTAATGTATTCATTGCGGTACGCTACCACTCATTACGCATAAATGGATTGCTTATTAGGAAACTTCTCGGGTTTGGCGCGTAATACAGCTTTTGAAAGTCTGGTAAAGGCGGATGTGACGTCTCCTTCTCATCTGACATGCCAGACTTTTTTTATCAGACTGTTATAGAATGTCACAGACATCACAGGCATGTCACACAATTCACGCGGCAATACAAATCATGTGCAAGCATTCAAAATCAAACACTTTAAACTTGTTAGTTACAACACATACAAGTGCAAAATCTGTCTGAAATTGTGTTGTCACTGTCTTTACCCCATGAAATGGGTACTTGCGTGTACTAACTTCAGTCTTTTGCAGATGGACCAGTGCTGATGGGAATGATGAGGAATGCCTGTGCTGTGACTCCACCTGTGGAACGTCAAGAGAAGGTATGTAATGTTCTCCAGAGAAAGCTTCAACTATGCAGGGCTGATAGTATTCAGGCTCCATGCCTGATTTCAGGCTTGACAGAGTTTGCAAAAATAAAAACATTGGTAATAATTAGCCATTAGGTTATTCTTAAATCAGAAAGTGTTACAGGTTCAGGGTTTTCTTCTACTATCAGGCTTGAATAATGGCCATACACAGGCTATTAAATGTTTGAATAATGTGTCAAAATAGGCCTACGTTACGTCACTATGCAGTATCTTGTTGTCATTGGAGCAGGGGAAAAAGTTCAGGCCCAGGATTTTTTTTCACCATCACCCCTGACTATGGCATACATTTCCTGAATTTCCCCCTGGGGATCAATAAAGTTACTCTACTCAACCTTTTTATTTTTGTATATAAAATGTGACCCTTTCTTTTGCAGATGAGCAGTGGGAATCAGAGGCTCATTTGGGACCCTTGGCAATAAGAGATCAATAAAAGTTTTGAAATGAAACAATCGTAGTCTGTTATTCTGCAATAAATCAGGTCTTTATTTCTGAATTGTTTGTTAATGTTTGCAGACACATTTTACGAACACACACACACACACACACACACACACTCACTGTGAAGGTTGGCCTAGGCTTCACCTAAACATAATTTCCTCTTGTTTTAGGGTGCGGATCAAAGCAATGTATAACTGACAGAAAGGTCAGACTTCATTTTTACTACAGACATGTTACCGCAATCTGTCTTCAGTTTGTCTCAGTATGTCACACACTAAGAAAGGCAGGATGGTAAAACACATTTGTGTACTTTTGTTTTAGTCTATGCATAGTGCAGGGCTTTTCCTCTAATTTTGCAGTTCTTTTTTTTGTATTTTTCCAGTTCCCCAGAACATGAAGTATCCCCAAAAAATGCCGAAAGGATTAGTGCATAGGGGCTGAAACCTTGCTATAGGAAGGCTGCTAAAACATGTTAGGGATTTCAAATCTGGGAAAGTGGAAAGACAACCAGAGTATAAGGGTGCTATTCTAATCACCACTTGGACTGTGGTTGTAGAGAATCTGAAGAGGACTGTAGTCTAAACGTAATCCAGCAATGAAATAAAAGACAATTAAAAGGATTTTAAGTGTGCAGACTTCTAACTTCAATACTAGCTAGGAGAATCAATTAGCTTACTGCTCTAGTTTTTGATCAAGTCTACTGTTAAAAACACTTCACAGATTTCACCAAAAATGCCATTCAGGATTTCAAGCCTATTGTCCCACCCTTCAACATTGATCAAATGTGCTAAGATTGTGTAAGGCAGTTATGTTGGTGCAAAGGAACAATATTGCCAACGTGGAGCAGGAATTTCAAAAGTTTCAAAATATGCAAACTCATGTCTTTCTCAAAGCCTAGGCCAGTGTCCTTCTAAGTGTATCAGCCTAATTAGTCACGCCCAGTGAACTCTAGCGAATATCCAATCACTGGGCGTGACTAATTAGGCTGATACACTTAGAAGGACACTGGCCTAGGCTTTGAGAAAGACCCTCAGTCTGCATATGCATGTTCATGCACTTGAGATACGGTTAGAAATGCAGTAGTCCTGCTAGGAAGACGAGACGGTACCTCACTCTCATCACTGCCCTTAATTATCCAATCACAGCTCCCGGTTGGGGAATCCCGCCACGTCACTCGCTCATCCCCAGCGTTCAGCCAATAGAATGCATACGCGTTTGTTTTAAAACTCTGTTTGTTCCCACTCTTTGCTACTCAGAGTAAGCCGACGCCCCGCCTCCATCCCCTTCAACCTCCATCTCCTTCAACCTCCTTCTCCGGATGCCCTGGTTCCCTGCTCCGCTTCAGCCGCCTTCAGCCTTATCCCCAAGAGCCACCGTCACCAGTTGGTCCCTGTCCTGTAATGGGGGTAGGCTTCGCCCTCTGCCTCATCATCGGCAGGATAGCCTATGAGCCCCCTTTACAACTTCATTCTGCAGGTCTGGGACCTGCGCCAAAGACAATTGTTACCTCCTTGTATATCAATAAATATCTTTCATTTCATTTTGTCTATCGAGTCTTCTATGGTAGAACTAGGTTGAGGACTAGACAGCAAGTTGATCTTCATGTAAACAGTTTCCTGCAGCGTAGGACCATGATGCATCAGATTGCTTTCCCATGGGCGTATACTAAGAAGCTGGGTCAATAGTAAACCAGGTTAAGTTCACCAAGTATTATAGGTAAATCGTCTAACAAGAGTCAGCAGTCCTCATTTTCTTAACTAAATGATGTCCGCAGGTACATCTGTTAGCAGGTTTACCACTTCCTGTAGGTTAACTAATTACTATACATGAGTTCTAAATTTCTGTTGTCTCCTGGCTGCGCGACACTAGCTGCGCAAAACTCAACCTCTGACTGTTGGAAACCGCTGTTGGTCAAAAAATTAACTCATGTGGTTGGCTATCAATGTCTTGCCACTCCTCACAACATCGGGTTTATAAACACGCTGAACCCATGTGTAGTGCTGACAGCTATAGTTATTAAGAAAACAAATTTTGTCGCAGAAACCCAGCATTGGAACCTGTAGTGGGATGGATTTACTCAAATGCATTGTTGCACAAATTAAGCATAGCTGGACTTTGCACAGAAATATCTCTCCCAGTCGTCAATATGAATAAATGTACAAATCTGGGGTGAGTTTCTCAAAAGAGAAGTTGTTAGCCTGTTAGCAACTTCGGTAGTTGCCAATGGGAAAATGCATTGAAAAAAGCAAAGTAGCTACTGTAGTTAGCAACTTTGGTTTTGAGAAATTCACCCCTGTTTGTAAATTAAAACTTCCAATTGAACTATTCCAGTTGAACTATTTTGATGGAGTTCAGGTGGTGGACACCCTGATTTCAAATGACCTATCCAGCATAATGATATGAGGTACACCTGCTGCACCTGACTTCCCCCTAATGACCTGAGTATTAGCAGCAGCTGCAAATGATCATCCCATCACTAAGGGAATGGGGCGGGACCAATTCAGCAACAGGACTGGACTGGC
This sequence comes from Engraulis encrasicolus, assembly GCF_034702125.1. Classification (NCBI taxonomy): domain Eukaryota; kingdom Metazoa; phylum Chordata; class Actinopteri; order Clupeiformes; family Engraulidae; genus Engraulis; species Engraulis encrasicolus. The sequence continues at coordinate 128,469 of NC_085878.1, forward strand.
CATCTGGCATAGCGGGCATTTCCCGGTGGGCCCTGCACCCTCATGGGCCCCTATTTTCAGAAATGTTCAAAAAATTGAAAACTTTTTATTTTATTTTTTATTACATTTCTGAAAATAGCGGCCCACGAGGGTGCGGGGCCCACTGGTCATTCAGTTCCGCGTCCGCTAATTATGAGGTGCCCGTTTTAGCCAATAGTGCCCGGTCCCTATTTCTCCACCAGTCCAGCTCTGATGATCACATGACTAACATCATGGGGTGGATCCAATTCAGCAACATACAAAAGCCAGTGTTGACTGGGAGGCTTACTGTGTGGAGCAGGTTCCTGGAGGAGGTCACGAGTCACAGATCTTAACAATGGGTTTCCAGGTTTGGCCTAGTGTTAGTTTGGTGCTGGTGTTTCTCGTGCTCCACATTGAAGCTGCTGGTGAACCGTTTTGGCGTATTCCTACGAGCGAAGATGGTTGGAAAATTACAAGGTGGTCAAACTATCGTCCTCAACGAGAGGGTGTTAATGAAGGCGGTCTTGGTAAGTTTCTGAGGGCTCCGAAACCTTGGCAAGAGCCGGTCGCCACCCAAGAACCTCTCACTGTGCAGAAACCCAGGCTTGTCACCCCCGTCCAGAAGTCTGTCACCAGTAAGTCTGAATTGAGCTCACTACACAAAAATGGCTGGGTATTGCCAAGCTGGTTTAACTATCGTCCTCTACACGAGGAGGAGGAGGATGATGTGGAAGAAGCTCTTGGTACATCACTGAAGACTCTGAAGAACACCACCCAAGACCCCATTGCCTTCACCCAGGATCCCGTAACTGTTCCAGAGCCTGTAACCACCGAGAGGCCAAAGCCCATCACCACAAAGAAGCCCAGGCCAGCCACCACCAAGACGTCTGTCATCACCAAGACGTCTGTCATCACCCAGACACCCAGGCCAAGCACCACCAAGAAGTCTGTCACCCAGAAGCCAAAGTCTGTCATCACCCAGACACCCAGGCCAACCACCACCACCACCACCCAAAAGCCCAGACCAGTAATTGCCCAGGGCCCCTCCATTGATCAGTCTAAACAAACGCTACAGAACCAGCTTGTGTGGCGTTTCCCACAGATGTCGGAGATCCCTGAGCCCCCAAGGGCCTCAGTCGTTCACGAAGAGCAGGAGCCAGCGGACTCTGTGGGGGTGACTTGTGGTGCGGATTATGTGCAGGTGCGGGTCAACCAGGACTTCTATGGTACTGGCAAGCTGATTCAGTCTGAACAATTATCCTTGGGGGACTGTCCAGTTACAGGAGAGTTTTCCTCTGCACAGCTCTTCGTTTTTCAGTCGGAGCTGCATGGATGTGGCAGCGAACTTGAGGTATTGAATTTTTTCCTTCAGTATTTATGTTGATATCTTTTCTTTCTATAGCTACAATTGAGTGTGTGTTACATGTATCCCTCTAACTGCATTTTCCCAATACAGATTTCTGAAGATGAACTGGTTTATACCTTTGATCTTACCTACACCCCAGAAGATCATGGAGTTAATATATTCAGAACATCCGGTGCAACTGTTGCAGTTTCCTGCCATTATCCAAGGTGAACTTGTCTTGTTTTGCTGTGTACTGTAGCAGTGATCTTCTGATGCTGAACACTAATGTTTGTTTGTTTGCTTTAATTTGTGGCCTATTCAAACTCCTGGCTTCTGTAACAGTGGTCTTCTGGGGCCTATACTACAAAGCTGGTTCAGGATAAGTTAAGAGGTAAATCCTCTTGTAGAAGAACCTGGAGTCCTCACTTGGTAACAACAAGGTGTTCCAGATTCTAAGGGCCCGACAGCTCTTACAGGGCTCCTGGAACAATGCTGATGACACAATTTGTCATTTTGGTGGCCCAAAATTTGAATCTTACATTGGGCCCATTTTTTTTTTTTAAATCCGCACCCCTGTATAGGCCCCTGATGCTGAAGACTAATGTTTGTTTCATTTTTATTTCATTTTCATTTAAACTTCAGGCAGCATGTTGTGAGCACTGATGCCCTCCTGCCCAGATGGCTTCCTTTTGCCGCCACTAAAACTGCGGAGGACATTCTGGTGTTCACTCTGAGGCTCATGACAGGTTGGTGCAGTCTGAATCCATTTATTTTTTAAAGGGACACTGAGATTTTTACTTGGTTATTTCCAGTATCCATGCTGCCCATTCACTAATGTTACCTTTTTCATGACTACTTACCAACAGCATCAAATTCTAAGTTTTCATTATGACTGGAAAACTTGCACTTTTCATACATGAAAAGGGGGATCTTCTCCATGGTCCGCCATTTTGAATTTCCAAAAATAGCCTTTTTTAGCTGCAAAAATGACTACTTGGACCATAATAGAAAATATTTGTTTAATACTTACTAAACTTTCATGTAAAGATCAAATTTGGGAGAAGGCAGCCCAATTTCAATAAGCAGCATAGTTGCAGTACCCTTTGACCATTTCCTGCACAGTGTCCCTTTTAAAGTATTTTTGGGGCCTTTTTTTGGCCTTTATTATTACAGGACCGAGAGTAGACCAGAAATGATTGGTAGAGACAGGGCACGGTCGGGAAATGATCCCGGCCGGACTCGAACCGGGGTCCCCATGGGCATGCGCCAATGTGGGGGGCTTACCACAATGCGCCACAGCACCCCCCTGAATCACTTTCAGTAACGACACAAACCAATGCAGATGGTACACACATGTGCACGCGCGCACACACACTCTGGTATTTGTAGGTTGTTGCATATGCTGTTTTGATATCTGTTTTTTTAGGGAATGCTGTAGATTGTGTATGTGTAGGTGGAAGGTGTGTCTTTTTTTTAACTGTATATTCTTAACTGGACTTTGAGTCTGTGAAATAAAGTTTTTATTATTAAATGTTACTTATTGCTTTCAGATGACTGGAAGTTTGAGCGAGTCAACAATGAGTACAACCTGGGAAGCATGCTGCACGTTGAAGCCTCAGTTATCCAGTACAACCATGTGCCGTTACGAGTGTTTGTCCATTCCTGTGTGGCCACTACCGTCCCTGATGTCAGAGCGCTGCCAAGATATTCATTCATTGAGAACCATGGGTAGGTACACTGCCATATTTGTATAGTGGTTGTGCAAGGGGAATACACATTTGCAAAGTTCTCATGCAAGGGTGGCTAGCAATCATGACATGATATTATGTTGATGCCATTCCTTAATCAATGGAGCACCTATCCGCTTGTTCTTAAACATGACTGACTGAACTTTTTGGCATTCATAGCTCATTTCTCAATGCTCTAGTAAGCACACTTTGAAGTGTCAGGCTAATTAGTCATGCCCAGGGATTGGATACTCTTTAGTGAACTCTGTGGAGTATCCAATCCCTGGGCGTGACTAATTAGGCTGACCCTTCCAAGTCTGCTTACTAGAGCATTGAGAAATGGCCATAATCTACCTGTACAGTTTCCTACACTATAGCTGCTTTTGCACGGGCTACTACGGCTCTACCAACTGGAGACTTCTCCCGGCTGTCAATCTTCACTGTCTTCTTGCAGGTGTCTGGTTGATGCAAAGCTGACTGGATCCAGATCTCGGTTCTTGCCCAGGACTGTAGAGGACAAACTGCAGTTTGAGCTGGAAGCCTTCACATTTGCAGAGGCGGATGATCCCACTGTGAGTAGTAATGAAAAAGGGGTCTGAGATCCTGTCCTTGGCCACTTTCATTGTAACACACTTTTTTTTTTTTTTTCTTGTTTCAGATCTATATTACCTGCGGGTTGGTAGCAATTGCTGCCTCAGCATATTCTGACCACAAGGCTTGTTCCTATGCTGCTGATGGGTAAGGGAATGTCCCCAAGTTATTTCATTTTCAAGCATTTGTAGATTTATTTTGTTTAAGTCTAACACTAACGATATTTACAGATGGACCAGTGCTGAAGGCTATGACGATGTGTGCTTCTGTTGTGACTCCAACTGTGAAGACATGGCTCCTATAAATCCTGTGGATGTATCTGAAGGCGAGTTGGATTAAGCTTTTATGATTTTGTGTGTGTGTGTGCGCACACGCTCACGTTAACTCGTTGACCATTTGTACCTTTTTGGCAGCCTCCAGAGTTGGGGCGCATTTCTCAAAAGCATGGTACCTAACTACGGTAGCTACTTGGTTGGTCGCAATGCAATTTCCCATTGGCAACTACCCAAATTGCTAACTGCCAACGACTACGCTTTTGAGAAATGGTTGGAAACCGCTGTCGGTCAAAAAATGAGCTCACATGGTTGGCTGCCAGTGTCTTGCTCCTCATAACATAGTGTTGATAAACACTGAACCCATGTATAGTTGTGATACTGTGCTATAAATGCATATTGTTTGGCATTTTCCCCACTCCTTGTATTTCTGAAATTTCTCTTCCCCCACTCTTCAGGTGACCAATGGGAAGCTGAGGCAGTTCTGGAGGTCAAAGTTAATGAGGCCTACTGATTCTGTGTTTTTTTTGTTTTAAATGTAGACAACCTAAAAGATAAATAAAAGGAATATTTTTGATTAATCTGCTTGTGGAATTTCTCGTCACTTGGGAGGGGGTGGGGGTAATGTGATTGTCAGAGCTGTGTACTGTATCATCCATTCACGGTTTGACTTACATCCTGATGAATGGGGGGGTTCAATATCTATTGGAGGTGTCTTCTAAGCATTGGGAAGTGTGACTGCTCTCACTAAGGCAGGGATAAAATGCTGGTAATTGTGCCCTATTCCATCAAGAGGTTGAATGTAACCAGACCTTGTTTATATTTTTTGTTTTAGAGACTTATACCTCATGGAAGAGTACTTACTCTCAAGGGATATTAAGGTGTCAAACAGCTTGCGTAGATACACAAGGCCTAGTACAAATACAGATCTAATGCACATTATTGCACCACCTCATCTCTATTTGTGTGCCCACCTATGTTTGCATCGATGTTGTAGGCCTACTGTAAACCAATTGCAAGTTGCTGGCATTGAAGTGTACCACAATTTCCTTTCATGTGATGCACTTTTTCTTTGACACTGTTCTTGCCGCTGACTGAAACTGGCATTGATGGGGTAGGGTAGGCTACACTGAGTCTAGATTTCTAGGCTAGGTTCATCTTCATTCTGGCAGGTCTTGGGTCCAACTGTGAGCACCTTTTTAAAAATCACCTTTAAGAAAATCAAAACTGGTGAACTGTGGTCTTATAACGAACATGAATAAGGCAGGTAAGCAGGGTCATGAGCACTCCAATTTTGTTTTCATAGTATACAGAGCCATGACAGTTTGGGCGCCCTTTTGGAAAATCATTACATTGATTGGGTTATTTCTCATTGAGCTTTTAAAATAGCAACTTCATGTTAACATATGTTAAACTGTAGGGAAAGAGAAACATTTCAGCAGTGGAAGAATTTTGTGTTACAGAAACAATTTTATGTGGATTTAAACAAAAATATGCGAATGCATAAATATGGGCACCCCAAAGGTACCATTAATATGACGTAGGGCTCACCTTTGCAGCACAAACTGGTTTTAATGACTTTGAAATCCCTTCAGTCACTAAGACAGCAGTGATTGGACATTAAAATGTTATTTACCATACATAATAGCAGACTAGACTTGTCCTAAATTCTATCTTGGAGAGTGGCAATAGTGGGCTCTGAACAACTCTTTGTAGACTTCAAACATAATGCATTACTATGAATAATGAGAGGTAAAAAAACAAAGTAATCTGGAAGTCTTGGACAATGTTTCTCCACACCAAGAAATGGAAATCCATTTGAGTGGAAAGCATGGAAAGCCACAGGAATGGTACTCGTGAAAGGAAAATGTAGTTTGCTGAAAAATAAAAAGGCAATAGTTAAAAAGGCACCTCCATAGAACTACAAGACCATAGCTGCTGATAGTGCAGACTTAGACTAGTGTTTTGAAGCTCTTCAAACTCTACGATGACACCTGCTGGCAGAAACGCTGAATTGCAGCTTGAACCAAAAATCCCTAAATAAATACATGGAATCTTGTGGGGAAAAGATTTCCTTCACGCCTGGTTTTTGAAAACAAGTTAATGGCTTTCATTGCATATTTTAGTCACTGAAATCAAGTAAATGTAGGCTATGACTCATGGACATAAAGTCCTGCCCATACTACACCGTGGCCAGTGCATTTTCCAGCCAGTAATTGTTGTTCTCCAATCTACTTTCTTAGGTTTAGACTAATGCTGAATCACCAACATTTTGTTGGGGCCACTGGCGTTATTTGTGTGTGGAAAGGAAACCCAGAATGAGCCTATAATGTCCCTCAGGTCCTGTCTCGGCCTGCTCAGTTCTGTTCGGCCTGGCTTCCTCTAAGTTCTGTTCGGCCTGGCTTCTTCTAAGTTCTGTTCGGCCTGGCTTCTTCTAAGTTCACACCCTCTTCTGTTTCCCGCATTTCTATTAGGAAAGAGTTGGTTAGTTTCACATCACGAGTCATGTTCTCCAGTTACATTCACCTTATGTTTCTAAGCAATTGTCAGTGCTGGGGTGGCATTCTCGAAAGCGTCTTTGCTAACGATGGTAGTAACCTCCTTCGTAAGAGTGACTCAACTCTCTGTCGACAGCGACGCTCACCACTAAATCCAAGGGAATGGTGTTACGTCTTAAGACGGTCTTAAGGCGGTTAGCAACGACAAGAATCGAGAAACGGGGTCCCCTGATCAGTGTTCAGTGCATTTACAATACCGGGACATAAAAACATACTCCATTTTTGTCCTCCACTCCAAATGCAGCCAGGAATCTCTTTGCATTGTAGTGTTACAGCATTCTGAGCAGGGCCGGATTAAAACAGAGGCTAGATATGATTGCAGCCTAGGGGCCCCAACCTGCCAGGGGGGCCCTGTTTGGTCAAAAGTGAAAAATTGCAGAATTGTGACAAGATGCAATATACTGTATATATATATATATATAACTGTGGCACTGTAAATGTTTCATGAAAATTGTCCTCCTGGCCGGCACAGCAACCTGTAGACTGTGGGCCACAAGCCATCTAAGGCCCTGGTTCTGTGTGTGATGTTCTGATGGTGAAGATATAATACCGGTACGTTCATTTTCCAAATGGGATGGGACAGTGTGAGAGTGTGACTGGAAACGAGTGGGAGAAAGGACCTCGGGCCAGACTCGAACCCGAGTCGACCGCGTAAAAGTGAGGTATCTTAACTCACTGAGCCCGTTTATATTAGGGCTGTAAATCACAGCCTTCATCATGATACGATACGGTATCGATTTCTTAAATCAGGGATTCCATTTTTTTTTGATACATAAGAATTCCCCATGATAAGATACGATGCGGTTCGATTCGATTAAATTTACTTTTCCACTACTGTTGTGTTATGGAGCTAGGGCATTGCACAGGGGCCAGCGATTCGATTCTTAAGAATGCCCCACAATACGATGCGATTCAATTCGATTAAATCGCCGGCCGACACTTCCGATGCATCGATACATTTTGATTTTATTTACATCCCTAGTTTATATGCACATCAATAAACCAATTATGATCAGGTTTTTGGAGTAACCGGTTTATTCAAGTGCCCTGGTAAACTGAATAAACTGTTTATAATAATCGATTTATTGCAGTTATCCATTTATGAGAAATCTGATTTGCACAGGTAGGTTTTTGGCTAACAAACTGATTTCTCAAGACATGTATCCAGCATATTCAGGTTATTATCAGGTTATTGACATTCTAGCACGATAAGTAGCCAATCACAGGCCTTAAACTCTAGCTTCGTGTCATGCACTGGAGTGGAACACAGGTAACCAACAGACTGCATGTTAACAGCAATAAACAGTTAACTCCAATAACTTGTTTGTTCCAATAACCTGATTATTGCGGCAATGTGAACGGGCTCAGTGAGCCACTGCACCCTTCAAACGTTCCATCTGACAACATTCTAGTTGAGCCTTTCCACATTTCCAGCATTTCATTCATCGACCACATCGTGGCGCTATACAAGTTGCTTTCAGTAATATAAAAATGCTTGTATTCATTATATACAGTACATACACCTGTGAGGGTGTACAGCTTGGACAACTCTGTAAAATGAATTGGTGGCACATTTCCTTTTTTTTTTAAATTAGATACCTAAATTCATGAAGCCGTCATTATGTTATCTTAGAACATATTGAAAATCCCTCTCAATTCTTCAGCTTCAATGACTTTAGATCATGTTTGACCGAAATCAGGTAGATCCAATGTGTGGTTTAAGACAAGTGTTTCAAATTCCATTGTATGTAAAATCCTTATCTCACTTCCTGTTGGGCGTGACCATCGTCATTGTGTTGACCTTTTTTGTTTGTTTTGGTGAGATACACACCCCCAAGGGCTCATGGGGTCCGGAACTTCTACCACATGACAGTCCTAAACCTCAATGCGTTAGGATTTGATTCATGCCAACAACCTGAAAAAGGCCCGAACGTGCTCAGCGCTATCGTGCTGTTCCTCCCATGGTCGAACCGCAGTGTTGACTGGTAGGTTACGGGTTTAAGCACCGAGTGGCCACCTTACACAAACATGGAAATCATTCTTCAAGAATAATTAATGCTTGACCAAATTCTGACTGCCATTTTGTGTTGATATCAATTCCTCCATGTCTTTTTCTTTACAAAAAAATATTTATTTGTCTTAATATGTAATGACAGGCCACGAGGACATGAGGTGATAGAGGGAGAGGGGGAGAGCAAGACAAAAACACAGAGAGAACCGACCTTGAAAATGCGACTTTTCCTCAGTCATGTGTTTTACAGAAATCGGTAACACTTTACTTGACGCCATTGTCATATGCATGTCATTACGTAAGGGTTAACGTTCGGCGAGAAGGTCGCTACCGTGGAATAGCAGCACGACAGAGAGAATCTTTAGACCCCGACGCGGAGCGGAGTGCTGCTATTCCACAAAGCGACCGACTCGCCGAAAGTTAACCCGCTTATTATATGGATATACTTAAATGACTCACACATGGCGGGGACATTTCTTTAGGCCTATTTAATGTTAAGATAAACATTTTTGCTGCGCAAAACAAAACAGTGCCGTTGTGGAACACCGCTAGGCAACAGCTAGGTAGCCAGGACAACTGGTGTTGTCTATCACAGCAGCTGATTAGAGTCTTGTTGAAAAGTCGCTTTAGCAGTGAAAAGTCTTGTTGCCATTGACAGCGGTCTGTTATAGACCAACCCGTCCGTTATCGAAAAATAACAGACGTGCGAACGTTGGGGAGCCCCGTTGAAATGAATGGAGCATTCGACCGATGACGTCACAACCATATAATAAAGTGTCATAACAGTGCCATAAACATTATGTCCATGTTTATGACTGTTGGCCTTAAGCGACATTTGGTTATGGTAAAGACAACCTTATGGACATAATGTTTATGACTTATCTATGACTGTCATGACACTATTATGACAAAATAATGACATGCATATGACACCGGCGTCAAGTAAAGTGTTACCCAAAAACCTTTCTAGCTCCTTTACTTAACAGATTGTCCATATACTGTAACACAGTCCTCGATCTCTCCATCTTGATGTAATACCCAAAGTGCACTCTAGGGCGCAGTACAAGCACATGAACAGCAAAGTCATGGCAATGTTCACTTTTTTCCATTTTCAGAAAAATCTCTCTCATTTGGTGCAGTTCACTTTCATTGTTTTGTTGTTGTTGTTGTTGTTGTTGTTGTTGTTGTTGTTGTTGTTGTTGTTGTTGTTGTTGTTGGTTCACTGGTGGGATCAATGACGTGATCGTGATAACATGGCATTCAATAAAACAGTCATTTCCCATATTACTCATGAATACAGAAGGGGAAAGGATTTAAAAAGCATTTCATGTGTGGACAATGGACATCGCTTTTTTTGGAGGAGTTAAGTGCTGAACAGGAAGAATAAAATAGCAATCTGAAATAAGGGCAGGCGTGTTGGATCAGGCATGTGCTCAATGGTGTGTTTAGAAAAGGGGTATGCCACTATTTTGGGGCTGAATACGGTTAAAATCGTTGCCCTGGGTTTATATAGGTGGTTAAGTGTCTTATTTTCCATGTTATGCGTTGTCCTGTTTTAAGAAGGGAGTAAGTATCTAAGCTAGTGAGAGTCAATGGATCACACATGCTACAGTGATCCATTGACTTTCACTAGCTTAGCTACATACTCCCTCTTTTAACTTGTCTTAAAGCAAGACAACGCTTAACATGAAAAATAAGACACTTAACCACCTTTATAAACTCGTTTATGGCCAACGATTTTAACTGTATTAAGCCCCAAAATAGTGGCATACCCATCTACAAGACAGGGGCACTGGTTTAGTAGTACCATGATTACTATCAGGGGATGTGAGCGCCACTGACAGACTCGATATCTTTCATGCTCTGCAGCGCTGCGGTGGCCTCATGCTTAAAGAGCTGCTATTAAGATCAGAGTTCAACTCCTGAACCAGTAGGGGTGTAAGTCACAGCCTTCATGGCAATTCGATTCGATATTGATGTCTTAAGGCAGCGATTAAATTATTTTCGATACTTAAAAATGCTCCATGATTCAATTAAATTCGATTCGATTCAAATCAATGGTTCTTTTTTCTTTTTTAAACTTTACTGGCGTTGCTGATGTTTGAAATGTTAAATAAATCAACAAAAGCTGAAATATCTGCATTGCAATTCATTTAAGGAGCATCTCAAAGGGTCAAATGGTCAGTATTATTGAGCAACATAAAATGCCTCACAAAAAGTGTGCAATAATTACAAAAATCAATTGATAACGATGAATAGGTTCTCTTGTGGATGAATCGATTGATTGAATCGTGGGCTATAGGATCGCTGCATGGATTCAAAACTCTTACTATTTACACCCCTACGTACTGTACCAGTGGGAAGTGTGTGGGCAGAGATTCTTTAAGTATATAGAGATATGCCACTGTAATAGGTTGCTATGGGCACCTAATGTGACCAGGTTCCGGTCTGCCTAAAGGGGCGTGTCATAATGCTCCTAGCATTGAATAGAACAGTCCTTAGGTCTGCCTAGGTCTGCCTAAAGGGGGATTTCCCCCCACTCCCCCTTGCAATAATAGAACCCAGAAACAATGGGCCAATGGAACCTCTCTCTCTCTCTACTCTCTCTGGTGTGGGTGCTCTCTTGCACCATCGTACACAGCTGAAGGGCCCTTGAGCAAGGCATCGAACCTGACACACAGTAGCTCCATTGATGTGTAACCTTGTACCTAAGTAAACTGAAAGTCTTTTATGCACTGAAGTACCTGCTAAGTGTAATGTACAGTAATGTAATACAATGCAATGTAACACAACGTGTGTGTTTCCAATAAAGTGCTAATCTGTGATTGTGGTTCTCTGACTGGGGGTGATGATGGTCTCGCTGGGGAGGCTGGGAGCTGGCTCCCCATGGTGGCGGGGTGCGGAGGAGGCGTCTGGGGGCTCCTGGATGGCCACGTAGGGGGGCAGGTCTGGAGCAGCCTGGGGCTGGCGCTGGAGTTGGGGCTGTGTTTGGCCCTCTGCCACAGGGCTGGGCACGTACGGAGGAGGGGGAAGGTCAAACCAGGAGGGGTAGCTGCAGAGACCAAGAACACAAGGAGGACACTAAGGATTTAGCCTGATTATCATCGTGTACCAACCACTTTTTGGTTACAGTACTTTCAATGCTTTAAGACACGGCCAGAAGGGCAAAGACACCAGAATGGCAAAGACCACCAAGTCCTTATTTACGTATTACTAAGAAGCAGTGGTGTAGTCTACTTTTTTATGGTGGGTATACTGTATACTTAAGCATTTTTGGAAGTGGGTATACTGTATATATTTGTGCTATTCAAGATAATGGATCAATCAATTTTAAGTGGGTATACTGAAATCTCTGAAATTTAGAAGTGGGTATACTCCGTATACCCGCATTCTAGTATGTAGACTACACCACTGCTAAGAACTCTCTGTAATGCCATAGTAAGTAATAGTGGAGTAGTACTAGTGGAGTAGAACTAACCCTTCTTTGCATCTGCATTTGTTGTTCTGTATATTTCCTGTGTACTTTGTATCTGCTAGTGATGCTGGTTATGATTATGTCCTCACTTGTTAGTTGCTTTGGTTATGAAGTGTCTTCCAAATGCAATTTAATGACATGTAATGCAGTGCTACGGTAGAGAAGTCTTTTCCAACGATTACTTCAGCATTCCCCTGGCCAAACGGCACGCATCAATACATTGGTTCTCAAAATTTTTTAAAAGAAAATAAAAGTCCGCAACACTGTTAAATGCTCCCAAATATTTAATGGCACGACGTTTTGGACTAACTGTCCTTCGTAGCACTTTGATAAAGGACGGTTAGTCCGATACGTCGTGCCATTAAATATTTGGGAGCATTTAAGTGTTGCGGACCTTTATTTTATTTTCATTTATCTTACGTTTGGTCCAGCACCTGTGCCACTGATGTGCGCGCATTCTTTGACTTTCTCTCAAAAAAAATTCCCCTGGCTGCGCGACCCTGGCAGCGCACTACTCAACCTCTGATTATTGGAAACCGCTGTCGGTCAAAACAATTAGCTCAGGTGGTTGGCTGCCAGTGTCTTGCCCCTCCTAACACTGTGGGGTTTTTTTGCACTGAGGATGGGGTCACCCGTTTGCACTTTTTTAAATATAGCACGGCATCAAAAACCCACTTTATTTGGGAATCTCTTCTTAAGTTATTACTCTACAGTATATTCCAAGCCAACGCACCACCAAACAACTAAAGCCGATTTGAAAGGCGTAGGCCCTCTTTTTGAATACATTGCTAATAAACAAAATAACACATGTATTCCCCAACCCACCTGGAGTCCAGCGCTGCCTCCGAGTAGGACGGCGGGGAGCCGGCGTTAGCAGCAGCAGCAGGCAGGGTGGGGCAGCCGGAGGAGAAGGGGCTGGGGCTGGAGGGTGCGGAGGAAGGGGGCGACGGCCCCGGGTCCCCACGACCGGGGTATCCTCCAGGGTCCCCACGACCGGGGTATCCTCCAGGGTCCAGGATGACGAAGTGGGACAGCAGCAGCGGCTGGCGGTGCCGGAGCCGATGGCGTTGCCGGAGGTGGGCCGGATGCGTGCCGGAGGCGGCGTGGTGGGGTCCGGTCAGGAGGAGGGCGCGCTTGCGCTGGTGGTGCAGCACCAGGCCGAAGACGGCGGACAGCAGGCAGATGAAGAGGGCGCAGCACATCACCACGCGCAGCGTCAGGCCCGAGTCGGGGAAGTCCATCGGGTAGACACAGTGAGGAGGGTACTCTGCAGAGGAGCAGGTGGGGGCAGAGAAGTAGAGTAGAGGAGAGTAGAGTAGAGTAGAGTAGAGTAGAGTAGAGTAGAGTAGAGTAGAGTAGAATAGAGTAGAGTACAGTAGAGTAGAGTAGAGTACAGTAGAGTAGAGTAGAGTAGAGTAGAGTAGAGTAGAGTAGAGGAGAGGAGAGGAGAGGAGAGGAGATGAGAGTAGAGTAGAGTAGAGTAGAGTAGAGTAGAGTAGAGTAGAGTAGAGTATCATTTATTGATCCAGAGGGAAATTAAGGCGTCAAGTAGCACACACACACCCCACCCCACACACCACCCCTCTCACACACACACACACACACACACACACACAGACACACAGACACAGACACAGACACAGACACAGACACACACACACACACACACACACACACACACACACACACACACACACACACACACACACACACACACAAAAACTCAAGAAAAACTCAAAAACTAAAAAAGTGTCTAAAGTGTCAAGGTGCCAAAGTCACTGTGGATAGTCCAAGGGAAGGATCCAGAACTAAAAGATATGTAATAGCATCTAGTATCAGACTTGTAGGGTGTTCTTTCTTTCTTTTTTTTTAAAGATTTTTTTAAAACTTTAATTGATAGGACAGTTTGAGAGGTGGAGAGGAAGCGAATTGGGAGAGAGACGGGGAAGGGTCGGCAGAGGATCCCGGCTGGGAATCGAACCCGGGTCAAATGCATGGCAGGCAAGTGGCCTACCGGTTGGCGAGTTTGCGAAACATAGGACGATATTGCGTCCGCCCGCGTTTCTCGTCTCCAATTGGCCACAGCGGCTCCCTTGTGCCTCCCCTCCGATGGCTTTCAGTTGACAGCAAGAATGTCAACTCGCGCTCAAGGCAGGCTTGCAGAACAGTCATGTACAAATAATTTGGCCCATCTCTTGAAACAGATAGCCTATAGTCTTAAGGCAAAAGAAAAGTGTTTCTGTGCAGACGCATGTGAACACTTCGAAGTGTACCCAGAGCCCTTGGAAGTGAACCGTGCTGAGATGTTTGTTGACGTGGTCTCGGTACGGTACGGTTCACTTATGAGTTCTGACAAGCTACACTTGTGACTAGGTGTAATCAGAGCCGTATATAAAGCGGGATAGCTCTAATGTTCGAACCCATAGTTGGCCAGACTCTCTTTATATACGGCTCTGGGTGTAATCATTTAAGGAGGACTCAGGAGGACGAGGTGTGGTCAAAAAGAGGATTGATACACCATAAAAGCCTAACAGGACCAGAAAGAGCAGCCGGCTCTTTAATACACTCACGATATGAACAAAAATAGAACTGAATCTTTTTGCTGTCGGTTCACTTTTTGGTCCACTTAAAGGGGACTGAGTTCTGAGATGAGGGAAAGTCAGGCTGCAGAGAGAGTTAGGGAAAAGGGAAAGTCAGCCTGGCCATCCTTCCTCCATGGCAACCCCCATTGGCACGAAGTACAAGTTTTAAAACATAACTATTTAATTTATGAAAGTAAACATACAAGTACAAAATGCCCTGCTGTGTTAGTTAAGCCTAATAGTAAACTTTACAATAGAAGCCCAGATGCATCATTATCAGAAAGGCAAAGGGCTCACACATGAACAGGTTAACCACAGCCTCCAGGTTAACTTATTCAACATATTTGTTTCATAAATGACTTAATGAAAATGTATTGGAGAAAAAGTATCAAATTCATCGTAAATATGTAGTTAAGTAAAAGGTAAAACTAATACTCCAATAAAGTACAGGTACTGCATTTCAATACTTATGTATTTGTATGTATTTGAGTATTTGCTGTAAGTATTTCTACTTCGTTACTATACAATTCTGCCAGTTATTTTGATGTCTGTATTTCTTTTTTCTTTGTTTTTTTCCTTTTCTTTTTGCTGCTGTTCATTCGAGGTGATCAATTCCTGGTGTCTCCTGGTTCAGCCAGCTCTTTGGCAACATTATGCAACCGACTTGCATGACTTGCAGTGCTTATCTTCCCTACAAAACCCAATCCCTGGAAACCCCACTTCTTGGTTGCTGCCGTTCAATAGGGACTCTCGTATCAACACTGGCTTCAACAATGCGCTGAATGAAGCAGAACAGCTCGGAACACTTTGCGTCTTCCATTTAATTCTGAGAATTTAGCAATGTTCCACATCAGTGCTGCCGGAAAATAAAAGGCGCACCTTTTCATAGCCAAACTGCAGAGAGAGAACAATCTTCTCAAAACTCCTGATGGCACCTGAAATTAACTTTCGCTGCATGAGTTTGTCAAAAATTTACATTTTCATTATAAATAAATAAATAAAAATAAAACTTCATAAATATGCAAGGCAGACAGTCCGCCTGTGCTGACAGACAGAGTAAAAACAAGGCGAGTGAGCTTTGAAGTGTGGAGGAACAGCTAGTCCTCTGATTGATAACACCACAGGAGAGGAGACACACCAGCGCTTTTGTGTGGCGATACGAAGGCGGGCAGGAGGGAGAAAGAGGGAGGCTAGCTCTGAGCAGGGAAGGTGACAGGGTGGCACAAAGGGGTTAGTTAGCCCAGTCCTAGGGAGAGGAGGGACCCAGATTTGGGTCCTCATAACAATGCATGTATTAGGTGTGTGTGTGTGTGGGGGGGCTTTCAGATGGGGGGGGGATCTTTCAGAGCAGCCCTGGCTCCGAGCTCAGAACAGGATGAATGAGATGCTTCCTCTGGAGTACCAGTGATCGATTGGCTTCTCTTCATATTGGCCCTAAGAGCTAACACCGGTATGACGCGGGTACAGTATGCAGACTTTGGAGTTGCGTGGTAGATAGATAGATAGATTATTTATTCGTCTTTACAGAAACTTGTTCTGTGCCATTCGTCAGTGCATCCGATAGTTACAGAAACAGAAAAAACAGACAGATTCTCTTGCATGCGCGTATAGGGAGCTCTGTGGTCTTCATTTTTGTGTGGGAAGTTGCATGAGTGTGTGGAGTTGTACTGTGCGTACAGCAGATGCGTGTGCAGCTGTGTGGTTGTGAAGAAGACTGGTGCAATGCTTGCGACGCTGTCACGCACGGTGAGAACTGAACTGAACTGAGTGCAAACTTCTCACTTCCAGCAATCACGTCAGATCAAACAACTTCCAGACCATGAATACGAAATTAAATGCTAGTGTTATTGGATGGTCAGGATCAGGCTACACTTAGCCCACACCAATCATGCCTTTCTAGCTCCATCCTGAAAGACCTGCCAAGTCTACAAAGTAAAGTAGTTCATAAATACTTTCCAGGCATCTCTCTTCTTCAGGCAGTTTCGGTCCACTTTTACAACAGAGGAATGCTTTTTTGTGCTACATTATTCTTTCTGTGTAATGTATTTTGAATGTGTACGATCAATTTTAGAAAACGTGTCCTTACGTTTTGAACAAAACTGACAGGCTGCCTATGGGTAAAGGATATCTTAAAACTTTTGCTCAAAAAATGTGTCATTTTGTCATCTGAAAACGGCTCCTGAGACACAGCCAGCCAGTGTGCTGCAAGCCACCTTAGAAAATGCACTTTTACTCTTTTTACTATTATTTCTCTTTATTATTATTATTTCTTTATTTCAGGCGAATGCAACTCTCTTGCTCTCTCTTTCCCTCTCTCGCCTTGACAGGAAGAAAGTTTTTGCTCACAACTTCGCAACTGCCTCTGTGTTTAAACAATCCATTGCAGGGCTGTGCTCTGGTGAGAGGTCTGTAAGAGCTGAACGATCATATTCCCCTACACTGCCTTCTCCTGCTCGCCTGTAAGAGCTGAACGATCATATTCCCCTACACAGCCTTCTCCTGCTCGCCTGTAAGAGCTGAAGGATCATATTCCCCTACACTGCCTTCTCCTGCTCGCCTGTAAGAGCTGAAGGATCATATTCCCCTACACTGCCTTCTCCTGCTCGCCTGTAAGAGCTGAAGGATCATATTCCCCTACACTGCCTTCTCCTGCTCGCCTGTAAGAGCTGAAGGATCATATTCCCCTACACTGCCTTCTCCTGCTCGCCTCGCACGACTACCGTACTGTGCTGCTCCCTCATACCCAGCGCAGCGAATGAGATGGATCACAACACAGACCAATTCAGAGGAAGAGATAGAGATAAAGAGAAAAAGAAAGAGAGAGAGAGGATGGGAGGGGAGAGAAAGAGAGAGAGAGAGAGAGAGAGAGAGAGAGAGAGAGAGAGGAGGAAATAAAGGAAGGTAGAAAGTAATTGAATATCTGTGAGTTTTTGTGTGTGTGTAAGAGAGAGAGAGAGAGTCACAGAGACAGAGAGACCAAAAGAGAGAAAGAGGAAGTGAGGACAACAGACAGAGAGACACGAGCACGAGAGATGTGTGCCACTTGTCACATAGCTACACCCCTTTATATTGACTTGTCATTGTAAAATATGGAGCGCCATCGGGTTTCATAAACAGTGCCTGAGATTGGCCAAGTGAGATCTTGTCGTGTACTGTACAGCCTCTATTAGTGATCCGTTGGCCACATGCGAGGGGAGACAGCCCTGTGCAGTCGTGCCATACATCAAACGCAACGCATGCTTTTTGGAGGAGAGCGGATGGGGGCTGGCTGTACTAACTGCAATTCAGCACAAAACAAAATGAAGAGCTGTGGGAAGGAAACCCAGAGCTGGTTACTTTCATTGTGAGTAATACACTCACAGTGAACAGAAAACACAATGCCATTTTAATTGAATATACATAGATATGGGTAGTCATGGGTGAGCGGTTAGGGCGTCACACTTGCATCCCAGAGGTTGCCTGTCCGACTACCGACCCGTCAGGTTGGTGGCGGGAGTAATCGACCAGTGCTCTCCCCCATCCTCCTCCATGACTGAGGTACCCTGAGCATGGTACCGTCCCACCGCACTGCTCCCCATGGGGCGCCACTGAGGGCTTCCCCCTTGCACGGGTGAGGCATAAATGCAATTTCGTTGTGTGCAGTGTGCAGTGTTCACTTGTGTGCTGTGGAGTGCTGTGTCACAATGACAATGGGAGTTGGAGTTTCCCAATGGGCTTTCACTTTTCACTTTTCATATTTAGTTTGCACATATCTGGGTGTGATGGAGTGACCACCACTAGGGTTGTGGGTGTGTTCTGACTAACATGCCAACGAGCCGGGCTCTTTGGTGTAGCGGTCAGAGCCCCAGTTTACTACCCCAGAAGGTCTGGGTTCGAGTCCAAGCAGGGCAACTCTACTCCCCTTCGCTACACTGGGGTCTGCTCTAGTCATTGACTATGCTTTAGGCTGTAGCTGAGTTGATTTCACACCTTTCTTCTACCTTGGGACTCAATGCCATCTCTGTTCATAGTACCATATACTATCATTGCACTCTTGCTTGAGCTCTGCCATCAAAATGACACAAGCCAGTATGAAGACGAGATGTTTGGGGCTTCATTATTTGACAGTAGTAGGTTGAAGCTGTCTGGGACCCTCTCATTGAATATGCAGCTATGCGACTGAAGCAGGCATTATGAATGGATAATGCAGCTCAGACTGAATAAGAAGCAGGCATTATGAATGGATAACTAGAGAAGAAGCAGGCATTATGAATGGATAAAGCAGTGCAGACTGAATAAGTAAAGGGTCTCTGTGTATACAAGGAAAGAACACAATTTCCCACGTAAACAAAGAATCAAACACATGACCTACTATCACTTCTCCCTACTGGAAAAGTGAGGTAGTGTGTGTGTGTGTGTGTGTGTGTGTGTGTGTGTGTGTGTGTGTGTGTGTGTGTGCGTGTGTGTGCGTGTGTGTGTGTGTGTGTGTGTGTGTGTGTGCCTGTACTAACTTCACAGTTCTCCTCATCGTTGTGTCCTAATCTTATCAGTTTGTGTATGTACTGTATGTGTGTGTGTGCACGCGCCCGTGTGTGTGTGTGTATGTGCGCACGCGTCTGTGTGTGTGCGCACGCGCCTGTGTGTGTGTGTGTGTGCGTGTTTACCTGTGGTAACTTCACAGTTCTCCTCGTCACTGTTGTCTCTGCAGTTGTCCTCTCCATTGCAGAGGAAGCTTCGGTGGACGCAGTGGCCGTTGTCACAGTGGAAGCGGCTCGCACTGGCACACAGCTCCTGGTTATCTACTGCAAAGAGCACAGGAGACAACACACAGCAGACAGACAGCAGAAATCAGACATGACTTTGACTCGACTTGTGACTTGCCGGACTACAGGTATGACTTCTAACTCGACTTGGACTTGCTTCGTCTTTGACACGACTTGACTACTTGGGACTTGAGGTCAAAGACTTGGGACTTTCTTGTGACTTGCCCAACCATCTTGTTCCTACCTCTGGCTCCTGATAATTAGATAACTGAACCACATGTCTGTGTGTAGAAACTGTGACTAATATACAGCTACTGACTAACTGTTTACTGCAGGAGAGAACAGAACAGAACAGAACAGAACGGAGCCCGGTGTCAATGTTGAACGTGGATGAGATAAACAGTAGGGGCAGCCGCGGCCTAGTGGTTAGAGAGTTGGTCTTTCAATCTAGGGGTTGCAGGTTCGAATCCCCCCTGACCTCTCCCTACATCTCCATCCATGGCTGAAGTGCCCTTGAGCAAGGCACCTAACCCCACATTGCTCCATGGCTTGTAACCAATACCCTGTACCAAGGCACCTAACCCCACATTGCTCCAGGGCTTGTAACCAATACCCTGAAGAGTAATTTACTGTACTGTAAGTCTGTAAGTCGCTTTGAATAAATGAAAGCATCAGCTAAGTGTAATGTAATACAGTTTTTCTCGATTGCCTACACACAATTTCTGGTACTTCACACACAATTCTCGGAACATCTCACCCATTTCCCAACTCCCCTAACCAAAGTCACTGAACACTAAGCACAATTCCGTCTTCACACTCACATTTCAGTTTTAAACACACTCTTTTCAAACCACTACACACAATTCTCTGGATTACACACAATTTTCATGAGGAAAATCCATGGTTGTCGCAATGAACACACTGTCATTCAAAATACTAAAATCAACTGCCATACTATGTTCACTTCCTCATCACATGGGCAAACTCTCTTCATACCGGTTTACAATCTAAAATCATCACCCCATAAGGACACACATTGCATGTGATATTGATGAAACCATGAATGGATGCAGTGAGAAAACACATTTGTCTAGTTTTTCAACTCAAAAATATGTTATACAAGAGATCACTTTCATGTGGTTACCCAATATTTTACAATAAATTAGTGATTTTTTTTAAATGTCAGAAAAATATGTAAAATATATTTTTTGCCACACATCTGTGTACACCGAGTCTAAAAACAATCTACAGAAAAATACCCTCTTTAGTAAGTAGAACAGTGAAGAATATAAGTTTCTACTGCGCGTCAAGTTGAGTATAGAGTTTTACCTTGTGCATATTAGTGTTCAATAGTTCACAACAGAGTGTATTAAAATGATTGATTGTGTGTGTCATTTGAGAACAAAATGACCTTTTTAGAAGAGAGTACATTGTTTTGACACAAGACGTGCATTTTTCAGAGGTAGTGAGGAGTTATGCCCTGCTGTGTGTGAGGTATGGAGATTTGTGTGTAGAGTTTTGAGAATTCGAGAACTGATTCCGAAAATTGTGTGTAAGCAACCGAGAAAAACTGTAAATGTAATAAACAGCTTCAGCAGGTCATGAGAGCCGAAACGTGAAAGCATCTGTGAAAGCTGTGACAGAAAGCAGATCTGGGGTTTCTACTGCAGGCCAGAGTGATGCAAATTTTTTCGGAACAAATAAAATTACGAACAAATTCGCCATCTCAGCCACAGGCATCCCGGAATCAGGGCCACTGACAGCTTTTGACGGGCCCGAGACAAAACCATCTGAAAAGCCCCCCCCTCCTCAATACATTTAATGTATTGGGGTCCCAATTCTGGGCCCCTCCTTTCTCTGGGCCCGGGACGACCGACCCCTTTGCCCGCAGCCCTAATTGACAGATAGATAGAAATTGGACAGCAAAGGACAAGATAGCAGACAGACAGCCATCCCGGAGATTCTTTAAGTATATAGAAATATGCCAACATAATAGGTTTCTATGGGCACCTAACGTGACCAGGTTCCGGTCTGCCTAAAGGGGCGTGTCATAATGCTCCTAGCATTGAATGGAACAGTCCTTAGGTCTGCCTAGGTCTGCCTAAAGGGGGATCCCCCCCCCCTTGCAATAATAGAACCCGGAAACAATGGGCCAATGGAACCTCTCTCTTATCTACTCTCTCTGATCTCGGAGGCACTGAGCTGCATTTGACAGGAGGGCAGACCGACAGACAGACAGACAGACAGACCGACAGCCAGACAGGCAGACAGACAGGCAGGCAGGCAGACAGGCATCCCAAGGTACAGAGGAGTGAAGGGCAGGTGTTTTATCACTGAAAGTGCTGCCTGAGTCGGGCACAACAAACCACCATCCTTCTCTCTGTCTCCGTCTTTTCCTTCCACCCCCTCTCTCTCAATGTACACACCACCATCCCTACATCTCTCTCTCTCTCTCTCTCCGTCTTTTCCTTCCACCCCCTCTCTCTCTCCCTCTCTCTATCTCCCTCTCTCTCTCTCTGTCACTCCCTCCCTCTCAATGTACACACCACCATCCCTACATCTCTCTCTCCCCGTCTCTTCCTTCCACCCCCTCTCTCCCCCCGTCTCTCTCTCTCTATGTAGGGAAGATAGCAGGTGGTTGGACTGTATTAGATTAAAAGGTTGCACCGTTCAGTAATTTCATTGCACACAATCATGGAGTGCCGGCCAGAGCACCACTTAAGGCCAGAAGGATGTTGAATGGGGTTTAGGGAGGAAAAGGATGACGCGAGGCAGGTTGATTAAAGTTGACTTCTTCTATTAGACTTCAAGTTGAACAATACAGGGGGTTTGGATCTGTGTTTACACGTGTGTGTGATCTGTGGTCATTTATGCACACAAACACAGGATTGGTTAGGATGAAAGGAGAAAACTATCGAAGTTAGGTGTAACTGAATCATGGCATCTGAACTAAAACAAAGATGGAGGAAGGCGTGATGTCACATCCTGAAACTAGCGATGTCAAAATAAGAGTCCTATCGTTAAACTAAGGAAGTGCATGAAAAATAACCAGGGAAAACTACTAAATGTCCATAGCCTTTTCTACACTGTATCTCTCCCTCCACCCCCGTTCTCCCTCCCGCCATCCCTCCCTCTTCATGTACTCCACTGGGCTACAAGAGAGGACAGATGGGCCGATAGACAGATGGACGGCTGCACAGACAGACACACAGTCCTAATGGGTCATTAGAGTTAATGAAGGAAAGTGGGCCTGGGATCATCCCTTCCTGAAATGAAATGAAATGAGTGTGTGTGTGTGTGTGTGTGTGTGTGTGTGTGTGTGTGTGTGTGTGTGTGTGTGTGTGTGTGTGTGTGTGTGTGTGTGTGTGTGTGTGTGTGCACGTTACATAGTCAGCTCTGAGTGGGAGAGGGCCGGACGGGAGAGGAGAAGAGAGGAAAGGAGAAGAGAAGAGAAGAGAAGAGAAGAGAAGAGAAGAGAAGAGAAGAGAAGAGAAGAGAAGAGAAGAGAGGAAATGTAAGGTGAGGAAGGGAGAGGAGAGGAGAGGAGAGGTGAGGGGAAGAGAGATAGGGAGAGGAGAGGTGAGGGGAAGAGAGATAGGGAGAGGAGAGGAGAGGGGGGGAGAGGAGAGGAGAGGAGAGGAGAGGAGAGGAGAGAAGGGAGGAGAGGAGAAGGGAGGAAATGTAAGGTGAGGAAGGGTGAGGAGAGGAGAGGAGAGGAGAGGAGAGGAGAGGAGAAAAAAGGGAGAGGAGAGCAGAGGAGAGGAGAGGAGAGGAGAGGAGAGGAGAGGAGAGGAGAGATTTCAAAATGCCTTTATTCTAACACTGTTTACTCATCGTACATTATCACAATACATCCAGGAGAAGAGAAGAGAGGAGGCCACTCACTGCAGTCGAGCTCGTCACTGCCATCTGGGCAGTCTGGGAGGCCGTTGCAGTGGAAGCGGCCGATGATGCAGTGTACTCCGTTGGCACACGCGAAGAATGTAGGGGAGCACTTGGAATGCAGCGTGGCTGTGAGGGCAGAGATAATATAATATAATATAATATAATATAATATAATATAATATAATATAATATAATATAATATAATATAAGACAATATAAGACAAGATAAGATAAGATAAACTTTATTGTCTGTTTGCACAGAAATGTGTCTTGCATTACACTTCTCCACAATCCACATGTAAATGCACATTAAAGACACATAAAACACAATATGGCCTATAGAGTCTGGTCATCTAGGTCAGCATTATACAACAACATCAACTACTACAACAATTATCATTATCATAATCATTACTAATCATCATCATCATCATAATTACCGGTACGTTGTATTACTTGTATTTACATTGAATTACTAATTACATGTATTAACTCTACTTTTTATGGAGGAAGTAGCTCAAAGTGGTTAACAAGAATACATCCCACTTAAAAAACACAAAGTAACCAAAACATGTATTTCATATAACAAGTCAGACAGGTGGACAACGATGCATCCAAACATTTTATTATTATTTTGAAGCAGTTTTCAATGATTGGGAAAACGTGTCACAAACTAATGGTGGGACAAAGCCTCATATAGAGATGCGTGGACTAGGGCTGTAACGATACACTCAACGATTCGGTTCGTATCACGATTTCTGACCTACGGTTCAATACACCCCACGATTTCAGAAATGTATCTCCACTGAAGTTTGGAAACACTATCACATCAAATGATAAGGTTGTTTTCTGGAGTAATGGGTAATAAAACTTTGAAAGGGCGTATCACGATACAGTATCGTGACTCTGTGTATCATGATTTCTCGGTTCGATACAATATCGTTACAGCATCTAAAACCATACAATGCCCAATTGTTGTGTACTTGTAGATATGACTGTACTCTAGGGGTGGGCGATATGGCAAAAATGTTGTATCACAATTTTTTTACATGAAATCTCGATTTCGATTTTTTATCACGATCTTCCATCCAAAATATAAAAACAACAAAAAACAACTTTCATATACTTGCAATTTGTAATTTGCAGTCAATAAAATGTTAACACACTGATGACACTCTCATAAAGTGTACAATTGTGTTGTAAACCCCTCAGGAGAAGAACCAGGAAGCAGGTGGGTCTAATTGGTGGGTTTTATTTACCACAGCGATCTTCGACAAACGTGGAAATCAAAAAGGTAAGTAAAACAAAGGTAAGTATAATCTTCAAAACATTAACGGAGGTGCTCTCTTTCACTGGAGGAAAACAAAGGGGTCTTGACACAAACGAGACCAGACAAGAACTGAAACAAAAGGCAGAACTTAAAAAGCATCTCAAATGAGGCAATTAAGAACAGGTGGACAGTGTCTCTCAGCTGAGGATGGTGATCAAGTGATTAGTAGCACTCAGGTCATTAATAGACTGGTGAAGTGGACCTGATTGGTGCTCGTTGAGTGGGATTGGAGTCTATGAGTGGAAGTGGAGTCTCTGAAGCCGTGACAGTACCCCCCCCTCCAGACACCACCTCCCTGGACGAGGGCAACCGGCGGCGAGGGCGACCACGAGGACGAGGTGCCGGTCGATTGGGATGAGCGCGGTGAAATTCTTCAAGCATGGAGGGGTCGAAGATGTCGTGCCGGCGAACCCAAGAGCGCTCTTCTGGGCCGTACCCTTCCCAATCAACCAGGTACTCGAGGTGACCCCTGCGGCGCCGAGAGTTCAGGACCTGGTGGACTGCGTAGGCAGGACCCTCGTCCAGGAGGAGCGGTGGCGGAGGAAGAGCAGCTGTGTCGGCATCTGTGGGAGATGGAGAATCAGGTGAGTAAAAAGGTTTCAACAGTGACACATGAAACACAGGATGGATTCTATATTGTGGGGGCAGCTGGAGGCTGTATGTAACACTGTTGATCTGATGTGTGATTGAAAATGGGCCGATGTATCTAGGTCTTAGCTTCTTGCAAGGGTGTTTCATGCGAAGGTCCCGTGTGGAGAGCCACACTTTTTGTCCAACAGCGTAGGCAGGGGCTTGTGATCGGCGGGCATCTGCACAACGGCGGCGGCGTTGGAGGGCCTGGCGTAGATGGCGATGTGCTCTGGCCCACACCCGCTCACTCTCTTGGAACCACTTGTTCACAGCTGGTACCTCGGATGGCTCACCTGTCCATGGAAACATGGGGGGCTGATGTCCTAGCACACATTGAAAGGGAGTCAGGCCTGTGGTGGGTTGGTGGAGTGAATTTTGAGCGTATTCGGCCCAGGGTAGGAATTGGCTCCAGCTCTCAGGGTGGCGATGGCAGTAGGTGCGGAGGAAGCGGCTAATCTCCTGGATCTTGCGTTCGGTTTGCCCATTTGTTTGAGGATGGTAACCAGACGACAGGCTCACAGTTACTCCCAGCAGGCGGAGGAAGGCTCTCCAGAACCGGGATATGAATTGCGGACCCCTATCAGACACAATATCTTCTGGCAGTCCGAAGTTCCGGAAGACATGGTGGAAGAGGGCCTCTGCGGTTTCCGGTGCTGTAGGGACTCCACGCATGGGTATTAATTTGCAGGCCTTGGAGAAGCGATCCACCACTACCAGTATGCTGGTGTTGCCATTCGAAGGGGGAAGGTCAGTTGCATAATCGATGCCTAGATGAGACCATGGTCGGCGTGGAATGGGAAGAGGCAGCAATTTCCCAGCGGGCAGATGACGGGGAGACTTTGTCATGGCACAATCAATGCATTTGCGGGTGAACTGTCGAACATCTCTGGTCATACCTGGCCACCAGTATTTCTCACTCAGGAGGGTCAATGTAGCGCCGGTTCCGGGATGTCCAGTGCCTGGTACTGAGTGGGCTGCTGAGAGGAGCTTCTCCCTGATTGCTTGAGGAACGTACATGTGGTTGGCTGGAGTGCTGGATGGTGCTGGTTCAGACTCCAATGCCTTCCTTATCTCCTCGTCCAGGGCCCACTGGATGGGGCAGACCAGTACACTGGGGGGCAGTATTGTTTCTGTTGTTTCAGAGGACTCTTCTGGGGCATACAGACGGGAAAGTGCGTCGGCTCGGCCGTTCTGAGTACCTGGGCGATACTTGATGGAGAACTGGAATCGGGTAAAGAACAGGGCCCATCTGGCTTGGCGGGTATTTAACCTCCTGGCCTCACGCAGGTACTGCAGGTTCTTGTGGTCAGTTAGCACAGTGAATGGGAATTTTGCACCCTCTAGCCAATGTCGCCAGTGTTCTAGTGCCAGCTTGATGGCCAGGAGCTCTCTGTTCCCAATGTCGTAGTTACATTCTGCAGTACTCATCTTTTTGGAGAAGTAGGCGCAAGGGTGAAGACGAGAGGATTCGCCATGAGGTTGAGACAAAACGGCTCCTACTCCGGTGGTCGAAGCATCCACTTCCACGATGAAGGGGAGATTTGGATCCGGATGCTGGAGCAAGGGAGCCGTTGTGAAAGCAACTCGCAACTGTTGGAAGGCGTGGATTGAAGCTGGACTCCATTGGAGACGTCTGGGCTTGTTGCGCAACATGGAGGTGAGGGGTGCTGACAGTTGGCTGAAATTGTTGATGAAGCGCCTGTAGAAGTTTGCAAATCCTAGGAATCTCTGCAGTTCCTTGATGGTCTGAGGTTGAGGCCAGGATTTCACAGCGTCTACTTTGTCAGTGTCCATACTCACTCCCTGGGAATGGATTTGGTAACCCAAGAACTGGACAGTGGGCTGGTGAAACTCGCACTTCTCGGCTTTGAGGAACAAGTTGTGTTCCCGGAGCCTGGTCAGGACTTGGGTAACATGGTCGACATGGCTAGGTAGATCTGGGGAGTGAATTAAAATATCATCAATGTACACTATGACAAATTTGTGGAGGAAGTCTCTAAGGATTTCATTCATAAAGCCCTGGAAGACGGACGGAGCATTGGCCAAGCCATAGGGCATCACTTTGTATTCCCAGTGGCCTGTGGGGGTAATGAAAGCAGTCTTCCATTCATCTCCTTTTCTGATGCGAACCAGGTTGTAGGCGCTCCTGAGATCAAGCTTGGAGAAGACGCTGGATCCACGCAAAGACTCCAAGGCTGCTGGCACTAATGGAAGGGGGTACCGGAACTTGACTGTGGCGTTGTTCAGGATGCGGTAGTCAACGCAGGGCCTTAAACCTCCATCCTTCTTGGCGATGAAGAAGAATGATGATGCAGCAGGGGATTTTGAGGGTTGGATGTAGCCATTGCGAAGGGCTTCTTCGATGTAGGTCTCCATGGCAGCTTGTTCTGGGAGAGAGAGAGAGTAGATCTTGCCGCTTGGTAGAGGTTGTCCAGGAATTAGGTCTATTGCACAGTCCCAAGGGCGATGAGGAGGAAGCTCGGTGGCACGCTGTGGGCTGAACACATCCTGGAAACTTGCATACTGAGGTGGAATGTAGACTTGGTGTTGGCTACTGGGACTCTCTACTGATGTGGCACCTAGAGTGGCTACTCTCGTAAGTGGAAGTTGAGGAAAGCACTGGTTTCTGCAGGTCTCTCCCCAGCGCGTGATCTCTCCAGTGCTCCAGGAGATGACTGGAGAGTGTCTCATCAGCCAGGGTCTTCCCAACACTAGATCCACCACTGACTCTTCCAGGATGTGCAACGAGATGGCTTCTACATGCAAGCACCCAATCCGAAGTTGCAGTGAAGGTGTTTGTGAGTTCACTTGCCTGGGAGAGAGGGGTTTTCCCATCACTGACTGTACGGTGAAGACAGAGGAGCATCGAACCCGGGGGATTTGGAGCTTGTCGCAGAGGGCACCGGAGATGAAGTTCCCCGCTGAGCCGGAGTCTAGGAGAGCATACACAGTGTTGGGGGATTCAGTTACGTAGAGCTGGGCAGCAGTCATTAAAGGTTTTAAATCAATGGCTGGAGGAAGAACGGTGCTCACCATTGGTCTTGGAGGTCGAATGGGGCAGTGCGCGATGGTGTGACCCAGCTCTCCACAGTAGAGACAGAGTCGGTTCTCCAGGCGTCGACGTCTCTCTGCTGGGGTAAGTCGGATAGTGTCCACTTCCATGGCCTCATCAGCTGGAGTTGTATTGTTTGAAGACTGGGAAGAAGTGCTGGGAGTGATACGACCAACCTGGAAACAGCCGTCTCGTCGATGGGAAACCCGGATGGCCAGTTGAATGAAACGTTCGAGTCCTATGGTGTCGTCGTAGGCAGACAGATGAAGACGCAGAGAGGGATTCAGTCCTTGCCGAAAGACTGTGATGAGGGCTGGTTCATTCCATCCACTTGCGGCTGCGAGGGTTCTGAATTGCAGGGCATACTCATTGATTGGAAGGCGTCCCTGCCGAAGCGCATACAGTCGGGCTTGAATGGATGAGTCACCATCAGGGAGGCTGAAGACCTCCTTGAAATGCTCCATGAAGCGTTGGGCGGTCTGCATCACTGGCCCAGTTGTGTCCCAGATCGTCTCAGCCCACTGAAGAGCCTTGCCGGAGAGGAGAGAGATGATGTAGGCAATCTTCGCCCTTTCAGACGGGAACCGGGTAGGTTGCATTTCGAACATGAGAGAACACTGGAGCAGGAATCCCTTACAGCTGTCCGGAGAGCCAGAGTAGGTAGCTGGATTCACGACTGGACCTGAGTGAAGCGACGGTGGTAGCGGATGTGCTGGGTTGGGAGCTGGAGCTGCCACTGCCGCTGGTGCTGGAGCTGGGGTAGGAACAGGAGCAGCTTGCCGAAATCCGTCCATCAGTTCCTGGAAGGCCTCTGCTGGCTGGTGTCTTGTAGGCTCCATGCCTGGTCTGGTCTTCTGTTGTAAACCCCTCAGGAGAAGAACCAGGAAGCAGGTGGGTCTAATTGGTGGGTTTTATTTACCACAGCGATCTTCGACAAACGTGGAAATCAAAAAGGTAAGTAAAACAAAGGTAAGTATAATCTTCAAAACATTAACGGAGGTGCTCTCTTTCACTGGAGGAAAACAAAGGGGTCTTGACACAAACGAGACCAGACAAGAACTGAAACAAAAGGCAGAACTTAAAAAGCATCTCAAATGAGGCAATTAAGAACAGGTGGACAGTGTCTCTCAGCTGAGGATGGTGATCAAGTGATTAGTAGCACTCAGGTCATTAATAGACTGGTGAAGTGGACCTGATTGGTGCTCGTTGAGTGGGATTGGAGTCTATGAGTGGAAGTGGAGTCTCTGAAGCCGTGACAAATTGGAATACAATAATGTAAAGAATAAAGTGAAGACAACAACACAAGTGAGAAAACGTCACTCTGATGCTGATAATAAACATTCTCACTGCAAGACGATCTATACGATTTCTCCACTTTGGCAGATTCGAGATCTTTTACTCAATATCACGATTCACGATTTAATATCGTCATATCGCCCACCCCTACTGTATGCCTCTCTAGTAAACTGCAGGGCAGTGTTGTGTGTTGGCACGGGTGTACAAAAGCAAACCCTGGCGTGACCCAGAGCAGCGTATACAAAGGGCACATCCCACCACATCATTTCAACCCATGTTTCAGCACAACAACGACTGATGAATTTCGTATTTAGGCTGTCTGGTGATGGACAGATATTGTTGCGTACAGACATTTGATATGGCAGGCCACTGAGGCCAGTTTTGTCTTTCTGTCAGCAAAGCCATTTCTGTGAGGACAGGAACCTTGGCCTTTGCATACTTTCCACAAGGACGTCAGCCAGCCAGCCAGTCAGCAGTAATCATCGTTCTAACCTTCTGAAAACAAGGTGTGTGACAAAACACCTTCCCATCCTGACAGTATATCCGTTGTTCTGAAGGCTAGTTCAAAGCTTGTTTCACAGCAAAGATGTGAAAAAGGTTACAATTTCGGCAGGTCATATTGCTTTTTGTGTTGTCTTCGATGTTACTGACCCCCACTCCAGACAAAAGAGAAGTGGAGATAGTGGTAAAATATGGGGTATATAAATCCCGGTAGAGTATTTACAACACTGTAATGAGTCAAATTACTCTAACAGTAGAATCAAAAGACAATGTATGTAAAAGTCTGTAAGTCGTTACCATCATCAATGAATGTGCAGATTCAATACGCATAAGATAATTTTTTTTGGTGAAGCATCTTTAGAATATTACCGTAATAGCACAAAATCTCTTTCTTTTTCAAGGACCCAGTCAAGAAGCTGCTGTCAAGGTGGATGCCTAAACAATTGTGTTCTGGGGCACATGCTGTCTGAGACTTTGTGACACCTTACATTATTTTCTGCCCACAAACAGCAGTTCAGAGAGCCTTCTCTTAAGCATCACTTAAGCCTTTCATTTAAGCATCAGCTGGCTGGTTAGGCTAAACATGTAGTGCTCAGTGCTACTTTACTGCACTTTAATGCAGATAGGCTCGCCAGCGATCTGACTTTCTTTTTTACACCCTCAGGAAGCCCAAGTAGACCAATAACATTTTTTTTTAATGGAATCCTCAGATGTTCTTGTCTAAAACATAACATTGCTACGAGTCTTAAAGGGATATGCCACTATTTTGGCGCTTAATACAGTTAAAATCGTTGGCTGGAGTTTATAAAGGTGGTTAAGTGTCTTACTTTTCATGTAAGCCGTTGTCTTGCTTTAAGACAAGTTAAAAGAGGGAATATGTCGCTAAGCTAGTGAAAGTCAATGGATCCGTGTACCATTGTAGCATGCTACACGGATCCATTGACTTTCACTAGCTTAGCGACATCCTCCCTCTTTTAGCTTGTCTTAAAGCAAGACAACGGCTTACATGAAAAATAAGACACTTTACCACCTTCATAAACCCCAGTCAACGATTTTAACTGTATTAAGCCCCAAAATAGTGGCATTTCCCTTTAAGTAACTAACAGAGTAAGACTTTGTCATTTCCATTCTAGTAACAACAAGATTACAATTTTAAAAGCTCTGCACGAAAAAGGTTAAACAACTCACTGCATCCCTTCTCATCGCTCTGGTCATAGCAGTCTGGCAGGCCATCACAGCGGGCCGTGACAGGCACACACTGGCCGTCCGCACAGGTGAAGTTGGAGGGAGCGCTGCAGACCCTGCTGCTGATGTTGCTGCTGCCGCCGCCACTGCTGCTGTTTCCATACACAGCCTGGCTGCCTAGAGGGAGAGGACAACAGGTAATATACAGTATATAGGCTACAATTGAGTAATAATTACGTTAATAGCTAGGTCAATAGCTCTAGGTCAGAGTATGTGCAATATCTAGGTTTGTATTATTTCTTTGGATGACTCAGGGCCAAAAACTGGAACGTTGTGTGTAACACTAACAATGGTTGTCTGTTACCCTGTTTATATGTTTGTCTGTTCTTTGTGGTCCTAAGTCTGTCTGTTGTGGTGATCTGATGTTAACTGTGAATCACACTTTCTCAGGTCCATTCTGAATTTCTCTACTGAAGAGACAATTAAGGATTTTAATCTAATAGCTGATAATTGATAAATATGATATTATAATTAGGTAAATAAGTACAGTACAAACCCGTAATATTAGCCTTTATGTACTTGGGTAAGTAGGTAATAGTAATATATTATCATTACAATATCATTTTCATATTATAAAAATACACCATCAAGTGCAAACCTAAATATATAATAAGGAACATTAGTTAATTATAACTTTTAATTGCCCCCCTGGGCATATAATATGCAGCAAAGGAAGCATGTTGTGATCTGCAAGAAAAGTTGGTATCTGCCCATCTATTGTAATTACATAACAGCCAAGTATGCCCCACTCACAGAAGAGCAACAGAACTATCACTTTTAGTCACTGCTTGTGGCAAAACACCCCAACAGCGCAGAAGAGATGCCAGTTATCTGTAGCCTAATGTAGCCTAAAGCAGTGTTTATCAACCAGGGTGCCGGGGCAACCTGGGGTGCCGCGGAAACGTGGCTGATAAATAAATTGTGTAATATCATATATATTTGTCTAAATTAATATTTAGTCAGTGGAATCTTTTGTCTGCCATTTACGCACAATGAAGTAAATTTAGGTCGCCCCAGCAAGCTGCAACTTGGGTAGGTTGTGTGATGTCTCCAAATGTGTTACTTTTCTAAGCTTGTGTGGTATCATCAGATGCAATGCCATGTTACGGCTGGTTGGATTGGGGTGCCTTACATTTTTTCATGAATTGAAAGGGTGCCTTGCCTAAAAAAAGGTTGAGAAACACTGGCCTAAAGCATGAAAAAGGTGGCAATAGCACCATGTCGTGTTTGTATAGATTGTTTGAAGAGGACACCATACAATAAATTACGGAGGAAAGTACAAATTAAAACTTAAATTAAAACAGATCTAAATGCCTGTTTGATGCACATTTCCTGGTAGGCTACTGTATATTGTGCATGAGATATAAACAGGGCCTGACTTGAACTCTTTTGCTCACTGTGACTGGACACTGGCAGGTGATTTTCCTAAAGTCAATAGCCACAGTTCTGCTAACTAATATAATATGTCTGCTGATAAAATGAAGTGTCATTCCAATAACCTGCCAAACTGGTGACACATAAATGGTAGCCTATATTTGTATAGTCTAGCGTCAAGGTAAGCATCCATACACAAATAAAATATTTAAAATGTTTACTTTTACTGAAATATGAGAGCTGTTTACTCAGTCTTAGTGAGTGATGAAGTGTAATAATAATGCTATTAACAAAAAAGTACATCAATGCTGCAAAACTGCTGTAGTAGTGAGAGATAATCTTCATTCTTCAGTGTTTAGAACTGCTCATTTTTACCTCGCACCTCAGCAAAAAATAACACGCATTCCGCCCAAAGTAGGCTATAGCATCAAGGTGCTGTTGTTGTTTTGCATGGGTCAAGATGACTGCCTGGGGGAGCACAACCTTGGCTGTTACAATCTGCAACAATGTTGCAGGTTCGTGTTCTGATTCTGCTGTGTTTTTGAAGGTTCTATTCTGGATTTGCGCGTGCACCTCCTCCGCCCCTTGTCCTGCCTCGAGCCGTCCTCCTCACCACATACACGCAGCATAGCCTACTCACTGAATTTGACGAGCTGTGTCTGGCTGCTGTGCTAACAAAACACTGTTACCGAGGTGCAGCTAAATGTCACCATTAATGGCACTCGCAGCGCTCATCACCATTCAGGCCTACTCAATACGAGATGAAACCATTTGCGTTCTTGAAACTCACCAACCAAACTAGGTCCTGGCCCCGAAGTTAGCAAAATATACCAAATCCACATCCTTTGCTTTCCTGCCCAGCTTGAAGTAGCCTACTACATAGCCTCAGGCCTGCGTGACGGATCACTACATCCCACGACCAAGCACAGATTCCGCCTGTCTTGAGGAAAAGTACGCATGCGTACCGATCTATAGATAATATCAATAAACCAACTCCAACTAGGTAATCTTCATATTGAACCATATATTGTTAACTGGAAGAGATTTGGGACTAGTAGCTGACTCGTCGAGTCTTCCCGTTAGAAGAGGCGGGGACTGCTAGGGTGGTGTGCGCGGTGGTAGGCTATATGGCTCTGCGCGATGGCTGCCCACACTGCCAAACAGTGGGCAACTTGGGAAGTGAAGTGGCAGGATTCAGGAGGGTGTTGAGAAAGGTGGACATGTCAAAGATGGGTCATTTCATTTGCCTTATTACTTGTTTCGCTGCAACACTCATCCCACATCCACAGAGACGACTGCGCTCCCTGAAAAACAATGACACCATGTAGGATAGGCCTATTTACAGTGTTTATTTCTGATACCAAAGCACAACAAAACCATAAACCGTTTATTTATTGATGTGTGTGTGTGTGTGTGTGTGTGTGTGTGTGTGTGTGTGTGTGTGTGTGTGTGTGTGTGTGTGTGTGTGTGTGTGCGCGTGCGTGCGTGCGTGCGTGCGTGCGTGTGTTTGGTGATTTTGTGAAGGTTTCTTTTTGTATTATTTCATATAGTATCAATAATATAGGCCTAGCCTACATGAATAAGCATGAACATAATTAATCAAATTACATGAAGGCCTAAATGACCTGAAAGTGAAAGGTCTTTCCTGCATCTTTATCCACAGTTGTAAAAAAAAAAAAAAAACAAAGTCGGGTTATGCTTTACTTTTCGGTAGGCATAGAGTAAATACTGTGTAGCCTACTTTCTGCGTATAGTAGGTAACAGAGATAAGTTACATTGTATCTAACCGGTAAAAAGGGGGTAATTACAAAGTAAATACCAAGAATTACCGTACAATGAAACTACTGCATATTTCCTAATCATCATTTTTTTTAAATTATTATTATTATTACAAGGATAGCCCCTTGAGATATGCCATTTCATTTTCGAGGGGGTCCTATTGACAGTACAGTACAATAACAGAAAAGAAAACAGAAATTAAGTACAAACAGTACATACAGACACACTCACTCACTCACTACCTCACTCACTGACGTTGCTCTCCAAGCTACTCCACCAGCCAGCATACTAGAAAAGTATAATTTACAAGATAACAAGGTAACGTAATTGGTTGTAAAAGGAATCATATAAATGAAAAAGAAAATGAAAAAAAAGAGAAGGAGGAGGGCAAAACAAGACAACAGAAAGCCCAAAAACAAACCAGACCATATTCAGAGACTGGAAACAGAAACAAAAACAAAATAATAATAATAATCATCATCATCATCATCATCTAACTCCATCTAAATTATTATTATTACGGTACTTTGTAATTACCCACTTCTACCCATTAGATATGTAGCTTCTCTCTGGTTATCCTGTGGGTACCCAGAAAGTACACAATAATTAGCCTTCGTAGCCTATGGTAACTGTAGGCCTATCGTAAAGTAAAGCATACCAAAAGTCGACCTGTGAAACATACAGTGTAGAAAACTACATACAGTGTATATGTACAGGCAAACTGCATCCTCACATAATGATAAAGATGAAGTGTGTCAAACACCCTTCAGCATACATTTATTAGGGCTATACATTCAAAGAGCTATAGGCCTATGCAAGCAAAAGGGTCAGTCACAACTGATAATAGCCTACTTCTGAAATATGTCACTGACAGTATCCACATTTCTGTATTGAGCTGAAACGGGACACGGACCTTAAAATGCAGGACATTACATCTAAGAAATACAAAGTTTTCTGGGGGAGGACCCCCAACCCCCGCTACAATGAAGTGTCCCGTAGCCTAGCTTCTGAAATATGCCACTGACAGTATCAAGGCTTTTAACTTCCTTTTCAGTTTGGTTTCTCACAGGTGTAAATAAATTTGTGAAAACACCCTTGATCATTCCATTCTCGACGGACGACCTTGGCACAGTGCTCATAGCCCCACATATTGTTTGGTTCATCCGGCATCCACAACCTGCAATGTTAAAACATTATGTCAATAAAACTGCCTATCTCATGTATTTTAAAAGCCCCATTCAATAGGCTATGTATCAGCGCATATGAGTATCAGAATATGTCTATCACATATCCTTTGAATACTGTTAACATGGATGTTCAGAGTCAAATCTTTCCATAGGAAGGGAAAGTGGAAAACAGCGATCCTAGCAGCTGCATTCCTAACCCCAGAGCGATCCTATTGAAAATCCCATGGATTAGTTTTTTTTTTAATCCCACAAAAATATGATGCAGAACGTATACACCAGACACATGTTTCAGCATACAAAACATGATTAACTACTAACTGTGAAAGTTAGCCTATTAAGAAAAATAGAAATTGTGCCAATCTTGTCGGAAATGGCCTACAGCTCCAAGTCGCTGTCATTATGTCAGTAAATATTTCACCATGATGTTTCTCACGCCTGATTGACAGCACCGAGAAACAAAAGGATGCAAGTTCTTCACGCTTCTTCACATTCTTATAATCCTGTGAGTTCCATATTGGCGTCTCATTACACATACGTGTACACTCGTTTAGTTTGGTTTGGTTTTGGCTTCTAATAGATATGATGGCTTCTGTGGTGACGGATAATCGCCTCTCTATGGGGTAAATATGAGGAAAAACACGTCAACACCTGATGCAGTTTAGTCCTGTATTAGCTTTTTAAAATAATATTAAAATCAGTTCAGATAAGTGGAAAACCGAATATTTTACCACCTGAATCAGTAAAACATACCAACATGCATATTATAGGACAGGCACTACTATTTCGTCGTCAGAGCCGAGATGTATTTTTTGAAAGAAAAAATCCCATTCATTTGATACAGTTGTCAGGAACGCTTCCAGCAGGGGGCGATGAGATTACTGTCTCTCCCTAAAGATAATTTATTTTCCTTACCCCTCCGATATGTTATGTCGTGATCCATCCACCCACTTCCACTCATTCTCTTGTTCTCTGTCGCTAAGGCCAATCCAGAAGTCGTCAGGTGCCGACAAATTTGCATGAAAGGAGATGATGACATTCTTTCACACACACACACACACACACACACACACACACACACACACACACACACAATTCAACATATTATCTGATGTGCCTGCAAGTACAAACCGTAATCATGTAGGCCTATGTCAAACAGACCAATGTTAAATGCATTTCCACCGAGGTGATTATACCACCTTAGAGCAGGGGTAGGCCAAATCTGGCCCGCCATCAATTGTATTCGACCCGCAAGATGCAGTAAATAGCAGTGCAGTAAAATAGCCTAATTTAAAAAAAATGCAGACAGTATTAGTTCCATGCTTTTTTGTTTGTCTTGCATTCAGAATAAACTTTTGGTTCCATGGCTTTGGGAAATTTGCATTGATAGTTAGCAATCTCCAGCTAATGAAACTCTGAAAATAATAAACAACTGGCAATTGTAGCCTATATATTAGTTACGGCAGGTAGCTAAGGCAGGTCGCTAAGGCAGGTCGCTAAGGCAGGTCGCTCTTTTAATGAGAGACACAGGAAATACAGCAGTTGGCATATTATCAGTACATAGAAGATCACTGTCCTGAGTCAGCCGATGGTTATGCGATTCATTAGTAAGTGAACGATGACTCTCGCGACCACTTCCACAGTCCGCTGTCAGAAAACCCTGAATGCAACTTTTTGACAGAGCGGTCCAACAGAGTGTCGAGGGAAACAGTTTTCATACGAAAAATCGCTATACATACCGTATTCAGATTTGTATCAACTGCTGTCATTCCGTGATGAAAACCATTCTCACAGTGAGTGCATTTGAACAGCATTTTTTCATTACGGTGTAGATATTGAGACAGGCATGCCACGGGCACAGCGCAAACAATGTCATCCTACCTTGTGCCCCTTTAAAAGTTTATTTTTTTTAAATAATTGGAAAAAATAGAACAACTTTTTTACCAGTGGCCATGGTTGCCTACCCCTGCTCTAGAGTAAAATAAACATGTTCAAAATGTGCAATAATCCTAGCCTGGTAAACCAGCGCCACCCGCTGGGCGCCAACATTTTTCAGCTGCGAGTGGGTCTGGCCTCGGATCTGAGAACGTTTTGAACACTGTGCCCTGAGTCTGTCATAACCAATTACAACGCAGAGATTTGTTTTCAATCAAAGCGGGCGGGGTTTTGAGGGAGTGACGTCGAAGCTTGTAACACCGTTGGGAAAGCACATGAATGGCAAAGATCGCCGATTGGTCAGAGCGCCGGCAAGGTTTGAAAAAACAATCCAATGTATTTTGTATTAAACTCTACGAAAAGGTTTAATCGATGAAATGAAATGGCAACACTTTAGTTTTGCACCTGTTCTTCTTGACTGTTGATGATGACCAGATCCGCTCCTCTGCGTCTGCAGTCCTCTCGAGCTTCATCCCAGGTTGCCACACGCACCGAGAAGAAATACTGGCTGGAATTAAAGCTCTTCCATACACCCATGACTGAAAAACATAATTTACTATTTACATCTGATGATTATTTACATAGACTTCTGCTTATCTTTATTGCTTTATTTCATAATGCAAAATAGTTCACACAATGCGATCCCTTAAAGGACAACTCTAATAGAAAACCTTACATGTTATGTGCACTATTATTCAAAACCCATAAACCTGAATCAGTATAGTAAAAAATAATTTGGGTTTATAATTTTATAGTTTTTAGTTAATTTACAAAATAAACATTTCTGATTGGATATCACATACTGTATGTGACGTCACAAGCCGAATTTCATGACTCCGGAAATATCGATTTTTACAAGAATTAAAACAAGATTTTTTGTAATGCTTCAACGCTGTTTTATATGGCATTGTAGGCCTACTGTGATTACCCGTAGTAGTTGTGCCTACATGTTGGCAAACCACTAGGTGGCACCGTTACCTCGTATTTCAGAGCCATGGGGACTGTTGTTTACTCCAACGAGACGAGGCAGAGCTAGCAAGCCAAAGTGCGACTCGAGATGAGTTGCAGACATGACGCTGTCCTGACTGACTATAAAGTTTGAAAATGTACTTCCGAGTCTACATTACAACTTAGTTCTTACAGATTTGATCACTTTTCAAACACAGTATGTTGATGTAATTTGTAAAGACCGCGATTGTTGTCCTGGCCATTGCAAAAACATACAGTAGCAGCTGGAGAAATGACAAGGCTAACAATGTGAAACAATAGCAGCACGAAGACATGGGATTGACGGCAGGCAAGAATGGGGTGTTCGATCGTTGAAATTATAATTCATAGGAGCCCTGACAGTGAGACTGCTAATGGTGCTCGCCTGGGTCTCAGTCAACACATCGGTGAGTAGGACTAGCTAGCCTGCTAGCTTCGTCGACCTACTGTGCTTTCAGGGTTGGGTGGGTGGAATAGCTGTAAATATGATACAGTATGTAACAGATGAAACACTTTCCGTAACTTTGCCTCCCTTGATTGACCGTTCAGCTACCGTATAGGCCTACCGGTGTGAACATAGATTGTAAGTGTGTCAGATACATAATCTCCGTGTGACATGTTCTACTCTTTTGGTGCTACTGGCTATTCCAGACTGTTTAGAAACCCCATGTTGCTACGTGTCTTTTGAGGTCAAGCTTACAATGTAACGGTGTTAGATATTCACCCCAACACCGAAAATGTCGGGGGGTAGATTTGGTATTAGAGCTATTTGTTTCACTCCATGCCTGTGGACGGTGTCCTATATTTTATACAGTGGTGTTGTGCTTGGAAGTTTGCTTGGTAGTGTGGAGACGTGGGGAAAGCTACTCGTGCTGTTAGACTTTCCATTTCATTGAAATTGAAAACATTTCTTTGCAAACTGTTCACCGTCTTGGATAATGAACACCATGCACTCTATAACACAAAGAGATAGTATATTTGAACTATAACATCACTATCGTATCCGCACTCAAATTTCACAGCTCCCACAGTGTGCACCAGAGATATTCTATAGAGATATGCCAACATAATAGGTTTCTATGGGCACCTAACGCGACCAGGTTCCGGTCTGCCTAAAGGGCCGTGTCATAATGCTCCTACAAGGAATAGAACAGTCCTTAGGTCTGCCTAGGTCTGCCTAAGGGGGGCCATAATAGAACCAGGAAACAATGGGCCAATGGAACCTCTCTCTCTCTACTCTCTCTGGTGTGCACAGATCCAGTTAGCCAAGGCGCTGCTAATGACCCGGTGTGCGTTCCATTCCCCGCACTGTGCACTGTGTACTGAGATGCAGTGCACTTCCCACCCTCAGCTTAACGGCAAATAAGTGCAGATATTTTGGCTGACACAAGTGCGTGGATTGAGACGTGATTTTTCATCTTCTGACATCAATTCCGGCTCGTGTTTGTTTTTGGGGGGCGGGACTAAGAGTGTTGAAAATGGTTAAAACAACGTTTACAAACAGTCCTTACTACTGAACAAAACAACTTCTGTACATTAGAGTTCTGTTTCTGGACACATGAAAACACGTTTGAAACCATGTAAACTTATAGTTTTCTATTAGAGTGGTCCTTTAAGAAAACATAGTACAGTAGTCATGGGTAGTCAAGGGCAGTCATGGGTGAGCGGTTAGGGCGTCAGACTTGCATCCCAGAGGTTGCCGGTTCGACTCCCGACCCGCCAGGTTGGTGGGGGGAGTAATCAACCAGTGCTCTCCCCCATCCTCCTCCATGACTGAGGTACCCTGAGCATGGTACCGTCCCACCGCACTGCTCCCCATGGGGCGCCACTGAGGGCTGCCCCCTTGCACGGGTGAGGCATAAAATGCAATTTCGTTGTGTGCATTGTGCAGTGTTCACTTGTGTGCTGTGGAGTGCTGTGTCACAATGACAATGGGAGTTGGAGTTTCCCAATGGGCTTTCACTTTTTTATTTTTTTTAGTGGTCAAACCAATAAGCAGTATAGGCGATGTGAGAAAAGGTGGTGGCAGAAACCAACATGTTTACGCGACGGACGTCATCTTGCACCTATTCGTCCCCCTCTGGGATCGAACCTGCGACCTCGTCAACTACAATGGTCTGGCAATGGGAGACACAGTACGATACCGCTGGACCAAGAGCCCAGTCTCCCAAGCCCATGGCATTGACACTGTTTGGCAGGGAGGCTTACTAGGTCTGCTAGCTAGCCTCCGTTACACTCTCCCCCTTAAACCTCACTCCCATCCGGGTCACGACACCACTGTGACGGACGTCATCTTGCACCTGTTCGTCCCCCTTGGGGATCAAACCTGCGACCTTGTCCACTACAACTGTCCGGCAATGGGAGACACAGTATGATACCGCTGACACTGTATGAGGCTTTGGGAGGGAGGTTTACTAACGTTCCAGGCCAACTCTGCTAGTTAGCCTCCGTTACACTTACACTACACATGTGCCAAAGTTACACTACACATGAGCCAAAGAATAAAAGAATCTGGTTAATTCCCTTCCCTTATTTAACCCATTGATGCCTGATGTTGCGTTGCGCAACATTGGCCCTGGCGCCTGGAGCTGCATTACGCAACATTCAGACTCATGAGATTTGAGACAATCTCAGTTTGTTTGAGATGAATGAACACATTCTAATGAAAGATGAGGGTCTTAGCGTTTAAATGCAACTTAGTGCATATTTGTATGTGCTTCCGAAGCTGAGATATTTAGGTTTTTATAGGCTGAGGGCAGCTTTTCCTAAAAAGGGCTCAGGCATTCAGCACCCTTTTTTGCAGGTGCCTTAGGCCTCAATGGGTTAATTCCACAAAAGCTTGCTGATAATGTAATTGAAACAGCCCTATAGTTATACCTAGGGCCTATAGTTTTATTGTTATACATACAGTATGCTATAGATCTACTGTAGGCCTAATACATGATCTAACTGTAGCGATTCTATCTTTTTTATTTTTATTACAATTTGCAATGAATTGTTGTGAGTTGACCTTACGTTGGTCAAGTATGTCTCTTTCCTCCACCGCTTTGGTGTAATTAGCAATGAGCACGTCTCGTTCTTCAACCACTTTGGTGTAGTTTTCGGTGATCAAATCTCGTTCTTCTTGCCATCGCCTTAGACAGCCAATCATCACTGAAGAGGGAGAAAATGTGTCAATGGAAAAAAAAACCTTGTCAGTACATCTACCATTCATTTAATAGAAGGAAGTAAAAGAAAATGAACCCACAATGAAGACGTCCACTCATGATAAGTATCAATGGAAGGAGACAAAGGAAACCAATGCCAGCCACTCGGAAAACTAGAATGAGAAAAAAACACCACAACATTTTGTTAGGATAGGGAGAGGTTAGTGTCAGCCTGCTGGGAGGTGTGGGGATTTTGTTTATTTGTTTGCTGTGTTTATTTACTATTTGGGTTTGCTGTGGTTTTATATACATACTGGTTGCTGTGATTATGGTTTGCTGTGCCTACTGTTTGCTGTGCTGTGGATACAATTAGTTTGCTGTGATTACCCTGTGTGTTTTAATTAACTGCCACCCACATACTGACTCTTCATTGGAGGCGCACTAATGACTCCATTGCTTTGAATGTGATCACCTGCACGGACAATTAAGATTCTACCTATCCGGTTGCCTGGACGTTGAAGGGGTTGGGTATAAAAAGGGATGTTTACAGACTTACGGGAGATTCGGCGGGGATCGGACGCACGCAGCAGCAGACGAGCCGACACCGGACTCTGGACCCTGGAGAGCAGGAACGAGACCGGACGAACCCGTGGACCGAACCGGACGAACCCGTTGCCAGAGAGTGGACCAGAGTTATACAACGCCTGCTTTGCCCTCCTGAAGGGACGTAAGAGTATCCTGTGTGTGCGTGCTCTATTTATCTCCTGTTTGCATTGGTGCCTGTGCTGATCCCTGCTTTCTGCCGAGGTGCGACGCGACGGCTGACCCCCAGACGACCTGAGACCAGACCAGAACCGCGAGGACCCGACCTGCATTATCTGATACAACGCGCGCTAACAACAACTTAAAGGGAAGTACGACTCCTCCTTCCCTGTTGTTGTTTCCCCATCCATGTTAGCCTTGTACCTGGCTCTGCGCTGATGCTTACCTTTGCTGTTGAAGGTTGGGCCGCTTCCTGGACGAGACGCTGACGTCATCGGGGATTCCCTTCACTGCCGATCGTCGAAGCCGTGACGTCACGAACAGGGCTTCCCCACGCACCTCGATAAGGCCACGACTTGCGCTCCTATACGGAGCCTACGGAGGCGCACCCGCGCCATAATCGAACTGCCTTTGTTTCATTTATTTTATTTTTGTTTTCATTTCTTATTAGCTTAGGCTATTTTAAAGGACAATTAATTCTTAATGTTTGTTAAATAAAATTTGATATATA
Source organism: Engraulis encrasicolus (assembly GCF_034702125.1). NCBI lineage: Eukaryota > Metazoa > Chordata > Actinopteri > Clupeiformes > Engraulidae > Engraulis > Engraulis encrasicolus. Next base: position 171,389 of record NC_085878.1, read on the forward strand.
TTTTTAATACGGTTTCTGTGATTCCTCTGTGTCCTGGGCATTTACCTGAATTCAAGAGGTTTTTACCAAAAAGGTTTTTGGCTGACATTTAACTGGCGTAGGGCGGCAGGATGCCCAGCGACACAGAGGAAACCCGTTCTAGTCAGAATGCAGTTGGTGATAGAAATAGGCCTAATGTATCCAATGCTCCAGCCTCACCCTTGTTTATGCCTTGGTTTTATAGTGCTCCATGGCTGCCAAAGTTCAACGGGGAGCGGCGACGATTTGGGGAATGGCGGACCCAGGTGCAGGCTATGCTGCGCGCGCAACCACTCTCAGGTGAACAGCAAGCGGACTTCGTCTTCAGTGCCCTAGAGGGAGACGCCCGACGCGAAGTGGCCCTGTTGGATGAAATCCAACGCAACACTGGTAACAAAATTCTTCGTGCCCTAAAAGACCTATATGGGGAAACGGTTAGCACTGCACAAGCCCGCTCTGCTTTCTTCAAGTGTCGTCAAAGCCAGAACGAGAAGGTGGGAGACTTCATCCTCCGGTTGCGGGAGTGCCACGCCAAATGGCGCGACTACGACGAAGCGGCTGCCGCAGCTGGAGAAGACGACGAAGCGCTGCTAGACCAGTTCGTCCTGGGGTTGAAGACGGGCCCTGTCAGGACTGAACTGCAACGCCTCCTACGTCGACAGCCACGACAGGGGTTCAAAGACCTGACGAAAGAGGCGCGCGCTCTGGAAGAAGAGTTGGGACAAGATGATGACAGCGAAGAGGCCGTAGCCAGCGCCGTGAGAGCGAGACCCGCCCGCACGTCGCACAGGAGGGACGAGACAGCTGGCTGGTCCAGGAGAGAGACTGAGGAGACCCATGCCAGGCCCCAGAGAGAGAGGGAGGAGACTGGCGGCCGGCCTCGCCGAGAGGTGGACGAGTGGAAAGAAGAGCTGCGCCAAGAGCTGAAGAAGGAGTTGTCGGAGCAAGTGCAGGCCCTGGGCACGCAGCTAGTAGAACAGCTACAAGGACGACTGACCCCAACAAACCAACCAAGGGAAAGCTCCAGAGCACCACCCCTAACCTCTCCTTCAAACCCCCCTGCTCCAGCAAACCCCAGCCCTGCTAGCAGATTCCAATGGGACTCACAGGGCCGACCCATCTGCCTGGATTGTGGGGAAGCAGGCCATGTGCAAAGGAACTGCCCCCTGCGACGACGACCAGCAAGGGGTTTTCACAACCCCCCACCGCAGAGGGCCGGCCGGTGGGGGTGGTAAAAGACTCCTCTGATGCTTCCCTACGGCCTGCTCTGATCGGCGAATGTCCAGGTGTAGAGGTGGAAATTAACGGCCAGACCATACCTTGCCTTTTAGACACTGGCTCTCAAGTAACCCTCATGAGCCAGAGCCTCTTTAATCAACATTTGGGAATGGTGGGTCTAGAGTCTGGGGAGGGGTCTCGCTGGTTGACATTAAAAGCTGCAAATGGACTCGAAATACCCTACATTGGATATGTATTGTTAGACTTTAAAGTGGGAGGGGTGCAACTTCCTAACAAAGGGGTGTTTATTGTCAAGAATGACTGTCTTGGAGCAGAACGGGCTATCCTGGGAATGAATGTCATTGCTGACTGCTGGAAAGAACTGATGCACGGCCTCCACCCTGGTGAGACGGCCTTCCGGGCCCAGCTGCCGCCACGGGCCGAGCGAGAGTGGGGAAAAGCTTTTGCTGTTTGCAGACAGGCCCGTATGGAGCCCACTCCCCAATTTCAAGGCCATGTGCGACTCCCAAAATCAGACATTATCACAGTCCCGCCTGAGTCAGAAATGTTGGTGTGGGGCCGAACAAGTGAAAGTGCTCCATCCTCTGGTCGCACCCTGCTGGTGGAGCCACTGCCTGAGCCAGAGGTTGAGTGGAGAGTGGGTAGGGCCGTGGTGACTACTAGGAGTGGCTATGTACTGGTCCGCTTATGTAACCCTCACCCTTACACCCTTGATATTGCCCCCAGGACCATCGTTGCAAGCATCCAGGAGGTGGCAGAAGAGGATATCCAGGCCAACCAAGTGCTTCGCTTGCATGATGAAGGGACAGGTACCATTGAAGTTGCTGTTAACCGTGCTGACTGCACCCAACCTAATTCTACCTTCCCTCCCCCTGTCTTAGGAGAAGAGCTAGCCACCGACCAACGGCAGCGAGCAGCTGCTCTGATGGACAAATGGGCTGAAATTTTCGCGAAAAACGACGAAGACTTTGGACGAACCGGAGTCATCCAGCACCAAATCCCAACGGGGGCAGCACCTCCGAGCCGAGAACGGTACCGGCCAGTACCACCCAGCCTGTATCCAGAGCTTCGCAGCCTGTTGAAGGGAATGCTGGAGAGTGGAGTGATACGCGAGAGCTCCAGCCCATGGGCAGCACCCATCGTCCTGGTGAAGAAAAAGGATGGCTCCTGGCGCTTCTGCGTGGATTACAGGAAGTTAAACGCAGTAACCCATAAAGACGCGTATCCTCTACCCCGCATAGAAGAGTCACTGACCTGCTTGCAGAAGGCTGCCTGGTACTCTACCTTGGATCTCGCCTGTGGATATTGGCAAGTCGAGGTCGCCCCACCAGACAGAGAGAAGACAGCTTTCACAACACCCATGGGGTTGTACGAGTTTGATCGAATGCCGTTTGGGCTTTGCAACGCCCCAGCCACATTCCAACGGCTCATGCAACGATGCCTGGGTGGAATGCTTCATGAGTCGCTACTTATCTATTTGGACGATGTCGTGGTCTACTCCCCGGACTTCGAGAGCCACCTGACAGACCTGGAGCGCGTCTTCCAACGGCTGCTGGAGATGGGCCTGAAACTGCAGCCAAAGAAGTGCAGCTTCTTCCAGAAGCAGGTGACTTACCTGGGTCACGTGGTGAGCCAAGATGGGGTGGCAACGGATCCAGCCAAGACCGCGGTGGTGGAGCAGTGGGAGGTGCCCAAGACGATTCGTCAGCTGCGGTCCTTCCTCGGATTCGTTAGCTACTACCGCCGGTTCGTCCAGGGTTTCGCCAAGATTGCAGCTCCCTTACACCGCCTCCTGCAGGGAGGTAAGAACGTCAGCAAGAACGCCCCAGTGGTGTGGAATGCGGACTGCGAAAGAGCCTTCCAACAACTTAAAGACTCTCTGGTGCGGGCACCCGTGCTGGCATATGCAGACTTCCAGCTCCCCTTCCGTCTGTACACCGACGCCAGCCTGGAGGGGCTCGGGGCTGTCCTGTCCCAGACTCAAGATGGCAAGGAGCGAGTGATCGCGTATGCAAGCCGCAGTCTGCACCCCACCGAGAAGAACGACCAGAACTACAGCTCCTTTAAGCTGGAGCTTCTAGCCTTGAAGTGGGCTGTAACGGAAAAATTCAAGGACTACCTCTGGGGTGCGACAGTCGAGGTTTTTACAGATAACAATCCTCTTGTCCACTTGCACTCAGCCCGGCTGGGTGCTGTAGAGCAGCGGTGGGTCTCTCAGTTGGCCAACTACAACTACACCATCAGATACCGGCCTGGTAGGGTCAACCAGAATGCCGATATCCTGTCCCGGTTGCCAGGAGAACAGACCGCTGCCGTGGGAGCCATTGAAGCTGATGGGGGAGCTCAGGGGGAAGAGGATGATTGGCCACAACGGCAACGGCAAGACCCGGACCTCAGCCGACTGGCAGTCTTCATTGAACGGGGAACCCCCCCGACAGGTGCGGAAAGGGATGACCTCAGCACAGCCCTACAAAGCTGGTTGCGGGAATGGTCCAAGCTGGAGAACAAGGATGGAGTACTGGTCAGGAGGAGAGTCTCCCAAGAAACTGGAGAACCTAGCCAGCAGATCCTGGTGCCGCAGCAAGAGACCAAACCTCTCTGGTAAGAGTACCACCGCCAGGCGGGCCACTTCAACCCGGACAAGTCCACAGCACTCCTACGCCAACGTTACTTCTGGCCAGGCATGGCCAAAGACGGCGTCGACTGGTACCGGATCTGTCCCCAATGCATCACCAACAAGCCAGGACCTGAGGTAAAGGCGCCGCTGGTGCCTTTTAAGACAACATACCCTTTTCAGATCGTAGGCATAGACTACTTGTCACTAGGACAGCAAGAAGATGGCCCTTCCTACATTCTTGTTATGACTGATCTGTTTTCGAAGTATGCCCTAGCAGTCCCTACCAAAGACCAGTCAGCCACCACAACTGCCCGAGCCGTGTGGTCTAATTTGTTTCAAGTGTTTGGCTGCCCTGAACAAATCCTCTCGGATCGGGGCGGCGCCTTTGAATCTGCTTTGTTCACAGAACTATGCAAGCTGTATGGATGCAAGCGGATTCGGACGACGCCCTACCACCCCCAAGGCAATGGGGCCTGCGAGCGCTTCAACCAAACGCTCTTGGGCCTATTGGGGACCTTGCTCGAAGAGGAGAAGAACCAGTGGCGGGTCAAGTTGCCCGCCTTACTCCAAGTCTACAACAATACCGCCCACCGAACGACTGGCTTGACCCCTCACTTCCTGGTCTTCCCGTTTACCTGTAGATTGGATCCATGGTGTGACCCTGCAGGGAGAGGCCCATATTGGCAATGGCTGGGTTCGCCACCAGCACCAGGTCTTGCAGAGAGCTTACCAGCTGGCGCAGAGGCATACCCAACAGCAGCAAGGAAGAGACAAGGAGAGGTATGATAAACGCGCCCGAGCATCCGACCTCCTCCCAGGTGAGCGCGTCCTACTTAGACACTTTCGCAGACGGGCACAAGGTAAATTGGTAACCCGCTGGCTCCCGTCACCATTCTCAGTGGTAGAAAGGGTCCACCCAGACAGACCCGTGTATGTCATACGGCCAGAGGGGAAAGACGGCCCCACCAGAACTGCCCACCGCAATAATCTGCGATTATGCCCTGTAACCTTCCCCCAGGAACCTACCTCCTCTGCTGAACCGTTGGACCAAGACCGGGATGCGGGACACACCCAACCAGATCCAAGGAGGGCCTACTGGCCCCTGACCTTTTATGCACGGAGGAGTGCGCCACCAACCGAGACCCCGGGAACCAGCACAGGACCACCTTCCACCCAGACGGATGTCCCTGAGCAAGGTTCGCCAGCGAGCAGTGCGCCTGGGTCGCCTACCCCCCCAGTCCCGCCTGCTCCTCGAGGTAACGGGGACCAGTTGCCCCTTCGGCGTACTTCACGTTCTACCCAAGGTAACAAACCTGTAAGATACCGTCCATGATAGTCGGGTCGACTATATTCAAAGCGGGGGGGAATTGTCAGCCTGCTGGGAGGTGTGGGGATTTTGTTTATTTGTTTGCTGTGTTTATTTACTATTTGGGTTTGCTGTGGTTTTATATACATACTGGTTGCTGTGATTATGGTTTGCTGTGCCTACTGTTTGCTGTGCTGTGGATACAATTAGTTTGCTGTGATTACCCTGTGTGTTTTAATTAACTGCCACCCACATACTGACTCTTCATTGGAGGCGCACTAATGACTCCATTGCTTTGAATGTGATCACCTGCACGGACAATTAAGACTCTACCTATCCGGTTGCCTGGACGTTGAAGGGGTTGGGTATAAAAAGGGATGTTTACAGACTTACGGGAGATTCGGCGGGGATCGGACGCACGCAGCAGCAGACGAGCCGACACCGGACTCTGGACCCTGGAGAGCAGGAACGAGACCGGACGAACCCGTGGACCGAACCGGACGAACCCGTTGCCAGAGAGTGGACCAGAGTTATACAACGCCTGCTTTGCCCTCCTGAAGGGACGTAAGAGTATCCTGTGTGTGCGTGCTCTATTTATCTCCTGTTTGCATTGGTGCCTGTGCTGATCCCTGCTTTCTGCCGAGGTGCGACGCGACGGCTGACCCCCAGACGACCTGAGACCAGACCAGAACCGCGAGGACCCGACCTGCATTATCTGATACAACGCGCGCTAACAACAACTTAAAGGGAAGTACGACTCCTCCTTCCCTGTTGTTGTTTCCCCATCCATGTTAGCCTTGTACCTGGCTCTGCGCTGATGCTTACCTTTGCTGTTGAAGGTTGGGCCGCTTCCTGGACGAGACGCTGACGTCATCGGGGATTCCCTTCACTGCCGATCGTCGAAGCCGTGACGTCACGAACAGGGCTTCCCC
>NC_085878.1:182500-247500 GCF_034702125.1 Engraulis encrasicolus
TGTGCACTCCAGCAAGACAAAAACCCAAAGAACACATCCAAATGCACAGTGGATTGGTTGTAAAATGAAAGAACACAGTCATTGATGAAAACCAAAACCTTCGGAGGCTGCCATTGCTGTCTAATAGTGTGCAATTAACCCTTGAAGGAGGGGTGCCAATATTCCTGGACATGCCCGTTCTCGTGTTTTTGCTTGAAATTACAAAATGCATTTGGAAATAAATACTTGGCAATTCTAAATATCTTATAATGTTCAATTAAAGGATCCTGATGGTAACAGTTGTGTATATTTCCATTTATTTCTGGATATAATGCACACTTTGTAAATAAAATTAAAGGGTGCCAATACTAACTGGCGGCGCTGTAGATGACCTTCTGACCAGTCATTTCCAATAATTAAATGCAAAACTCAAAAATGGTGGATACACCATCTTGCTTCTTCTCTTCAGACTACTAGGGACGGGTGCCCTCAAGAGATTCCCATAGCAGTGTCATTGCACTTTTCGGTCACTGAATGTAGGAAGTTGGTCATTGCTGTCAAGTACTGTAGCCTACATAACCAATCATTAGCTTGCCTAATTGTGACAGGCCCATTCAAAAGAAGCATTTTATCCAAATGCTATCATTCATATCAGTCACCACCACAATATGGACATGAACTCTGTCTACAACATAGTTTACTTTGTCCTGACAAAATTGTCCCCTTCCAGTGTCTCCCATGCATTTTACAGAGAATAACTAATACGGTAAAGGCATACTACGTAGAAAAGGTAACACTTTTTGAACACGTGATCAACAATATTATAGTCCTTACACTGTACATAGCCTACATAACCCTAACCCTAATGTACAGAGCAAGTCCATAATGTTACATGTTGTTACATATTTTTACATTGTACCTAATTAATATAACAGAGTAAAATACGGTGCAAAGTATTGTATTGTAGGCCTATAGGCTTTTATTCCTGCAATGAGGGAAGAGCGGTGAGTATTAGGCAGTGAGAGAAGGAGATGGGGCAGGGTTGGGAAATGCCCCAGGCTGGACTCAAACCTGGGTTCCCATGGGCATGGAGCAGATTATTATTATTGTTATTAGTATTATTATTATTATTATTATTATTATTATTATTATTATTATTATTATTATTATTGTTGTTGTTGTTGTTGTTATTGTTATAATAACACATTGGTTGTGTAGCGCTTTTCAGGACACTCAAAGACGCTTTACAGACCATAACATAAAAATAAAACACAATATGAACACAAAGACATACAGGGACTCAACAAAGTACAACAACAAAAAGTAGACAGAACGGATTAGATGGTTTTAGGTCCATTGTAGTGATATGGAGCTGTCCGTGTTGTGGAGAGCTTAGAAGACGATGGTATTATATGGTGCGTTAGCATGAAGCACTACTACACCCCTTCAGTCTAGTTGCGCATTTTAGTGAAATGAGAACCAGACACAGCTTTCTCCAGTGGTGTAGTCTACGTAGAACGCTGGTATACGGAGTGTACCCACTTCTAAATTTCAGGGATTTCAGTATACCCACTTAAAATAGATTGATCCATTGTTTTGAATAGCACAAATATATAAAACTCTAGTACTTACGTAGTAGCCTGCCTAAGGATGAGGGGCCCACTAGGCAATATATAACATCACTAAAACTTTATGCAATAATTTAATAGGCCTTCATACAACATTTTCCTTGCACATGCAAAGCTTGAGCAAAGTGCATGTGCGAGGTAAAATAGTGTATGTATCACACTTAAATACTACTTAGATGAAAGTACTACTTACGTTTTTTTGGGGAAACGCAGCCCAAACTGGTGAATGCACAGTGACATACAATACAGTCTAAATACATGACTATGATGATGATTAAAGAAAACCTGTTGCAGAGTTGCTATGATTTCAGAGCAGATAATTCCCTCTAGTGGTTGGACACTGTAGTGTAGGTACACAAACACAGACTCAATGTCACACCTGCTTGTGTTGAGTGTTTGCTTCTCACTGGACATAGCACGAATGTTTCTCTTTACAGACTGAATCATATGATTCGTATGATGTATCTTAATGTGCTTTACAAATTGACAATACTTAGGCTACTTACTTACTGCATTCAGCATATGGGTAATACTTTATACTGTAGGCCTTTACTGTGTTTGATTAAAATCAATTCTGTGGTCCTACCGCCTGACTGAATATGGCCTGTTGGACAGTTACAAAAGAATAGATTTTAACCCCTTAAGACACGGCATTATAACTTAGCTGTTACCAGAAGGGCAATGACCGAGTTGTAATGTATTGCCAAAGGCCCAGTGCACTGTCATACTATGACATAGTAGTGTAGCATCATAGTAGTTAGCTTTCAATGCCTATTACAGCGTGCCACAGACAGGAGTATAGTTCTGTGCAGCCTTTTTTCTATGCTATTGCGGATGGGATGACTTCTCTACTGCTTGTCCAGAGCTTTGTTTCCCTTTAATTTCTCAGAGTGTGTGTTTAATTTCAAACACTTCCATCCGCCAAAAAAGAATACTTCCTCTCGGCTGAACTCGAGTGTTGCAGAATGGAAACACTGAGCACCGAGCAGCGCTGCGCATGGAAAATCTGCGTCTGCGGCCGGCAAGACAAAACAAAAGTCGGAGCAAGACGTTTGGTCCCTCCTGGATCATGGCTGCAAGTCGCTCCGCTCCCCACTGCAAGTCTCCACGGAATAGGATTTCCAGCATTCCTGGATTCAGGAAAATATGAAGGAGTGGAAAAGTTGCTATCAGAGAGAAGTTAGTCTACCGTATGCACTGCAGGCATGCATGCACGCATCCCCTGCCAGTCATTTCTTCAGTCAGTCAGATCGTGGGTGAAAGGGCCGCTGACAGCTTTGGCTGGGCCCATGACAAAGTCATCAGAAAATGCCCCCCCACACATTCAATACATTCAATGTAATGCGGACCCAATTATGCCCCCCCCTATCTACCAGGGCCCGGGACAACTGATCCATTTGTCTTCCCCCCCGGTTGGCGTCCCTGGTCGGTGAGAAGAAGAAGGAACAGCGCGCCTTTTAAATCAGTCGGTGGGGTGGGGTGGGGGAGGGGGAGGGGAGCAGGACTCCTGGAGGGATGGGGGAGGGTGGGGTGGGGGAGCAGGACTCCTGGAGGGTTGGGGGAGGGGAGGGTGGAGCGGGGTGGGGTTGCAGTACTCCTGGAGGGATGGGGGAGGATGGGGTGGGGTGTGGTGGGGGAGGGGAGCAGGACTCCTGGAGGGATGGAGGAGAGAGGAGTGGGGGTGGGGAGCAGGACTCCTGCAGGGATCTCTGCCAGGTGACTCATGCTCCTCATCTCTGCATTCTGTATTAGTGTTGGCTCATCTTTTCCCTTCCACTTGAGCCCTGGTTCCCAAACATGGGTACACATACCGCTAGATCAGGGCTCTCGTGTTTTGATCTGAGTTGGTAGAGACATTATTTTGGGTGGGGGTGGGGGGGTACTCCCATGCCATTACTATGCTTTCGCTCGATTGTACAATGTATCATAACACAAAATCGTGTGTGTTTTTAAGTTGTGCATAGCTATCCCTAACCAACACATTCCATTAGGGTATTCGGTCCGTGCAATAGTTTTTGGAACATTCCCCTGGACGCTCGGTGTAGGGACGTTTATAGAAATGCTGACAAAAGGGGGAAAAAACAAATGCAAATTGGGCTGGCTTTGTTGTGACAATTTTTCAGAGTGAGAAATGCAATGTGTGGAGTGAGAGAGTGAGAAGGGACCAAAATGAGTGAGACTCACTACCAAAGAAGTTTGGTGTGTGTGTGTGAGAGTGTGTGTGTCTGTGTGTGTGTGAGAGAGAGAGAGAGAGAGAGAGAGAGAGAGAGAGAGAGAGAGAGAGAGAGAGAGAGAGAGAGAGAGAGAGAGAGAGAGAGAGAGAGAGAGAGAGATAGAGAGCGCTCCCTTGGCTAAATGTATGCAACAGTAAGCTATATATGATTATTTTATGTGTAAATATGTGTGTTATGTCTTGTGGGCAATGTCTTTATTTATGTGTGTATGCTACTTGACACCTTAATTTCCCCCTGGGATCAATAAACGGTACTCTACTCTACTCTACTCTACTCTACTCTACTCTACTCTACTCTACTCTACTCTACTGTACTCTACTCTACTGTACTCTACTCTACTCTACTCTACTCTACTCTACTCTACTCTACTCTCTCTCTCTACTCTCTAAAGAATGAGACTTGTGGTCAGTGCACTAGAGGTACTTGGACACACTTCAGGGGGTAGCCTACATGGAAAAGTTACAAATGTACAGTATGCGTTGTCAAATGAGACTGATGATCCAGCCCAAAAAAATGCTCACATCCCCACTAGGAGGCACTAAATCCGGCCCAATTTTAACTAAATTCTCTTGATTACTATGGCCAAATATCTGCAGAAAAACCCACCCAAATGCCCTATTTTTTATTTTTTATTTTTTTGTTGTTGTTGTTGCAATTTCTAACGGCAGACAGCCATCCTAAGCAGCTCAATTGGAGGGGAAACCGCCCAGTCTGGCAACACTGCAGGCACATGGGCCGGATTAACGCACAGGCTAGATATGGCTGCAGCCTAGGGCCCCCACCACAGGCTAGATATGGCTGCAGCCTAGGGCCCCCACCACAGGCTAGATATGGCTGCAGCCTAGGGCCCCCACAGGCTAGATATGGCTGCAGCCTAGGGGCCCCACCTGCCAGGGGGCCCCCACAGGCTAGATATGGCTGCAGCCTAGGGCCCCCACCTGCCAGGGCCCCCCATCACAGGCTAGATATGGCTGCAGCATAGGGCCCCCACCCACCAGGGGGGGCCCACAGGCTAGATATGGCTGCAGCCTAGGGGCCCCCACAGGCTAGATATGGCTGCAGCCTAGGGGCCCCCAACTGCCAGGGGGCCCCTGTCTGGCCAAAAGTGGAAAATTGTGACAAGACGCAATATTGAAAACTTAATCCGTTATGTTGAGTACACTTGGTAGACATGTTACCCTTACTAGCTTGTAATTATGACACTGTCTATGTAAATGTGTTCTGAAATTTGCCTTCCAAGGGGGCCCCACAGCAACCTGTAGCCCAGGGGCCCCGGGTCGTCTTAATCCGGCCCTGCACATGGGGATAGAGTAAGAGATATACGGAGGGTGTGACTGAAGGGGTACTCATGGTAGAAAAACAAGGCTTAGGGGGTACACAAGACAAAAAAAGGTTGAGAAACGTGTTCATAAACAAAGGCATTGGCTAACGTGCATAATACACAGTGAGGTCATTCCCACAGATGGGGTTGTTGAAGGTGAGGTGATTGGTTGTGTTCTAGGGAGGTGTGTGTGTGTGTGTGTGTGTGTGTGTGTGTGTGTGTGTGTGTGTGTGTGTGTGTGTGTGTGTGTGTGTGTGTGTGTGTGTGTGTCTGTCTGTCTGTCTGTCTCTCTGTGTGTGTGTGTGTGTGTGTGTGTGTGTGTGTGTGTGTGTGTGTGTGTGTCTGTGTGTGTGTGTGTGTGTGTGTGTGTGTGTGTGTGTGTGTGTGTCTGTGTGTGTGTGTGTGTCTGTCTGTCTATGCCTGTTGCGTCATAGCAACGCTCCTGGAGTGAGAGTGCGTGTGGCTTCCAGAAGTCTAGCGGCCGTAAAACAGTCTGTCTGCTCCCCAGCACACAAAGGAAACGGAGCAAGAAGGAACAAGTGTCACTGAGCGTGTTTGAGTAAGGGTAGATGACAGGAAGGAGAGAGAGAGCGCGATAGAGAGCGAGAGGGTGATAGAGTGAGAGAAACAGAGAGAGAGAGAGAGAGACAGAGAGGATGACAGAAAGAGAGAGAGAGAGGGAGTAGAGAAGCAGGAAAAGTAGAGTAAAAGTAAGGCAGACTTTTTTTCACAGACGCCTTGACTTCCAAATTTCCAACAACCACACTATGGACTCCTTGGTCAGACCAACAATACGGCCATGGACAACTCTCAGCCGACGCCAAAGAGCTTTTTTGCCTCCCATTTTCCTCCATGCTCTGCTGCTCTGGGTCTGCACAAGTGCATGGCCATATGGTAAGAAAAAAACTTTCAATTTTTTTGAATGTCACCTTGCAACTGTTTGATCTGTAGTTATAGTACAGCATAAATGTTAAGATCCAGAAGTAATGGCTAGATACCTTGTTTGGTGACACTTTTAGTGTCACATCTACAGTATTAGCACTAATACATAGAATGTTAATGGCTGTATAAGTAACTTGTAAGGCATGTACTAAGCAAAATCAAACATTTGTTAGGTCCGTACTAAGGTTATGTAGGTAATAAATCCCTAATTAGCATGAACAAGACATCTGCGAATACATGCCTAACAAATGTTTGATTTTGCACAGTACATGCCTTACAAGTACTTATACAGTGTCATAGGCATGTATTAGTGCTAATATATGTAACACTAAAATAAAGTGTTACCCATTGTTTGTATTGAAGTCAGTTATTTAACAATTATCGAGAGCAGATTATGCTCGTCGCATGTGCTCTTGAGTTAGCATTTGGTTTTTTGTTTTCTGTTTTTTTGTTTTAATGGAGAAAGCGCTTTAGGGAATGGAAGGAAGTCCGTTATAAATACTTTCCTTTATGTTGTTGGCAAAGCACCGCTTAATCATTACTTTCCACACCAAGATGAGTCAAAGGTTTAGTGGTTTAGTACACTGCAGATGTCGGAGGACATGACTGTTTTCTTTTACTGCATGAGTAGCTGTTCTTCAAAACATAGCCTACGGATGTCTCTGGCCTGTTTAGTCAGCAAACAGTTGGAGGAAAACAGACAGGATCAAGAAGACTTGGAGAGAGCAGAACACCACCAAAGCAGCTCAGGGGTGCATTTCTTGAAAGCATAGTTGTTAGCCTGTTAGCAAATTGGGTAGTTGCCAATGGGAAACTGAATTGCAAAAAAAAAAAAAAAACTAACCCCTCTTTGCAACTGCACTTGTTGTTCTGTATATCTCCTGTGCACTTTGTATTTGCTTGTGATGTTGGCTTGATTATGTCCTCTTTTGAAAGTCGCTTTGGTTATAAAGCGTCTGCCAAATGCAATGTAATGTAATGTAATGTAATTGCAAACAACAGTAGCTAACAAAGTAAGCAACTATCGTTTTGAGAAATGCACCCCTGATCAGCACCACAAAAGCAGCTCAGATAAGCACCAAAAAAGCACCACTGCACAGACAAACAGACTGCCAATACTTGTATGTGTTGGCGAGTTATTTAGCTAATAAACAAACGAATCAACACATATACCTTGCTGAAAATATAGCCTCATAATGTCTCTGCACTCTAAAGTCTTTCTTGCAGGTATAAGGGGTGTACCTGGTTCCTTTTAAGGATTGATAGACCAATTCACTGAATCCAAAGCACTCACCTTTGTGTCAAGGTCGTAGTTATTCAAAAACTCGTTATTTTACATTGGGAAACGTGTTGTTATGTCTGTATACCCCAATGTAAAATAAATTGTGTGCAAACAACTCTACTACCTTAAGGCATGTACTTTGGATTCAGTTCATCAATCTATGGTTGGCAAGAGTGTTTGCTTTGGTGGCTTTGGCAGATTGCATGCATGCTTAAATGTCTGTGACAACTGAAGTGGTTTCGTAGTGGTTAAATCCAATCTAGCCTATGGGCACTGCTGAACTGATTGCAAATGAAATGGCAACAGTGAATAGCAGGGATAGACAGGGGGAGAAATACAGCCCTGGCACTTTTGGCTTAAAGGGGCCCCTCATAATTAGCGGCACAGAACTGACTCATCGGTGGGCCCAAACACCCTCGTGGGCCCCGATTTTCCGAAATGTAAAAAAAAAATATATACACAGTATTTTTTACATTTCTGAAAATAGGGGCCCATGAAGGTGTGGGGCCCACTGGGAAATGCCCGCTATGCCAGATGGCCAGTCCAGCCTTGGTGAATAGTGCAGCAGTGGTGAGTAGTGATGGCAGTCTGGCACAAGCGCGCCGGAACATGTTTCAAACCATCAACTGCGAAAACCATTAAACCACTGTTCCGAAGTTTGCTTCAGTACAGAAAAAACATGTGATATATTACGTATGAAACAGTAAACTGGTTCAGTTTTCTGAAAGCAGCTGCAGTGTTTCGCAATGCCACACAAACCAGCAGGCGCACACAAAACGTGTTTGGCCTGTAGCAGAGCCGTCTGCCAGGTTGCAGTGGAGAGAATAGATATTTTATTGACTGTCATTAGGCCTATAAGTCCCACTTGATAGACAAGTAGACAACATCATCATAAGTTATGAACACAACAAGGAGAAGACATTAATGTTCAGCAACGCTTCTGATATTCTGATCGCCCAAAAAATAGCCTAATAATAAATAAATAAATGTGGCATCGTAGCCTTTGTAATGTCGTCGACCTCAACTGCCTCATCAGTAGCCCAAAATGTCAAATGTCTGGAAGATAGTGTGCAGAAGTATGAGCTCAGTCCAATATTGGGGGTAATGTCGCAGCTCATGAGGGCACAACATCTCATCTTATGGAATTGAGCCCGTTTTAAAGGGGTATGCCACTATTTTGGGGCTTAATACAGTTAAAATCGATGGCTGGGGTTTATAAAGGTGGTAAAGTGTCTTATTTTTCATGTGAAGTGTTGTCTTGCTTTAAGACAAGTTAAAAGAGGGAGTATGTCGCTAAGCTAGTGAAAGTCAATGCATCCATGTAGCATTGCTACATGCTACACGGATCCATTGACTTTCACTAGCTTAGCGACATGTTCCCTCTTTTAACTTGTCTTAAAACAAGACAACGGCTTACATGAAAAATAAGACACTTTACCACCTATATAAACCCTGGCCAACTGTATTAAGCCCCAAAATAGTGGCATACCCCTTTAATTGCAAACATGTCTTTTCACCAGGAGAGGGCCCTGTTACTGAAGCTTCAAGTACTAACCCAATTTTTGAAGCAATGTGCCTAAATGGTTCAGAGCTTCAACAAAGCTTCATTGGCCCATCACTAGTGGTGAGCCATTCCTCCGATCCACCTGATTTGCATGCAGAAAATGAGGCAAGTTTGCACTCGTGCAGCTAGTGTATGCCATCACTGTACGAGATTTTTATTTTTTTGGAATATCAGATAATTCCCTTTGATGTAGGCCTATGTAAAGGCTCCAGCAAATAGTAAATGATTTCTCAGGCACATTTTTAGAGCGCACGTTTCATTATCAAAAGACGGTGAATGCTTACTACGAAACTACAGTACGTACTCCACTGACTGTGTGTGATTTGGCATCATTATCCTTTCTCTGCCATGTCAGTCAGAGTCAACAGAGTTTATGTACTGTAACTGGACGTCTATTTGGACCTTGAGGGAACCACACTCTGTTACCTGGGGCTAGGCCCGCTGACAGGTGGGGGCAAAGGGGTATGTTGTCCCGGGCCCAGGGAGATAGGGGGCCCAGAATTGGGTCCCCATTATATTGTATGTATTGGAGGGGTAGGGGGCTCTTTCAGATGACTTTATCCTGGGCCCAGCAAAAGCTGCCAGCGGCCCTGATTGGGGCTCCCAAGAGAAGTCCATTTTCACACAGCTGATCTCCTATGACTTATCAGAACATGGTGAATGCAGAATGTGAATTTGAAAAAAAAAAAATTTTAAGCTTTGAGTGGAGCTGCATTGACAACAACTTAAGTCCTTTTCCTCACCAGAGACTAACGCCATTTAGCAAAGGTGAGCTATCTATCAACACCACCAGCAGGGGGGGAAAATGCCCTCCATCCGCTCCCCCCACAAATACACCCTGGATGAATGAATGAGAAGCTTCACCAATGTGTCTCTATATATGCCATGTCTAGACCGTCTCTGACCAAATACACTACACATATAGAAGATGTCAAATTGACTCTCTTAAGTGCTGTATTATACTGTGTAAATGGATGATGAATGAGACTATACATTTACAGATGTATTCTCTTCATGCCAGTTTCCAGGCTCCAGGAGGACAGGTGTCCGAGTGCCGAGTGGAATGCGATGTGTCGGTCGTGCTGCGAGTACCAGCAGATCGGCTGCAGGTGCCCAGCTCAGGGCACCAAGGTGGGCTACGCAGTGCCCTGCTGCCCCAACGAACTGGGCGAGTGTGACCCCTGCATCATACACCAAGGTAGGCACAAGGCATACAGACATCTATTTCCAGTTTTTGATCATCCAGTTTTCCCAAGGAAGAGTGCGGCACTGCTTCTTCATTGTTCACCACTTTTTCTGTTCTTCTTTTGGTGCTGACCGTTTCGGCAACTAGGCTTTCATCAGAACTTTTCGGTTACCACCTTAGAATTGTTTAGCCTACAGTACATGGTTATACCATAGGCTAGTATAACTTCAAGTTTAAATGCGACCCATCATACACTACAGTGGGCACAAGACACACTTTTCGCTATCACCTTGGAATTGTATAACATGTATAACTTCAAGTTCAAATGCGTCCCCTACATCAAACATGCAGGTGGGCACAAGGCATACTGATATCTTCGCTTTTTGTTTATCTCCTCGGAATGACTAATCTGTGTGACTGTAAAGTTGAAGAATATGCTGTAAAACTTCAAGTACAACGTAAGATTGAAGAAACTGCATGCGTCCAGGTAGTTAATAGAGTTGGCTGTGTTTACATTGGCCAATGAGTTGGAAAGTTAGGGTGATTAATAAGTGTTGGCTTCTTGAATTCTTGATTAATAAGTGTTGGCTTCATCAGGATTGCCTGATGAAGGTCTAGTACCGAAACGTCGTTTATTAAAGAAAGAACAGCGAAATGGTCAGTGTGCGGGATTTTCTTTGAACTATGGCTTCTTGAATTTGAAATATTTCATGGGACCTAAGATTTCTTTCTTACCACTGTCTCATACACCAAGGTGGGTTGGCCAGCCGGCAGGCTGACACTTACACATAGCTTTGATGACGATGATAATTTCCACACTTCCCATTTCTTTTGAAGTGACGCTATAGGCCTACCATCTAGACATGTAGCAGCCTATCCCCAGTGCCATTACAGCTCCGCTGAAGCCTTTTATCAGTGTATACGTGGTGTTGTAGACAGCACTGAAAAACACTTGCTTCAAGACTTGTACACAACTGATAGCGATCACATCTGCTTGTTGTGTGCTTTAAAAGCTGTGTGATTGTTGCAGCTGCTGCTGTCAACTGATACACATTTCAAGTAGCCTAACGCCACACACAGATCACTCCAGAGAAAGGAAAGCTGAGTGATGAAAACGGAAATAAACACTGAGATGGAACGGAAAACTTACTGATGAAAGGGGAAAAAGCTTTCCAGTGATCAATTTGTTGTTGCTATTGATTCTTCAGGCTTCTAGTTAGTTGGGCCTACCATGCCAGACACCGAATCAGGAAAAGTGACCTTTCTGCCCAACAGAATAGACACTTGTGGATTTTGTGAATAGTTGTAGATAGTTATGGACACAACTAATGGCCTCCTGCTGTGTTTGTTTCCCTGTCTGTCTGTGTGTGTTTGTCTGTCTATCTGTCTGTCTGTGTGTGTTTCCCTTTGTGTATGTGTGTGTGTGTTTGTCTGTCTATCTGTGTTTGTTTCCCTTTGTGTCTGTATGTGTGTTTGTCTGTATATCTGTCTGTCTGTGTTTGTCTCACTGTGTGTCTGTGTGTCTGTGTGTGTGTGTGTGTGTGTGTGTGTGTGTGTGTGTGTGTGTGTCTGTCTGTCTGTCTGTGTTTCGTTCCATATCTGTCTGTGCGTCATTAGGCTGCAGTATTTTTGAGAACTGTAAGGCGTGCAACAACGGCACATGGAGAGCCCAGGATGACTTCTACATCAGAGAGCAGTACTGCTCCGAGTGTCGCCAAGGGTGGTCAGGTGGAGACTGCATGAGTAGGTTTCCAGGCTCACTGTGTCCTTGTTTCTATACACACACACACGCATGCGCGCGCACGCACGCACACACACACACACACACACACACACACACACACACACACACACACACACACACACACACACACACACACACACACACACACACACACACACATCACTAACACACACACACACACACACACACACACACACACACACACACACACACACACACACACACACACACACACACACACACACACACACACACACACACACACCACTAACACTTCAGTTAGTATTCCCCTCTTCGAACCAATTCAGCAATTCAAGGGGACGTTTGAGGGAATTTTAAGCACTCACTTCCCCTCACTCTTGAAAGTATTGGGACACACAAGAATTCAAGCCCCCAACTAAAGGGAATATAGAGACAAAAACAAGGACATGTAAAGATACAGACAAGGGTTTACCGGGAAAGTTACTTTTTAGGGCTATCATATGAACAGAGTTGAATAATGCAATTACATGTTATCTTACACTATAATCTAAAGCGATGCAGGCCTAATGTAGGATAATTATTGCAGAATGCTTTAGAGTTACTGCACAAAGAACAGAAAAATTGGGATATAAGCACCGATGAAATTGCCAGAGTCAAGAAGTACGATATTCATTTCCCAAGTAAAATAAGTTAACATTGTTAACAATCCTGTAGAACTACTGAAACCGAAATTTCAGAACTGAAACGTACTGAGTTACTGAGAAAACCGAATCAGTGCTGTATCACATGTTGACGTTTACATGTTTGACAGAAATTAGTAAAGAGGTATGAGACTAGGCCAATGTTTGATGCAATTGCTGACAAACATATTTCCATATTTCCAGCAGCATATTTCCAGTTTTATCACACTTTCATCAAAAATTGAATGAAGACTCTCATACGCCATAGCCTACCATGCCCCCATCTATTTCTCAAGTGCAGCCACAGACAAACATTTTGGAAATAAATAACTGATTACAAAAAAACGTCCAGCAGATTACCAGACATACATTTACATGACGTTTTTAATTCCGCATTAATAATTCAAAATGAAGTAGTTCCGGCGAGTCCTTTGATCTTTCATTTAAAGGGACACTGTGTAAGATCTGTGCAAATTCTATGTATTCATTAATACTGGAAAAATTGCATTTTTCATACATGAAAAGGGGATCTTCTCCTTGGCCCGCCATTTTGAATTTCCAGAAATAGCCATTTTTTTGCTGCAAAAATGACTGTACTTGGGCCATACTAGAAAATATTAGTTTATTAC
This sequence comes from Engraulis encrasicolus, assembly GCF_034702125.1. Lineage (NCBI taxonomy): Eukaryota > Metazoa > Chordata > Actinopteri > Clupeiformes > Engraulidae > Engraulis > Engraulis encrasicolus. The sequence goes on from NC_085878.1 coordinate 195,672, forward strand.
TTAGTAAACTTTCATGAAAAGATCAAATTTGGCAATAGGCAGCCCAGTTTCAATGAGCAGCATAGTCACAGTACCTTTTTTGACCGCTTCCTGCACAGTGTACCTTTAATTCAAAATTGTGAAGTGTTTACTTGACGTTTTCAAAGCGGAATTAAGCTTTATTCAGAATTAAAGTGAGTTAATTCTGAATTAAATGTCTCATGTAGATGTGAGCCATTGATTAGAAATAGCTTCAATCACTATTTCTCTTTCTGCTCCTCTGCATGTGTGTAGCGTGTGGAGGTGTTATGAGGAGGGCCCAAGGTCACTTCACTCTGGAGAGTTACCCCATAAACGCCAGATGTGATTGGATCATCCATGTAAACAGAGGAGTCGCCATGGAGCTCAGGTGCGCATCGCATCGCATCGCATCGCTGGGTTATGCATTATGCAACTCATCAGCTTTCCTCAGTGTTCAGTGAATGTGGAGGAGGCAGAAGCATACACAGCTGCAGTGATCTAGTCATCTTGCGTGATTATATAGGCCTTGGTAAAAAAGACGATATAGTCATCCAGCCAGCCAGTCATATAATGTTAAAATCATGGATTAATGGAGTAATGTACAGCCTAGTAATGAAGATCTTTCACATGATCCTACATACTTGAGATGTTTAAATGAGCTAAAATACATTTCCTGTGTGCTGTAAAAACATTTTTCTGTTTACTACTGTGTTAAGTATTTAGGTTTGTTGCATGACTAAGTCCCACATTGTGGACTCTAACAGTCTTCTCATATAGCCATACAATCCTAGTACCTGATTTAGTTTTGTTCAGTGTCACACAATTGGCTACAGTCCTTGGAGCAGTGTGGGAATGTGCCTTGCTCAAGGGCACGTCAGCCATGGTGGATGGGAGGAAGGGATTGGCAAGGGTGGGGATTGAACCTACAACCCTGAGGTCTACAGTCCAACTCCCTAACCATTACACCAGTGGTTCTTAACCTTTTTGTCTTAACGCACCCCCTTCCCTCTGCCGAGGACAAGCCGCACACCCCCAACCCAAACCTCTACACATGTATACACACAAAATAATTATTTAAGTGATTAATTACAATGATCCTTGCTTGAGACATTAATCAACACCTTAATGACTTTAAATGGGGACCCACATATATTTTAATTTGCAGCTGACCACATTTACCTCTACTTTTACTTTTGACACCTCTGTAGGTTTACAATGCTCAGCCTGGAGTTCGATCACAGCTGCCGCTACGACTTTGTGGAGGTGAGAGACGGCGACAGCGCGGACTCGCCCGTGATTGGTCGATATTGCGGCAGCGAGAGGCCTCCACCAATCAGGAGCTCTGGAGACTCCTTGCACGTCCGATTCGTGTCTGATGGATATAACAACTTTGATGGCTTCTTCGCGACATTCCAGGAGGTCACTGGTGAGACACTTTATTGCTTCTCTTGAGAATCTCAGTGTTTTTCCTTCTCTTTTAACCAGCGGTGTAGTCTACTTTTTTGAAGTGGGTATACTGTATATTTGAGCATTTTTTGAAGTGGGTATACTGTATATATTTGTGCTATTCAAAACAATGGATCAATCAATTTTAAGTGGGTATACTGAAATCCCTGAAATTTAGAAGTTCTACGTAGACTACACCACTGCTTTTAACGGCACAGATGTCAGTCTATAAGCTTTGGGTAGGGAGTGGAAGACCTATAAGATTTTTCAGAGAAGCCAATTTCAGTTGTTCTTCACAAATATACAATACAGCATGTGTGTACAGTATGTTTCATGCTCTCTCTCTCTCTCTCTCTGTACATACTGTATGTATGCGTGTTTCTCTCCGTCTCTCCCTCTCTACATCTGGCTGTTTCTGGGTGCATCCCAATATGCGACCTTGCCTCCTCCACTTGCCTCCTCCACTTGCTTCTCGTCATGATGACATCACTGACAACAGCATTATAATTCAATATCTTGCAAAAGCTCAATTGTAGAGTCTTTTTCTCATTTGCAATTGGGATGGTGAATGAAAAACAGTCCCTCAAAAGTTGTTGTGGCTAGGCTGACAGCTGGGAAACTTTATCGTTTTCTCCACTGAGGAGGGGCCAGGAGGCGGGACGAGGAGACAAGCACAAGTGGAGGAGGCAAGGACACATATTGGGATGCATCCTCTCTCTCTGCTTATGCCTGACTGAGCCAATAATATGTTTACCTTCCCTCCCACCCTTTTCCTCCTCTTTCCATAGATCATCACAGTAATCACCTAGCATCTCTCTCTCTACACACACTTGTACACACACATTTGTGCACACACACACACTCACGCACACACACACACACACACACTTGTACACACACACACTCACGCACACACACTTGTACACACACACACACACACATTTGTGCACACACACACACTTGTACACACACACACACACACATTTGTGCACACACACTTGTACACACACACACACATTTGTGCACACACACTCACGCACACACACACACACACACACACACACACTTGTACACACATGCACACTTGTCCACCCACCCACTGTGTCTCATGGGTATCATCTAGCGTTTTATCTCTCCTCGCACAGCGTGCTCCTCCTCCCCCTGTCAGCACGGGGGCACCTGCTTCCTCGACCCCCTGCAGGCCTTCCGCTGCGCCTGCCCAGCCGACCATACGGGCCCACGCTGCCAAACCCGTGAGTCCTCACTCTCTCTGTCTCTTTCTGTCTCTCTCTCTCTCTACCTCTGCCTCTCTCTCTCTCTCTCTCTCTCCTCCTCTTGAAATATGCCATGCAGTCAAACCAGTAAAATCATAAAAAAAACAAATGCAGAAGAAAATAGAAGCACAAACTCAAAAGTGCTGCATACTGAATAAGCACAAGGATGACGCTGAATACGTACAAGCAACGACGCAATGCTGAACACAACCAAAGGCGCGGTGCATTCAACTTTTTTACGAGTAAGGATGCATGTACATTTTAATGTGTACCGTAGTTTGTTTATATAATGAACGAAATGTAAGATTACAATGTAAGCTCTGGGGTAATAATTGCTTTATTCAGTTCGTGAATACAATGCCACAGCACAACTACAGACACAAAGCAACAGCACAAATAGTAACTTTGAATACAAAATAGCTAACAACAACAACAACAAATACCTAACGTACGTACAACCTATGTTCACACACATTATAAACAACATATTAAATACTATTTTCGATATAACCAATCATTCCAACAGCTATAAAATTCCATTGTACCGTAATCGCAGGCAACATTTGGCAATCTATGGGCATGGGCATGGGAATGAGGATTTGAATGTTTCTTTTTGTGTTTTTATCATTTTTTTTGTCTTTTTTTACTTTATTTATGATGGGACAGTGAAGGTGGTGGCAGGAAGGAAGTGGGGAGAGAGAGACGGGGAAGGGCCGGCAAAGGACCCGGGCTGGGAATCGAACCAGTGAGTGCCCCACCGGTTGACCACGGCAGGGCCTAGAGTGGGGTTTTCTATGACTGCGGGGCTTCGCGATGAGGCTCCATAGAAATGTTGTCGTTTTCAGAGGGTTAGGCAGGACCGCCCATGCTCATCAGAGAAGATTCCTGTAAATCACTCTATCTTTCCATTCGTTCCGTTCAGCTGTGCTTCTGAAGAGAGCCTGTGGCGCCCCTCCAAGGCCCTTGGACGGCGAGATCGCGCTGCTGCTGCGCGGACCATCTGGAAATGTGCTCAGCGTGGCGCAGTACTCGTGCCACAAATCTTACAGGCTGCAGGGCACGCCGCAGAGGACCTGCCTGGCCAACGGGACGTGGAGTGGGGTCGCACCCACCTGTGTCAAAGGTACGGCACGCACGGTAGGCCTACGGTCGCACCCACCTGTGTCAAAGGTACGGCACGCACGGTAGGCCTACAGGCACCCACCTGTGTCCAAGGTACGGCACGCACGGTAGGCCACCCACCTGTGTCAAAGGTACGGCACGCACGGTAGGCCTACGGTCGCACCCACCTGTGTCAAAGGTACGGCACGCACGGTAGGCCTACGGTTGAGTCGCACCCACCTGTGTCAAAGGTACGGCACGCACGGTACGCCTACGGTTGAGTCGCACCCACCTGTGTCAAAGGTACGGCACGCACGGTAGGCCTACGGTCGCACCCACCTGTGTCAAAGGTACGGCACGCACGGTAGGCCTACAGGCACCCACCTGTGTCCAAGGTACGGCACGCACGGTAGGCCTACGGTTGAATGGCACCCCGTCATGCACGAGTGCTTGTGTGTGGTGTGGTGTTATTGCATGCGGGTGCATGCACATGGAACAACAGCACGTAGAAAATGTTTATCCAAGACTGTGTGTGTGTGTGTGTGTGTGTGTGTGTGTGTGTGTGTGTGTGTGTGTGTGTGTGTGCACGTTGTTCGCATGTGCCTGTGTTGTTTGCACAGGTATGTGTGTATACACGTTTATACATGCATTTGTGTGTGAGAGTTAGTACACACACACACCACACCACACCACACCACACCAAACTGGAAATGGCACTGGAGGTGTGCAAAAGAAAAACCTCTGAAGTGTGGAGTGTTCTCACTCGTCACCACCCTCCTTCACCTTGGCCCTTTCCGTGTAGCGCGTGCCGCCGCGGACTCCAAGCAGAGTAACTGCCCTGAGTTACCCAAGCTCCAGCACGGCTATCAGAAGGTGGTGCCCCAGGAGGGACCTCACACCGTGGAGTTCCACTGCAGGAACTCGCACGCGCTCAGTGGAAACAAGCGCCGGACCTGTCTGCCTGACGGAACGTGGAGTGGCAAGCAGCCACAATGTGTGAAAGGTGATTTTAAACTCAACATTCCTCTGTTTTTTATGTTAATGTTTTTCCACTAAAGTTGCTGGCATATTTTAATATATTAATTGAACAAACGTACTGTGTAGTCTCGCTTTAATACATTTAAGCTCGTTGTGAGTTATGAACTTAAGAAACGGCAGGATATTTTTTATATTTCATCATATTTTTTCCACATTTCCTAAGTTGCTTGGGATAAAAGCATTTGCTAAATACAATATAATGTGATGTAATATAATGCAAGATAGCATATTGTCTTCATTTGCAGCTTGTCGTGAGCCAAAGGTGTCCAAGCTTGTCAAACAATCGATTCTGCCTCCGCATGTAGCGCTGAGGTGAGTACTAGGTCAGGGGATGTGACTAAAGACAAAGAACATTATGAGGTATTGTTCACAAACAACCATGCTGTTTCCATTTGAACTCACTCATATCAAGTAAGGCAAGGCAAGGCAAGTTTATTTGTATAGCGCATTTCATACACAGGTGCAACTCAATGTGCTTCACAAAAATAAACAAATGAAAAAAGAGAGGAAACAGGGAAGAAAGCAGGACATACATTAGAGTCAAATAACATTTAAAACATTAAGATAAAACATATGGTAAAATAAATAAAAAAAATAAACATAAAAATAAAAAATAAGAATGATATATAATTTAAGCTAGGGGAAAGCATCTGAGAACAGCTTTGTCTTCAGTCTACATTTAAAGCTATCAATAGTGGGTGCATTTTTTTTAGTTTGCTGCTCATTTAAAAATCATTACAAAAGCCTACATTTTCAATATATTGCAACTTTGACTGTATTTTCATACTTTTTTCCCCCCGATATATTTCGTTCAGTTTAGTGTCATTCAATGATGCATCCCGACCCCCATGTCTCTGCATAGCAGGAGGAACACCACGCTCCATGGGCTGTACTCTCTGACCAACCTGCGGATCCCCGGCACAGCCTCCCTAGATCAGGAGCTGACGGCCCCTACGGACCCCCTGCCAGACGGCTTCCAGCCCCTCTACACCCAGATAGAGTACCAGTGTGCCTCGCCCCTCTACCAGCACTTTGGCAGCGCCCGCCGCACCTGCCTGAAGACGGGCAAGTGGAGCGGGCAGCACGTCTCCTGCTCTCCAGGTGAGGGCAGCACTGAGCCAGTTATCTCTCTCTCTCTCTCTCTCTCTCTCTCTCTCTCTCTCTCTCTCTCTCTCTTTCTCTCTCTCTTTCTCTCTCTCTCTCTCGCTCTCTCTCTCTCTCTGCTCTGCACTGGTCTCTCCTTGGCCAGGAGATCGCTGCAGAAATCACTGGCCCGCATAACTTTTTTGTTTTTTTTCCCGCAACGGCTGCCTGTTCCATTACCAAATTGTTCTCTCGATACGTAAAGGGCTTGTCTTTTTGTCAAGACAGATAGCGACTTCTCGCACATCCCAATAAATTTTAATTCGGAGCCCGCAGCACACAGTGTCACTTGGTGTTGTTGCTAAGAGAGGACAACCAAATAATAATAAAAAACAACAATGATTGATAATGACAGTGTTTAGATGTGCTTGGAAGACTTCAAAACCCTAAAACGTCTTCATACCTCACTAATGCTTTGATGGAAGGGTGCATAATGTCATTTTAACCAACTGGCTGCCCTTACTGGGCCAGCCCTGCTCTCTTCTCTTCTGTCAGAGAGAGTAGAGAGAGAGAGGTTCCATTGGCCCATTGTTTCCTGGTTCTATTATGGCCCTCCTTAGGCAGACCTAAGGACTGTTCTATTCATTGTATGAGCATTATGACACGGCCCTTTAGGCAGACCGGAACCTGGTCGCGTTAGGTGCCCATAGAAATCCATTATGTTGGCATATCTCTATATACTTAAAGGATCTCTGGTTCTGTTTTGTTCTGCTACTCGGCTCTCTCCTCTACATTCCCTTTGTGTATACTCTGCTGTCTCCTCTACGTTCCCTATGTGTGTGTGATTGTGTGTGTGTGTGTGTGTGTGTGTGTGTGTGATTGTGTGTGTGTGTGTGTGTGTGAACGTGCGTGCATACGTGTGTGTGTGTGTGTGTGCGTGTGTAAGTGTGTGTGTGTGTGTGTGTGAGTGTGTGTGTGCATGTGTGTGTGTGTGTGTGTGAGTGTGTGTGTGTGTGTGTGTGTGTGTGTGTGTGTGTGTGTGTGTGTGTGTGTGTGTGTGTGTGCTCCTCAGTGTGTGGCGCAGCGAGACCGCTCCGTCCCCAGGCGCTGGCAGACACACGGTGGCCTTGGCAAGTCGCCATCTACCGTTACACCCCTCCCCAGCACCCCCGCTATCACCACCGCCATGGAGCTCCCAGTGAGGAGGAGAAAGAGGAGGAGGATGAGGAACAGGAGGAGGAGGAGGAGGAGGAGGGAGGGGGGACCGAGAGGGGTGACACCGGCCGCCCTGGTGGAGGTGGAGGGGGGAGGAGGAGAGGCGAGGGGAAGGGAGGAGGAGGAGATGGAGGAGGAGGAGGAGGAGGAGGAGGAGGAGGACGCTGGGAGCTGGCGTGCAGCGGGGCGCTGGTGAACCAGTACAGTGTGGTGGTGGCGGCGCACTGCGTGGTCCATGCCGACTCCGAGGCTGGTACTGCAGGGCGAGGTACCAGTGCTGCCCGTCACGTGCGCGCCGCGGATGTGAAAGTCGTGATGGGCAAGGACCAGTTAAGAGGGGAGATAGACGTGCAGACGTCTGACCTGCTGCGGGTACGTGTGTGACAATACAGTATGCGTGCATGTGTCTCAAAGACACAGTCAAAGAGTGGGTATACGGTATGCACAATCCATAACCTCTGTGAGTGTGTGCGTGTGTGTGTGTGCGCGCACGTGGGTGTGTGTGGGAGGGAGGAGGATAGGTTCCCTTCAGGCAGGAAGCACAGCCATAATGCAGTCTTTATTTGTATGAAGCACAGCCATACTGCAGTCTTTATTTTTATGCGAAATAGAAAAGAAATATAAGAGATGCCATACAGTAGAGCCACTATTGTCATCATTTGCATTACTCAAAGAGACATAGGCTATACAAAACACCCTCATATTTTTACACTCGCACACACAATACACTCACAGTTCACTGTACTGTATATACCGGAGATGCATCAGATCCTAATTTTTAGGATCCTGCCGGATACCGGATCCACTGCTTAAGATCCTGCCGGATCCGGAACCGGATACCGGATCCTACGAAAGGGTTGAAACACATAGCCTACTCGCCCACGTGAGCCCTTTTTATTACGTTGGCTCAAACAATTTTTTAGACTCATTGGCTTACTGCCACACTGCCTGCACTGGCCGCTTTCAAAAGGGCTTTCACCCCATGCAGCAATTGGCGTTGTGAAAGACTGACTGAAAAACCTAGGCTAGAAATGCACCAGATCCTGATTTTTAGGTAACTGCCGGATACCGGATCCACTGCTTAAGATCCTGCCGGATCCGGATCCTGTGAAAAACCCTATTATCCTGCCGGAACCGGAACCGGATCTTGGATCCTGTGCATCTCTAGTATATACCGGTATGCACATATTTCATCCCACTACTGTATAAACATTTATTGTTCGCTGACTAGAGGGGTTTTGTGATGATCCAGAAATGCAATGTAATGTAATTCAATTCGGAAAAAAAAACCCCAACCAAACAAACAAACACAATGGCAGCGAGCAGCAGTCTCCTTGCTTCCCACTGTAACCAGGGTTACTGTGTGTAATAATTCTGAAGGCACATGACAGTCCATTAGTTCTGATCCTGTGCCAGGCAACCTGCTGCGCCATTTAGCCCCCTCCGCATTATGCCAGGCTGCCATTGTGCAATGCATAAAGACGCCCTGTTTCTCTCCACTCCTATCTATCTAGCCATGGGCGTTTTTAGACAGGGGCCATGGTGGGCCTGGGCCCCTGTAGAATTGGTCCTGGCCCCCCCGAGGGCCCCTGCGCCAGCCAATGATATTAAAAAAATATATATATGTCTAACCGCTGGCGCGAAGAGCGGAACAGGTTTCCAACGTGCATTGACAGATTCCAAGCACAACACACACAGGAAGGGAGTATGAGGGTCAGTTGTCCCAGGCACAGGCACAGAGGGGGTTAAGAATTAGGTCCTAGATGGGCCTCTCTCAGGCCCCTGTGGTAATTTTGGGCTAGAAACGCCACTAGATAATCTAGCTCTTCTCCTCTCGTTCTTCTCCTTTTTTTTTTTTTTTTCGTTCGCTGTTATCCCGTCCTCCCTCCGGTTGGACACTGTCGCTGTCTTGCTTAATCCAAATTTCTAGGCCGTATATTCTTCTTCTTTGTTATAGCTCATGTTGCTATTATTATTTTTCTATTGTCTATTCTGTTCTCTGTCCGTTGGGTTGGCTGTGGTCTTGACTTGCAGTCTCACCTGAATTACCAGCATATTGCCAGCTAAATGACCAGTTATTACCAACAACGACAACAATAATAATAATAATGACTAGAAATGCACTCAGAGAGTGCAGACCTCCGCCAAGGAAGCTGTTTGATACAGCATTTGACTATGTTACGCCCTTTTTTAAAACTTTTTTTTTTTTTTTAAGTCTTTCTGCCTTCTTTCTTCTAGAAACTTGAATGTCAAAATTTGGCCTGTCCTGCAATTCAATTTGCAGTCACTAGGGGCGTCTAGATATCTAGGCTGGCAATGATGAAGAATCTTCTTAAAAAATCCTGGTTCTGGTTCCTGGTCCAAAATGTATTCACTTGTTCCTTTGGTCATTTCCAATAACTCCACAGTTTCATCCAAAGTTTTTTTACAAGGAGGTCTATCATTGTTTTTTTATTTATCCTGCTGACAAGCAAACAAACAGACAGACAGACAGACAGACAGACAGACAGACAGACAGACAGACAGACAGACAGACAGACAGACAGACAGACAGACAGACAGACAGACAGACAGACCAACGAGTCCGAAAACATAACCTCCTTGCCGAAGGTAATAATAATCAGTTCTCCATTCTCAGGTCGCTGCCATCTTGGTTCATCCAGACCAGAGCCATACAGAGGGTAGAGTCGGGCAATCTCCGCCGTGTGCTTAGGCCGACTTCCTCTTTAGCAAAATTAGCTGTTTTAGCTTCTCAGTACTGCTCAGCGTTGCGAATGTTAGTTCCTAGCAGTGGGCGTAGCACATAGCAAATGCAATGCAGAGAATATGACAAGACTTGCTGTTCATAGTAATAACTTCAGATAAACATCACATATGGTAAACTTTTGTGATTATCACCACCGAGACAGTTGTTGGTTTACATATTTGTGGTGATTACCCCGCAGTATAGTTCGTTAGTCCTTATTTTTGGCTGTTAATGTGGTGGTTCTATGTTGAGTCTATGGAAAGACGGCCGCTTTAGGAACACCCTTATCTCGCTGAAAGGCGGAGCTGCCATTTAATTCCTGGTCCTCCAATTGCGTAACTCTACCCTCTGTATGGCTCTGATCCAGACTACAAGTCCACTGGGCCCGACTCGGACCTGGCGGTTCTGAAGCTCCTGGACAAGGCTCGTATCAGCCAGCGCGTGGCGCCCGTGTGTCTGCCGCGCCTGCAGGGCGGGGAGGTGACGGCCCAGCAGGGGTATGCCTTGGACTGGTCCCTGCCCCAAGACGGTGCACCGCAGGTGGGGCTGGCCTCGGCTCGCACCGGCCTAATCGAGCTGAGTGACGTGCTGCAATGTGAGAGGCAGCACCGTCGCGACGGCGTGGCCGATAATGTCACAGACAACATGCTGTGCGGTCGCCAGCATCCCCTGAGTCCCTGGCCGCTGTGCCAGACCTACTCGGGAGGTGGGGTGGTCGTGGCCCAGTCGTCTCCTTCTCCTCGGCGGTCCTCGTCCTCGTCGCCCCCATCGGGCCGTAGCAAACAGGACGAAGGCGATGGCAAAGTCTCCTGGGAGCTGGTGGGTCTGGTGAACTTTGGCTACGGTCAAGGAAAGTGTAGTCCGGGCCTTTACATGACCTACACACGGGTCAACAACTTCAAAGACTGGCTGGAGAAGAACATGAAGTAGAGGAAAAGGTCTTCTGTTGAACTGTCGGCCGGCAGTGAACTATTCTGCACTGGGCTGGAACTTCCGGACTCTCAGGGGTTTTGAGATACTGGCGTTTGTATTTCAAGGGACACCGTGTGAGATTTTTAGTTGTTTATTTCCAGAATTCATGCTGCCCATTCACTAATGTTATTACCCTTTTTATGAATACTTACCACCACCATCAAAGTATTCATTATGATTTGAAAAATTGCACTTTTCATACATGAAAAGGGGGATCTTCTCCATGGTCCGCCATTTTGAATTTCCAAAAATAGCCATTTTTAGCTGCAAAAATGACTCTACTTGGACCATACTAGAAATTATTTCTTTATTACTTAGTAAACTTTCATCTAAATATCAAATTTGGTGATAGCCAACCCAGTTTCAATGAGCAGCATAGTTCCAGTACCTTTTTTGACCATTTCCTGCACAGTGTCCCTTTAAGTGCAGTGTTTCAAGCAGCACATATGGCTGCCCCCAGGGGTGGTTCATCTAGAATAGAATTGGCAGGGGGGCAGACGTGGGGTTCATGTGTTTTTAGGGCAAAATACTATATACATTTCATTTTATATTTAGCTTCTCATTTATTGTCATTACAAATCATGAATTAAATCATTAGTACAGTACAGTATAGGAACCATATCAAAGCAGGTGTACTTCTGCAGGGGCCCTGGCCTGGGCCACACGGCACCTCCACCCGCCCTTCCAGAACTCCCTACTGCACAGTATGCTGCTCCCCATCCAAGTACCAACCCTGGGTTCAGCAAGTAAATACCTCATTACAAAATACAAATATGTTAGGTTTTTACTTTCTGAAGCCACAATTGTAACTTCTGGAACTTCTAGTCTAAAACCCCTACCCAGCTCAAGATTGAGATGTTTATTTATAATGTTTCAGCACCTACAAAGCACTACATTTTGTTGTACGATAAATCACTTTGGAAAATAATATATTTTGATTTTTGAACTTGAAAAGCACAAAAGTATACATCAATGAAAAGTCAAGATGGTAGACATCTGAATACCTTTGCCAAAAATACTGATAGTCATTTATCAATGAGTGAAAGAGGTAAAACTGGTGTATTATGTATCATATTACATCACATATAGTTCGTATATATCACATTATGTATTGTGTGATGCATGCACAATGAAACACATTAGTTGTCTGTAATGCATGTGTACTTTGCATATATGCATGCCCGTTTGCATGTTAGTATGCATTAATGATTAGAATGTCAGGTGAATTCTGCCATGCATTCTAATCGTTAGAGTGAGGATCCTTTGCCCTTCGTTGGACATATTTTGCCTCCGGGTCTAGCGTATACGGTCTACAAATAGCGGCATGAGGTGGTGGCTTTACTGCGCTCGCTCCATTCATCCTAGGCTGCGGTGATGTGGTGGTGGAGATGTTCTCGGACTACACATGTCCATGTGTCTGAGCATGTGTGGAGCAATTAGCCAAATGAGCAGCCGCTCATTCAGAAACACTTAGGGGGATTTGCAGGCTTTAGTTGTGGCCTCCCCTGTGCTCTGCTCAGGGTTGCCAGATGAGGCTGATGATTTCCAGCCCCAAAACATGCTCAAAACCCGCCTAGAAGCACAAAATCCCGCCCAATTCTATTGATTATTATGGCAAAAATTGGGCGGGTTTTTCAGCTAAATGTCATTTTTACCCACACACGGCCATCCTAAGCAGCACAATTGGGCCGGAAACAGCCCAATCTGGTAACACTGTGCTCTGCTCTGCTGTGCTGTCACTCACTCTGCAGTCTCTGCAGGTTCACAGTACGCTGGCTGCCCACCACACCCATCCCCCCACCTGAACATGACAGCTAACACTGGTTATGCTTGTTCATGGACCGATTTTCCCAAGATGCCTTTTTGTCTACATACACAATAAAAACCACAGTGTTAATTCAACGCTTAGAAAGTCAATTTAACATATTCTAGAGTGTATTTGGTCCCATAGTACTCTAAGTGTTGAATTAACACAGCAGGTTTTACTGTGTACGTACCTGTATGTCACCAATGTGCATGCAACAATGCATGCTGCACTAGGTACATAGCTCCACATAGCTCCCCTCTCTCTCTCTCATAACTGTAGAGTCGAGTAGCGTAGAGTAACTTTATTGATCCAACAGAGGGAAATTCTTAACACAACACAAATGCATGCATGTACCGTATAGCATGTCATCAATGCATGCTGAAATGCAACAACATGCTTAATGCTAGGTACCTTAACACAGTGTCCTCCATCTCGCAAATGAATGGCAGAATTCAATAAACATTCATCTTATTAATGCATAATGCTGTTTGTTGTGCATGCATCCCACCAAAAAAAAAAGAATCTTTAATTTTATTCTGTTTAATAATCAACCATTTGTCTGCTCTGGTGGTCAGGTCTGCCTTTGTATTGTGTCATCTAGCCTGCTTTTAAGTGTGGTGCAGAGGTAGGCCTATCTATTCAAAATATACAGAAAAGGGTCTAAGAGACAGATGCCCCAGACAGTGTGTTGCATTTCAGCTGAAATGACAATCTGCATGTAAATGGCGAGTGTTTGGGACTCCCATGTGGACCAGTGATGATGTCATGTAGCTGTAAATAGAAGAGGTAAATACTTGCTAATCTTACACGACGGCCCCCACTGTGAAGGATGACCCCACGGATCTCTGCCTGACTCCTCTCATTGCTCTCGCGCGTGTGTGTGTAGCCTATGTGTGTGTGTGTAGCCTATGTGTGTGTGGCCCAGGCGTGTGTGATGGATGCTTAGGTGCATGCAAGAGGTAGTCGTGAAGCGAGAGGAGACAGCAGAGACAGCAGTTACAGAGGACCTTAATTAATTAATCAAGGAGGCTGGCATCAAGATAGCTGTCATCATCAACCAACACTTTAACTACATGCAAATAAGATGCGCTCCGTGAACGACTAATTAGCGGATTCTTCAAAAAGGAGGACCAATTATTGGAGGGCTAAAAGAAAAACGAGTTGCTGATCTGGAAGAAGAATCAAGTCCTAAAAAGAGACAATTTTTCGACATCAAGGTTAGTTCAAGCAGTCATTGTGCAATACTATGCACTCATACTTTTGGGCAACAGGGCCTGTGACAAAATGTTATTTTCTATCATGTGCATTTGGACAAGGTTTATGGGGAAAAAAAAACACTATGCAATCATGTGCATTTACACATTCGGACAACAAGGTTTGTGCAAAAGCCACTATGCAATCATATGCATTTACAAGTTTGGAAGCCAATATTTGTGCTCAAGTGATTGAGCAATCATGTGCATTCGCATGAGTGCTGCATTACCCAGCATGGCTGATTTGGAATAGAGGTACTGTAGATGTGGACACCTTGTAGATCAGGTGTCACCAACGTGGTGCCCGCGGGCGCCAGGTAGCCCTCCAGGAGCTTCTGAGGTGCCCACCAAGGATGTTAATAAACAGTGACGACTACCAGATTATAATGCTTTTCTTAATTTAAATATGAGATTATTTATTCTTTATAACCTATAAGCATATTATCATTTAATAATAGTGTGATTTCAGAATGATGCTAAGACATTAGTAGAGGATTTTGAACAAAAGTAGCCCTCGGGTAGCCCTCAGTAGCCCTTGGGTAGCCCTTAGACCCAGAAAGGTTGGGGACCCCTGTTGTAGATCTTCAACCGCTATTTCTATGCACTTTCCCCCTTGCTTCCACTACTAATCATGCAAGGAATGTGTTTACAACTTTATTTACTCTTCTTGGTCTAGGTCTTGTCTGGCTAGAGGCTTGCATTATGTGAACACTCTGTGTTGTTCTGTATTCAGAGTCAGTAGACTGAATACATTAATGCAAAATTAGATTGGGTGGTGCAAGGAGAGATGAATGTTTCAGTTCTTTCCGGGGGTGTCATCACTGCATATTTGTGAAGCTTACTTTTTGACAAGCAGGGGCTTTGCAAACTCTGAAACCGTGGAATGAAAATATTCACGGCTATTTGCAACAAGAAGCACATCTGTCTCTAAAAATAGACTCAAACTTTAAATAGTTCTTATAAAGTTGCACTACAGCATCTAAACCATCAGTGTTCATGCTGTGTACGCTATTTCCGTTTGCATTAATAGTTTCATCACTGATAACAAATCAGCACATTAGTAAGTCAATTAAGACTGCAAACAAGCCTCGGTACATAAACAACATCAACAAATATGCACACATTTCATGCATTTTAATTAGGGCTCAGGCCATCGTTTTTGTGACGTCTCCACACTGTGAATTTTTTTTTCCCCTCTCCACATTGTCCTGGATGTTGTTGCACAATGAGCGATGGGGGTGCAGACACTAATTCTAGCAAAGACTACGATAGTAATTCACCCATAAGGAGATGTGATCTTTTTGTTCAATAAACTAAATGGCGGGAGTAATGAAGAAAGATGGATGTGTCAAGGTGATGATGATGAGAATGAGAGAGAATAATGATGACTGCCGAGTGGATAGATTGATGGATGCATGTCTCTTTGGTGTCAGCCGTTAAAATATTTTGTCCTTCGTACAGTAGCAATTATTTAGCAATGAAGCTTATTCATGCAGCCATTACATGATTTGATGCGACTTAGCACTCCAAAAAAGCACAGAAAGCACACCGTAGACAAACTCTTCTCTGTTTTTCCAGTTTCACATTAATAGCTTCAAGCACATACTACAGTGGGTAGATTGATGGATTCATGGATGTCTCTTTGGTAGTGGTGGTACTGCCCTTACGATTCGATTAGCTTATGATTTGGGAGGTAACGATTCGATTCGTATCGATTCAGTCCGATTCTACAATGCATTACATTTCTACTGGACGCAAGGCAAATGTTTCATCAGTCATGAGGCAATACAAGCAGTCAATACTGAGCAACATGTTATTGGCAGTTGGGTGTATCAGTTATGCAATTTTCAATGTTTTGAAGTGCTTTACTTCAAATTAATGTTAATTTGCTCCAGAAATGCCCACAGAATTAATTGAAACTTGACAAAATATGCTGCCTCGATTATGGCATTAGCCGAATCGATTATTGAATTGTCCTGCCCCGCATTGCGATGCATTGCTGAATCGATTATTGTTGACACCACTACTCTGTGGTGTCAGCCAGTAAAATATTTTCTCCTTCATACAGTAGCAATTGTATAGCAATGAAGCTTATTCATGCAGCCATTACTGTACGTGATTTGATCAGAACAGCGATAGCAAGGGAGTGCGACATAGCACTACAAAAGTACAGAAAGTACACCGTAGACAAACTCTTCTCTGTTTTTCCACTTTCAACATAAATAGCTTCAAGGCACACACAGTGGGTAGATTGATGGATTTATGTCTCTTTGGTGTGCATTGGCACTGTCCTTACGATTCGATTAGCTTACGATTTGGGAGGTAACGATTCAATTCGTATCGATTCAGTGCGATTCTAGGATGCATTACAATGCATTACATTTCTACTGGACGCAAGGCAAATGTTTCATCAGTCATGAGGCAATACAAGCAGTCAGATACTGAGCAACATGTTATTGGCAGTTGGGTGTATCAGTTCTGCAATTTTCAATGTTTTGAAGTGCTTTACTTTAAATTAAAGTTAATTTGCTCCAGAAGTAATTGAAACTTGACAAAATATGCCACATCAATTATTGCATTTGCCGAATCGATTATTGAATTGTCCTGCCTCGCATTGCGATGCATTGCTGAATCGATTGTTGTTGACACCACTACTCTTCTGTGTCAGCCATTAAAATATTTTGTCCTTTATAGCAATTATTTAGCAATGAATTTTATTCATGCAGCCATTACGTGATTTGATCAGAACAGCGATAGCAAGGGAGTGCGACATAGCACTACAAAAGCACAGAAAGCACACCGTAGACAAGCTCTTCTCTGTTTCGCCAGTGTCAACATAAATAGCTTCAAGGCACACACACACACACACACACACACACACACACACACACACACACACACACACACACACACACACACACACACACACACACCCTGTGTGCCACTATTTTCAGCCGAGAAAGGGCAGTTCAGGTGCTATTAACCGTCTCAACTAGAGGTGGCATTGAGACCGTTAATTACCACTGCAGCTTTCTTCGTTGAACACTGCTCAGGCACGCATGTGAGGGTCTTACATAACCCGAAGGGGAGGCTGATGTTATGTAATGTCAGCAAACGATGTCAGGGAATTGTATTCCTCACCACAAACACAAACACAAACAAACAAGCAATCAGCTAACTCCTCGTGCTGTGCCTTTTGAATATCTATAGATCCCATATTGTGATTGATGATATTTCTGAATCACCATGTCTCTGCCGTGTTGGCTGTAACTTTTTGTGTTATTTTGGATGCTACGGCGAGGCAATTGCAATAGAGCGGAGCGTTGTATACAAACTGTACATACTGTACAGTATCTCTAGTATCTCTACAGTCTATACAGTGTGTGTGTGTGTGTCTGTGTGTTTTTGTTTATTGTGGTGGCAGTGGTGTGTGTGTGTGTGTGTGTGTGTGTGTGTGTGTGTGTGTGTGTGTGTGTGTGTGTGTGTGTGTGTGTGTGTGTGTGTGTGTGTGTGTGTGTGTGTGTGTGTGTGTGTGCTTGTTTGAGTGTGTGTGTATGTGTGTACTAGTGTGTGCACGTCTCGTTGAAGTGAGTGAGTGAGTGTATGTTGGATTAGAGAAAGATCAGGACAGATTAGTTAATTATAGACGCGTCTTGCTAAGCACGGTGTATGGTCAGGTGGACATGCATGAAGGTTGTTGTTGACTGCCGTTGCATGCAGGCACGGTACAGTACACTACAGTACAGTACAGTGCGGCCCCGCGTGCAGACAGCAGCCATGCTCTGCCATGTGCCCCTGCACCGTCTCCTTTCCCCTGTACGTCAATCACTCACAGAGGCTATCCCCCACCCCCCCCACCCCCCCAGCACACACACACACACACATACAAAAACACACAGACACACTCTAGGCAGCAGAGGTCAGACCTCTGTGTGTGTGTCTGAAGCTTGTGCTGTGCAAGTGTCTGGAATGTGGGGGGTTCATCTGCACAACAAAGTACTGTTGATCCCAGTGCAACAGCGCAGCACAGCACAGCAAAACACTACACAGCACAGCACAGCGCAGCACAACACATCATAACACTGCACAGTACAGTACAGCACAGCACAGCAAAACACTGCACAGCACAGCAAAACACTGCACAGCACAGCACAGCACAGCACAGCACAGCACAACACAGCAAAACACAGCCCAGCCCAGCCCAGCCCAGCACAGCACAGCACAGCACAGCACAGCACAGCACAACACTGCTCAGTACAGGAAAGCACAACAGAGGAACTATGTCTACAGTGCATTATGGAAAAATATGGGTTTCGGGGTTATTTTCTTCAGATTGAATATTTTGCACACACATTGATTGTTTTCATATTAACGGCTGATGTTAAGTTTAAATATTGGTTTAGTGCACAAAATACATTCAGTGCACATTGTGCAATCATTATGCTCAATCAAGTAGGTAGCAGGCTTCACTCAGGTTTCTTGATAACTTTTAAGGGTGCTGTCCCAAATGAATACTTAGAATCAAAGAAAAGGGGGGCGCACCTTGCATCAATTTATTATCAATCATTATGCTGATATACTGCAGTTTTATAGCTTTTTGATGGATATAAGTGTATATATTGCATTTTACAGCGAATCTGGACAATGATTTGGGGAATATTAAGTCTACAGGGTTTTGATTAGTGATAGCGGACAAATGGTGCCTGTCTGAGCATGCGTGTGCATTCACTGTGAAACATGCAGTAGATGCCGGCATTCTGCAGATGTCTGAAAAGTACTAACTATATCATAAATATTTTTGTTCAGATATTAACTACATGCAATATCCACCTATCTGTTAGCATTAGAAAATGTTAAAAACAGAATGTTTTTTGGATTGCTACTCCATGCCGGAGCCCAAGGGACACAAAAGGCTTGATGCTCACAGACCTAAAACATTCTCTTTGTTTAGTCCAGTGTTCACAACACAGTTCACAACAGCAGTATAGCAAAACTATTGGTAACACTTTATTTTAGGGATACATCTATTAGCACTAATACATACAATGTTAATGCCTGCATAAGTAACTTGTAAGGCATGTACAAAGCAAATGCTAAGGCCTACTAGGTCCTTACTAAGGTTAAATTGGTAATAAATCCCTTATTGTGCATGAACAAGACATTTGCGAATACATGCCTAACAAATGTTTGATTTTGCTTTGATTTTGCCCTACAAGTTACTTATACAGGGACATTGTACGTATTAGTGCTAATAGATGTATCCCTAAAATAAAGTGTTACCAAACTATTGATCAGATATTTCACATATATGAGATAAACAACCGTGTAAACAATGCAACATCTGCATATACCCGAACTAGAGTTTTACTTGAAGACTTTTAGTGTTAGTGTAGTTTTTTTGTCATGGTCACCCCCATGCCATGACTCTTGGTTAACCCCATGGGCATTGGCACGCAGGGCCCTGCTCTGCCCATCTAAGTCTACCATCCAGTGCCAGTCACCATGCTGTCAGAAGCGGAGTCATTTTAGACCAGGCTTTTTAGACACTGGATTAGCCGTCGTGCTGCTCCCCTGGGGGAGCCACGCAGGATAGATAGCTCACCTTGCGCTTACGGGACACCTAATCTCAGCCTCTGACTCCGCCCACTAACTCGCCGAGCGTCTCACCGAAGAACGAGCCTCTTGCCAAACCATTTCACTGTCACTGGCACCCTCTGAGTATCGGGACAGGTCGGTTTCGTGGCTAATCGCGTGGAGGGACAAGGTCTGGAGTCTTCTCACTCACGAGTGGAGTAGAAGGGATTTTTTAATACTTTGGAGACCGCTCATGACTGACTGAACTTTTATTTTTTCAAAACATTTTGGTACACGGATACACAGGCGTTTGAGGATCCAGGACAAGTGATTAGATGGATAAGCCTTAAGAACCATCGTTCTTTTTCCTTTCACTATGTCATCCGGGCTTATGGCGGGGCTGTAACTCTAACTCTGACCAAGGAGTTTATTCTTTAAAACAATCGGCAACAGCAAGGTAAGAGGCCTACATCCGCATCTTACAGCCGGGGGCTTTTAAAATATGGTGCACCGTAATGTACAGTCTATTGATTGGAGTTGGTTGGTCAGACTTAGATGTAAATGCTTCTTGGAGAGGATGTGATGTTTGTTGTGTGCTTTTTTCCATTTTCAGTCATTTGACAGTGCATGTGTGTGAGTATTGTAGTCCATAGTGTGTACATGTTTTTATGATGTTAGAATTATTTCTGAGCGTCTTGGTCAAGTGAGACTTTGCCAAGTGTTGTGGCTGAGATGGGCGTGAGAAATTGCATGTGTATGTTATTTAACCTTTGGACTGGCCCTCAGATGTCATTTCCTTACTCAAAGTAAGTGTGAGGAGCACTGATACAGTGTCTTAATGTGTGATGATGAGCTCTCATACGGTGTCTCTACATGTGAGGAGGCCTGGTACAGGGTCTCTATGCAGACCTCAAGTCAGCGGCCTTCAAGAAGCAGTCTTCCAGCAGCATCGCAACCCCAGTGTTGCCAGGGATTGTGAAATCAGTCCAGCCCATGCCATTGAGCAGATAGGGCTTTTAATCAAATTAGTTGAAGGAGAGGATTGTGCACATCCCAGGGAAAGGTGCAGGACGTGAGAAGTCCGCACACTTAGAATCCTTTTTGTTGTATTTTATTTTTTCATGGCAGAATAACGTTTCGACCTCAACAGTCTTCTTCAGATTCTCCTGTTGAGGTCGAAACGTTATTCTGCCATGAAAAAATAAAATACAACAAAAAGGATTCTAAGTGTGCAGACTTCTCACTCTGAAAACTACCTTTTGATAGAATTAGCCCGCAGTTCATCTCGTCGTAGAACATCCAGTCATCACACGAACTCTACTGCACATATGTTATTGTTAAGAGTTTGTGCATGGACTCTTGGTCTTACATGCACTATTGATCAGCGTACAGCTCTTGAAACTATAGCTTATTTCGTAGTGTCGACAGAAAAGCATTTAGTAGTGAGTTAAATTTATTGATCTTAGTGTCATGGTATTTTTTTGTATTAAGCATAAACTTGATGGGCACACAAACTTGGTGATGTGCGCCTCTCCATGTTAACTTTTACTGTGTTTTTTTAAGTGATCGACATCGTACCAGGCAGGACTTTGACTGGAGCTATGAATCATAACGGCGGGGAAAACGAGTTCTGGTCCTACGGCAATAGGTAACACTTTGACTTTTCCTGGGTAGTTTCCCATTCCACTATTACGCAACACACTTAGCTACTGTAGTCCTTTCAGAGTCTAATTTTAAACAGGTTAACAGGCTTATGTTCCCTCCAAGTGGGGAGCAAGGTGTATCAGACAGCCACTGATTTACTTGGTAGCACTGAGCTCTTAAACCCTGTTCAGTGAAGTGCGTAAAATGACACGAGATGTGTGTACCCTATGACTTTTAATTCATGTTGTTGCTTTTCAACCGAGGAGCAAATCAAATGGTTTTTTTCTGCCTTTGGTACACAGGCTTCATACACAGGGGCACTTCCGTTCTATTCAAATGCTTTAGAGTCAGACCTTTAGATGTGAACAGACTTCAGTTGTTTCCACACAGATCTCCTAGCTTCACTCTTGTCCCGTACCCATTCCCACTCCACTCCACTCAAGTCAAGTCAAGTGTATTTTATTGTCAAAAATCAATGTAACAGGGTTAGCACAGAAATTTGAAATTGCATTCGGCCATGCTCCAATGTGCAGTTAAACTCGACATTGACAATAATCACACAAACAGACAGACAGACAGACAGACAGACAGACAGACAGACACGGACACACTCACCAGACCATCCTTTTGGCCATTTTTAAATCTTTTTTTCCATCCAGTGCAGCTAAGTGTACAGCTAAGGGGTATGTGTCCACACCTGTGCCACCTGGCAGCTCAGCTCAGCTCAGCTCAGCTCAGGTGTGTGCACTGGTTATGTAAAAACGTAAGGGCGGGGTGCAGCTCTAAGAGGTTTAGTGGCCAGACCACAACAGAGCTGAAGGTCTCCTTGCGGCGCTGTCATGTGACCAGGTTTTACCACCTCTGGCCGGGGCTTGCACTGGAGATATCTATGAAAGGGGATGACCTGATAGGGAGAGGTGAGCAATTGGGGGGTGGGGGGGATTACCCATGGGCAGGGTTGCCAGATGAGGCTGATGATTTCCAGCCCAAAAAATGCTCAAAACCCCCCTAGAAGCACAAAATCCCGCCCAATTCTATTGATTTCTATGGCAAAAATTAGGCGGGTTTTTCTGCTGAATACCATTTTTACCTGCACACAGCCATCCTAAGCAGCCCAATTGGGCGGGAAACAGCCCAATCTGGCAACACTGTCCATGGGGGTTTCCTCCAACCAGTGCGGTGGACATGGGGGGTTTCCTCCAACCAGTGCGGAGGACAGGGTTAGCAGACACACAGACACACACATATGCTGCATAGGCACGTGCTAGTATGAATGGCACAGGCCGTTCAAATTCAATTCAAATTCAAATTTCTTTAATGTCTACTCGGCAAGGCAGGTGGATTTTTGCCCAGAACAAAATGATACAGGTTCCAGCATACAGTTTATGTTTGTGACCATATTTTTTTAAAAGTTCAGTCCACTTAATGTGTATTGTTTACCATTGCATGAGGTACTGTATCTAAATAACTAAATCGCTTTGGATTTTTTTGTGTGTGCTAAGTGTAATGTACTGTAATGTAATGCAAAAGGAACTGTATATCCTGCCCTGTCAAAGAAACTGTAAAATGATACCAAAGGGCCATCTACATAAGATGTGCCTGGGTGGATGCAGTGGTGTAGTCTACGTAGAACGCAGGTATACAGAGTATACCCAATTCTAAATTTGAGGGACTTCAATGATTGATCCATTGTTTAGAATAGCATAAATATATACAGTATACCCACTTCAAAAATGCTTGAATATACAGTATACCCACCATAAAAAAGTAGACTACACCACTGGGTGGATGGCCAGAACTGGCTCAGGTATTAGACCTGTAGCATAGCTGAGATAAAATACACTACAATGAAGAAAACATGAAACAGAATAGCTGCTTTTCCTTCAATAATTTGGGGCAGAAAGCCATTAAACCATTATCTGAATTCATTTATTTTGTTAGTTGCTTTATCAGTATACGTAGAACTTATGCACAGCGTATTCCTCACTATACAGGCTGGAGTTAAAATCACAACATAAACTCTGGGATACCACAATTTACTCTCTCTATGTTTTCAGTTAAAATTGACCAACCTTTCTTTTTATCCCCATCAACGAAGACATTGAGACATTACATTCATCATAACTTAACATCATGCCTGTTCAGTTCTTTTGACATTTAAATTAGATGAGATCATCCACACATTTAAGTATATTATTATTTTTTGTTTATTTCATTTAAGATATAGCATATGTTTCACACAAACATCCTGTATTTCAGCACATTTTATCTATTGCATTTTTAGTCAGATATTGCAAAATGCACAACATGCAGATTTATGAACAAATACATAAACATGGTGTGACAATAGGTGTGTGGCATTAAGCACCAGGAGGTGTTTTAACGATGGACTAATGTAAAATGTGCTTGTTTGTGCAAATTGCTGTAATGGTGGACTATTGTAGGCCTAAAATGTGCTTGTACTGTATGTGTGGATGCTCAAAAGGTGAACTCCCATAAAATGTGTTAGTATGTGTGGATGCTTTAACTGTTGACTAATGTAAAATGTGCCTGTTTGTGTGGATGCTTTAACGGTTGACTAATGTAAAATGTGTTTGTATGTGTGGATGCTTTAACGGTTGACTAAGGTAAAATGTGTTTGTATGTGTGGCTGCTTTAACGGTTGACTAATGTAAAATGTGCCTGTTTGTGTGCAGTAACAACAACAACAAGGGGGGTATGCCCCATAAGCAAGTTGAAGTCAGGATGCATGAAAGCCACCTGGAGCCCCCAGTGATGGAGGAACCTGACGGTGTGTGCTCTACAATCTGCAGCAAGCTCATGAATAATCTGCTGCTCACAATAACAATCCTTGGTATGTATACGCATTTTCATAACTTTGTGTATGCCTTTGCATTTGTGGCATTTTGGGGAGATGATTATGGTAAAGAGAAGAGCAATGATTGACGGGCATAAGCGGCATATACTCATGAACGGCCATCCGGGTACTTTGCTCGTAAATGTGCGTTACACCCCTTTATGGGTGAAAACAAACCGAATGTCTCATCAACTTACATGCTACATCGGCTTGTCTAAATGAACACAGTCCATGCTTCAGCCACGGCTGTTTGGCTATATTATTTGAACAATCGGCAACACAACACATTTTCGGCATGTTGCGCGTGAACAACGCTAGTCTACAGGTCCGTATCTTTAGTTTATTAAACCCCAACATCACCAGTTGACTTGCATGGGTTGTTTTCCCCCACAAATGGGCGTAACACCGTTCATGAGTATACTACATACTGTATATGCATGTGTTTAAACATTGTAGAGCGTAACACCGTTCATGAGTATACTACATACTGTATATGCATGTGTTTAAACATTGTAGAGTGTAACACCGTTCATGAGTATACTACATACTGTATATGCATGTGTTTAAACATTGTAGAGCGTAACACCGTTCATGAGTATACTACATACTGTATATGCATGTGTTTAAACATTGTAGAACTGTCCTTGAGCATCGAGCCACATAACCTCTGTACTGCGTCCAGAGAGTACAACTGTCACGATATTTTTATAAACAGTTGAGTGCAAAGCATCTTGTGAAAATAATTTACTGACTTCTTCCGTTCTGCTCCTGTTCAGTCTCATTTTAAGTGCTATTATGCCTCTTTTCCACTGCCGGTTTTCTGGTTAAGCCTACAGCTCAACACAGCGTGACTCTGCCGCCACTTTTTGCTTTTGCTGTGTCGAGCGGTAGGCCCACCAGAAAACTGGCAGTGGAAAAGAGGCATTAGTGGATTTTCTATGTCTCACATCAGGGTCATACACCGCCCTAAGCCTGATGGCATGATGTGGACTGTTTGGGTTTCCATTTTCTTAGCTTGTGTGTTTCCACATGCTGGCGAGTGCTGTTTGATTATGGGCATGTTTGGGTTGTCTGCACTGACCTGTAGTCCTGTAAGGATTTTTCCCTGTCATTATTATGTACCACAGAGAGAGATGCTGAATGAGAAATGTAAACAGCACACTTTCACGAGCGTGAAAAAGAAAACATGTACCCTGTCTTTTCATCACAATATTGTTTTGTATGTGCCAGGTCCAACATAAGACCAAAGCAGAACAAAGTGAGAATTCACAGTGAGAATTTTTGAAAGGTCGATCAGTTAGTTTTAGGGTCAGTACCTGTGTGTTGTGCCTTCTATTTTCAGGTTTGTGAGATTCAGACAGTGGTCAATTTCGACCATGTGTTGAAGAAATAATATGATAATGGGCTGCAAAATGTTACAAACATTTACTCTACTGTAGCTGACAGCTGACAGGATAGTGTGTGTGTGTGTGTGTGTGTGTGTGTGTGTGTGTGTGTGTGTGTGTGTGTGTGTGTGTGTGTGTGTGTGTGTGTGTGTGTGCGTGCGTGCGTGTGTGTGTGTGTGAGTGTGAGAGAGAGGGAGAGAGTGTGTGTGTGTTTTGGGCATGTTTTTTTTTTTGTTGGGGGGGGGGTGTCTTTATTCTGACAGGCTAATGAAGATTTGGTCGTTTAAGAGAAGTGGGAGAGAGAGCAATGGGTTGGAAAAGCAGTAAGCTGGCTGCATTAAGAGGCTACAGCATTATGCATTATCAAGTACATCCCATCTTTGATCATCATATGAAGAGTTCAGATGCAAAACCCCCTAACTCCATTTCTGAAGACCTGCACTTCTGTATTTTTAGAGAACCCAGTTGTTTATTTGGTTTACATTCATGCACTTGATAATACATATAAATCGTTATATTACATAAATAAAATAAAAAAACCGTGCAATTTTGATAGCTTTGTATTAAATAAAAATTAATTAAGATTATTTTCTGAAAAGGCACTTAGGGGGTTTTGCATCTGAACTCTTCATATATCAGGGGTTCCCACACTGGAGGCCGGGATTGTCGCAGAGAGAAGAAACTTTGCATAAAAACCAGAAATACACGGGTTAACAGCAAACATAATTCCATAAATTGGTTAGTAGTCTGCTTTTCCTGTGAATTTCTAGCAATAGCAGAGAAACTATTAATGGAAAATCTAGCAATATTAATTGACAAAAAAAGAATATGGGGGTGGGGGACTGCAAACACATTCTTAGGTCCAAAGGGAAGTCTCCACAGAAAAAGTTTGGGAACCACTGTCCTACAGCTTGGAAGTGGAATTGTCAGACAGGGAGACGTTCTGCTGTTGCACACCTGCTTAGTGTGATTATTGCCCACTGAAGGGTGGCAAAGCGAATACGCACATGGCTCTCACTCCGTGTAGAATTAAGTATTACCTAAGGGCTGTTTGCATCCATGTTAAGGTGAACCTCCAACGCTGCAAATTAAGTGCAAATTGGATTACAGACAAAGAGTCGGTTGTGCGTCAGTGAGTGTCTGTCTCTGTAGTGGTGATAACAGAAACATCAATATTCGCCCCATTCCTCCAGCTTAGTGTTGCTATTGAGGACAGGTCAGTGCAGCGGTCAGCGTCAGCTCTCAGGGAAACATTGTTAAAGGTACACTGTGCAGGAAATGGTCAAAAAAGGTACTGCAACTATGCTGCTCATTGAAACTGTCGCCTTTTGCCAAATTCGACCTTTTGATGATAGTTTACTACAAAGCGGATTCCAAAAAAGTTGGGACACTTTGTATGTTGTGAATAAAATAAAAATGCTGGCATTTTCAAAACATCCAATATGTTAATAAGGTAGAGCATTATGTACCGACAACATATCAGTTGTTAAAGTCAAGCAGAATTATTGTTTTGAGGTAATTATGTTATCATTTCAAATTTGACCCATGCAACAAATCTCAAAAAAGTTGGGACAGGGCCAACACATGTTGTAATAGTTGGATAATTCTAAAAATAACACAAGGAAGAATATTTTAAAAGGAACTATATTGACTGCCAACATGAATGCACAAATAAAATACCATCACAGAGAGGCTGTGGCACTCAGAAGCGAAGATTTTGAGGGGCTAATTATTTATCTATTACACAGAAAGATTGAATTATCAAAATTGCAGGCATATAAGGCCTATTTCCGTAATATAGAGTTCTGTGTAATCATTGCATGAGTTATGAGATCATGACATACTCATCGCCAATAAGCAAACTATGACACTTCAACAATGACAGCTCTCGAAAAAATGACCATAAACACAACACTTGATTAATGCACATGATGCAGACATTAAACAGTGTTGCATGCGGAAAGCTCATTCTAGATGGACCTAGGAGACATGTGAAACTGTCCTCTGATTACAGAATGGAAAATATTTCATCCTTTTTTAAAATCTAGGAGTCATGCACCCTCCAGGTTATATAGAAAGTGAATACTTCATCTTGATTTAGTTTTCAGTCTTAAAGAGAGCATATATGATGGTAAATGGGGGCAGAGGTGCCTTGGTTATGGTCTTCTTGCTCATGTAGAGCATTCAAATGAATGTTGAATGATAAATACAGACTTTAAACAGCATGCATAGCTACCAAGGCATTATATTTTGGAGCACCGCCTTTAGATATTGCCCCATAACGGTGGCAAATGTCAATCTCTTCTATGTTCCAACAGTGTGGTTCCATCATAAGAGTAAACAGGTCACAAAATTGTTTTCTTGCAGTCAGGATATGCCACATATTAAGCATAACAAAAAGGTAAACAAGTTGAAGAACACACCTATCAGTTGAGCTGCTGAAATCATGTCTCGCACATCAAAATATTTAATTTTTGAATACAATTATGCCATCAGTCAAAATATTTAACTGTTCAGTCTCATCCCTTGCGTTGTGTTTAGTCTTATCCAATATAAAAAGCATTTTATTGGCCCTGTCCCAACTTTTTTGGGATTTGTTGCAAGGGTGAAATTTTAAATGACCACATAATTACCTCAAAACAATAATTCTGTTTGACTTTAACAACTGATATGTTGTCTGTATATGATGTTCTACCTTATTAACATATTGAATGTTTTGAAAATGCCACAATTTTGATTTTATTCACAAAATACAAAGTGTCCCAACTTTTTTGGAATCCGCTTTGTAAGTAATAAACTAATATTTTCTAGTATGGCCCAAGTACAGTCAGTGGAGAAGATCCCCCTTTTCATGTATGAAAAGTGCAATTTTTCCAGTCATAATGAATACTTAGAATTTCATGGTGGTGGTAAATATTCATGAAAAAGGTAACATTAGTGAATGGGTAGCATGAATTCTGGAAATAAACAACTAAAAATCTCACACAGTGTCCCTTTAAGTTTATGGAGCTCCTCAAACACCAAGTGGAATAGTATACTTTTCTCGGGTCAGATGAGAATGAGCCCTGAATATTGCTCAAGAATTCTAACAAACATCTAAGAAACCAAGCCTGATATTCTTTCAAAATGTGTAAGTGAGTGTGGCTCTTAAATAGTAACCAATGGCTGAATACTTTTGAATACAGCGTGTTTCTCTTAACCTCTACTGAAAGGTGTTGGATTGGTGTAAACAATGCAAAGCTCTTTTAACATCTTAAGGACATTCCCTCAGCTGAACTCATCAGTCCTTATGTGGTTGAAGCGGTTTAGGAATTGTACATTCACAGGGAAACCTAGTGACTGTACATGTGTGCGGACATGTGTGCATGCACATGCACATACACATGCGCTTATGTACTGCTGTTGTATGTTGTTGATGTGTGCATTTTTTAATCAATTCTGTTAAGTAGAGTAAGTACTTTTAAAATGTGTTGTGCATATAATTAGACTTTGATCTTCAGTAGCCAGTTTAATTGGCATACTAGTTTTAACCATAGGAAGCCAATGAATGAGATATAATGTAAGAGTAAGCAAATGATGTCATAAAATCACTCACACTGTGAATACACTATAAATATAGCAACTTGCAAATATGAGGCAAATGGAGAATGAAGAGGATATTAAAGTGTCTGACTGTGTTTGTGCTGTGCTTCTTCGGCAACACTTTATTATTAATATATTTAATTATAATAATTACGTTATTTGCGAGTACATTACCAGTGAGTAGTTTGCAAGGAGACATTACCAATGGTTTGAGTGTTTGGCTAGTAAGTTTAGCATTAACTTGCCATTTTGGCTGGTGATGAAAAAAATAATTTAGAGCCCCGCATATAATGTATAGTTCATAGTTTTTCATTCTATTTTTCAGTGCCAAATGTATATGCTTTTAATGTACACATTATCTGTAAATGTCATGTAGAATTTGTACTTAATTCATACTGGTTTCACCTAATAATTCTGTATGACGAAACACAAATAGGTACAACTTTCAGTAGAGTAAATAATGCATGGCATTTTTTGTTTTATATAAATAGATTGACAAGGGTTTACTGCTGGGACAATGTAAAATTCTAATAATTTCAATTTTTTCCAAATGGGTTTGTTCTTCTATTATGGTAAGGATGAACTTGATCTGAGATTTGTAAGGATACTCTATGACAGACTGTTGTCATACAGTTTTTGCAGTTGTGAAACTTTTATATCTATGACATTACACAAATGTACTAAAAAAATATATATATTCATTTTCACTATAAAACTCTTGTAGATTTCATGGGAAACTTCTAAATATTGTGAATGATTTTACTACATATTTTTCATATGGGTTTTTAGTAATACTATTTGTTATTCTCTCTCTGTCTCTCTTTCTACCTGTGTGTGTGTGTGTGTGTGTGTGTGTGTGTGTGTGTGTGTGTGTGTGTGTGTGTGTGTGTGTGTGTGTGTGTGCGTGCGTGTGCGCACACACATGCATGTATGCATGTGCGTATGCATGTGTGTGTGTTTTTGATTGTGTGTGTTCCCAGGTGTCATAATTGGGTCAGCGACAGGGATGTTACTCCGTACTGTGTCACCGCTGCCGGCCGATGTCATCATGGTCATCGGCTTCCCTGGAGAGATCCTGATGAGGATGCTCAAGATGCTTATCCTGCCTCTGATCATCTCCAGTTTAATCACAGGTTAGTGGGACAGCCAGCTACCAAGCACTCTACACAATGTTCATAATAATGTATCAAGCACTCTACATAATGTTCATAATAATGTATCAAGCACTCTACAGAATGTTAATAATAATAATGTATCAAGCACTCTACATAATGTTAATAATAAGTCGCTAAAAACACATTTAAGGGTAACTTCTGCCAATTTCCACATGCAGTTGTAATGCTCACACAACCCTAGACTTGTCAGTACCTGATTTTTCTTTTCTGAGATCCTGGTCATTGTAATGGGGGCAGGCGTTAGTTTACATTTCAAAAAAACATCTTGATTCATTCCTAATAACATCCAAAATGTTATGCAACATCAGCAGACAACTAGCATCAACATACAACTAGCAAACAGTGATACCTTTTGGGATAATATTTGAAGTAGGCCTATGTTAAGAAAGTTTTTAATGTAAACAAAATCTGGCCCCATTAGAATGGCTCAGATCTCGGAAAGGGCTGAGTCAAAAAATGCAGCATCACCAGGTACTGACAAGTCAAGGGTAGCGTGAGCAATACAACAGCATATTGAAATTGGCAGAAGTTATCCTTTAATAGTACGTTATCTTGCCCCGAATTATATCCAGTTTAATCAAAGGATAGTGGGACGGGAATCTATAAAGTTCATAGTTCACAGTAAGCTGTTAAAATACAATGTGTCTGAAACAATTATTTGCGGCAAGCTGATGTTTGATGTCCATCTACTTGTACGGCATGGCTTGGTTATACATAGTAACTGCAGTCTGCCGTCACCAAAGAAAGAGAAATGATTAATTGGACCCCCCCCATTACTTTCCGTGTACTGTGCATTCACATAAATTGCAAATGACAGTGCAACTCGACATGGTGGGCTTGACTTTCATCATTTCGGTTTGGGAACTATTTGCCGGTGCGGCAAAACAGCTGACATATTCAACACATTGGGGTTTCCCAATGACATTCTGTGGTGTGCATCTGCTGTGTTTTTCTGCATCGACAAATAGTGCCCTGAATGTAAATGTGAATGTACAGTACCTGAAAAGTAATTAATTGGCAACAGCAGACTGCAGCTTCATCATGAAACCAAGCTATGGTCAGTGCACATAAATTTGGACAATGGCTGGGTCTCCAGGGAAATGCTTTCACCCACTCATTTAAGTCTTGGAACGGTGGGGAGACCCTCAATTTGACCTGGGGGTGGCAGGTCCCTTTAACCCATTTTAGCCTATAACTCGTACTGTATATGAAGGGTTTATTTGCAAAACGGTGTATCTCCATTTTTTGATGTTTGCATTTTATTATTGGAAATGACTGTTCAGATGTCATATCACCACCACTCAAATACTTTGAGAACATACTTTTTTGAGCTATATAAAAGCCATTTTGCTATGCATTTCAGTGGAATGCCCAACACAAAAATGTCAATTTCCCAACATTCTATAAAATGGAGATACACCGTTTTGCAAATAAAGCCTTCATATGTTGTTTGACCTTTGGTGCCTGGAGACACATACACGCTGCATTCAGGCTCTTGAGACAGCTGAATGAACACGTTCTAATGCAAGATAAGGGTCTCAGGGTTTAAATGCAAATGCAGCCTCTGATGCACATAACAACATGAAATAAGATATTTAGGGTTTTTTATAGGCTGAGGGCAACTTTCCCAACAAGAGCTTAGGCATTTAGCAGGTACTTTTTGCAGGTACTTTAGGCATCAATGGGTTAAGTTGAGTAAGTTTGAGTATAAGAATGCTCATCCTGCGCCTCATCATCTTCATATTAATTGGGACAGCCAAGCCATCACATGAGGCTGAAACAAACATTTGTGTCAATCTGACACACTTGTATCAAGTACATAATTTTGGTAAGTTGCTTGAAGTTTGAAGTTTATTTATTTAACAAACGGACCAGCATATATTACTGACATTTAGAACAGAATGCTAAATATACAAGATTATAGCCAAAAGGCCAGTTTCCATCTTTTGTCCCTTGACAGGTTTGGTGGTCTTTAAAAGAAATAAACAAACAAGTATTCCACACATTTGTAAAATTAAATTGCTAAAATTGGTTATCCTGCCCCTCTTCATCTCCACTTAAATCACAGGTTAGTTAAAAACGATTAATCCGCAGTTGAGGTAGTTTTCGTTATCCTCCTCCTCATCTCTCTTTCCCACTCCTTTCCTGTCATGATCTCACACTGTCATGTCAGATGAAGACATAAAAATGAACACCATGATGGGAGGCCAGGTGTTGAAAGTGTGTCATGACCACAAAGACCATCATTTGCCAATGAATGGGTCATTTGAAGATTGTACTGACTTATTATGGTGATTAATTAATTCAAACAGGTGCATAGTGCTTCTTTATATACGATATAGTCAACGCTATAGTATTTTTTTTCCCCAGTTCTGAAAAATGATTTACTTCTGATAAACCCAATTTTTTATATAATTCCGTGTTGCATCTTAATGCATTTTCTTCTTCTTCTTCTTCTTCTTCTTCTTCTTCTTCTTCTTCTTCTTCGCCTTCTTATCCTTGATCATCTTCTTCTTATGTCCATCTGTGTAGGTCTAGCGGGGCTGGATGCCAAGTCCAGTGGACGTCTGGGCACGAGAGCCATGGTGTACTACATGTCCACTACAGTCATCGCCGCCATTTTGGGAGTGGTGCTAGTGCTGGCCATCCATCCAGGCAATCCCAAACTGAAAGCCAATCTCGGTGCAGGCAAGAAAAATGATGAGGTTTCAAGCCTGGATGCGTTCTTCGACCTCATTAGGAACCTGTTTCCAGAGAATCTTGTGCAGGCTTGCTTCCAGCAGGTGAGGTCTCGTAGTTGGAACACTCAACATTTTCACATTTTTAATTCCCATCTTCATATTTCTGTCCCTGTAAATTTGATTTTAAGGTTGTGCTGACATTCCATATTTTTAGTTGACCCAATGACAGCGTTTAATTATTGATGATACCGTTAACCCTGTGACTTCGTTGACGGCGATATAAATCTGCTGTTACCAGAATGGCAATGAACAAATCGTAATGCATTTCTAAATGCCCTATGTTATGTCATAGTAGAGTAGCAGTGCATTTCTAAATGCCCTATGTTATGTCATAGTAGAGTAGTATTATGGTAGTTAAGTTTTGAATGACTTCTACATCATTCCACTGATTGGGGGTCGTCTTGTGTTACGTACATTGGGCACTTTTCCACATACAATCCGACCATGTCGTGTTGAGCCGAGTTGTGGTGTTCGGTCAGCCTGGTTTGTGTTTACATTACAAACAGAGTTATCCGGAGTATGGTTGGAGATACGTTTTTGGCGTTGTTGCATAGCATTACTTCACGTAGGCTAGTTGACTAGCATAAGACCACCAGATATGCAATCTACCAAGGTGGGCTATAAATAGTTTGAGCGACATCATATTTGGATACTACAATGCTGATTTTCAGCTTAGATTTTAATGGCAAAGTACTAGTGTCCAACTAAAGAGAAGACCAAGGTAGTGGATTCCATGATTGTTTTTTGATTCACCATTGCAAGGGAGCTGACCCACAGCATTCTGGGTAGAAGGTAGTGACAGTACCCGTTCAGCTTGGTTCACTCAGACAAGAAAACGTGGGCTGGTTTTTGTCCTGTACCGTGTCGTACTTGACTTATCAAAAAGCAATAAAGGGTGGCCACGTCATGCTGTACCAAGCTGTACCGGGTAGAAAACGAGCAGTGGAAAAGGGCCTTTTCATACACATAGTCTGAGTGGCTGACGGATCCTGACGGCTGCGACTGTTCAAGTTGAAAATGAAGAGCTTCGTTACAAAATGACTTGTATACATTTTGGGAAAAAAATGCATTTTGAACAGGTTTAAAAAGTATGTAATGGCAAGAATTCACACACAGACGTCTGAACAGTCATTCCCAAAAATAAAATGACAAGTCCAAAAATGGCGCTTACGTTGCATTTTGCAACAAAACTCTTCAAATTCTCTACTTTTGGCTGGGGCAACGGAGCCGGTTGTCCCTACAATGCATTTTGCGCCCACCTACAGTATGCAAGTCAGTGGGATACGTCAAAGCTGAGTGCCAGTAAATATGACTATATCGACTTTGTGCAAATTTCCACCCACTTCCCCACTCCTCCACACACAAGCACCCCATACCATTAGCAAAGACTGGACAAAATACGTACTCAAGCAAAACATGTATGTAATGTGCTTCAGATAGGCACCACACTATGAGTAGAATATGTTTGTACTAATCCCAATTATTAACCAAAGGAAACTGTTAGTTTATGTGCACATAGACAACATTTCTGGTCATATTTATGAAACATGCATGCACAGTTCCTGCATAAATCATTGCCAGGGGTTTGATACCACTTACCACTATACTCATTTTTGTGTAATGGAATTGTGGCATGTTTAGGCTTTGTACGACTACCTCAACTGTTTTCAAACTTATTCCTGACATCTCGCTCGATGATTCATGTTCAGAACGTCCCTAATAAGTACATTTAATGACTTCAAATGTTGCATAAAATGTTAACATTAAGGCCCAGTACTATGCATGCAGACCTACATATTTTAATGTGTGCATTTTTCTCTGTCTCTACCATCCATTCCATAGGTCGCAACTGTAACAAGTAAGATTGAAATCCCTCCCCCTACCGTCTTGAGAAACGGACGTAATGTAACCAGGTCACCACCAACATACAGCATCAAAAAAACACTGCAGTTCAGAACTGGAATGAATGTATTAGGTAAGTACTCCACCGTGTATCTTGTTTCAGGAGTAGAAAACACAGTTTAGTACTTCTACAGGCACACTGTGTACTATATCACAGGCACTGTATATAAAAATGCATCATTACTATTGTATTACTATTGAAGGTAGCAGTCACTAATCATTTTATTCTTAATATTAGATGTATATTATGTTTATTATATATTAAATAATAAATGTAATATTATATGAAGAGCTCTTTTCCAAAACGCTATATCCACCATTTTTCACTTTTTACATTTTAATATTGGAATTGACTGATAAGTAGTCCTATCATCTATGTGTGAATTCTTGCCATTCAAGTGTTTTGAGAACATGCTTTTTAAACCTCTATAAAAAGCATTTTGTAATGCAATTCAATGGAATGCCCAACACAAAAATGTCAATTTCCCAACATTCTATAAAATGGATATATCTCATTTTGGAAAAGAGCTCTTCATATATTACCTGTGATAAAATGTAATTTATTTTGATATTTCAACATTATATGCAGGCACATCATATTGTAGTTCTTATTTACTATATATTCAATGCTCTGTTTGACTGTATCTGGAAACAGGCTTGATCGGCTTCTTTGTGGCATTCGGCATCATCATGGGGAAGATGGGAGAGAAGGCGCGGCTCATGCTCGACTTCTTCAACTGCCTCAACGAGATCGTCATGCGCATCGTGGGCTGCATCATGTGGTCAGCTTCTCATCTTCTTCTCACTTATCTTTCTTTCACTTGCCAGTCTCATACAAGCTTGTTAGATTTTTAAAGCTTGTCTTAACTTTTGTGTAGTGTAACTTTGGTACTGTACTGGCAGCTTTAAATTAATGTATCACAACATCAGGGGTGATAGTGAAAAAAATCCTGAGTCTGAACTTTTCCCCCTGCTCTAACGACGACGACAAGATACTGCATAGTGACGTAACGTGGGCCTATTTTGACACATTATTCAAACATGTAATAGCCTGTGTATGACCATTATTCAAGCCTGATAGTAGAAGAAAACCCTGAACCTGTAACACTTTCTGAGATAAGAATAACCTAATGGCTAATTATTATCAATGTTTTTATTTTTGCAAACTCTGTCAAGCCTGAAATCAGGCATGGAGCCAGAATACTATCAGCCCTGCAACATTTATTTAACTATTTAATCTTCACAGTTAGGTTAGATTTCTCCAGAAGTGTCCACAAGGAAGAAATCTATTTCACTATTTTAAACAACACTATATAAGATGCCCCAAAACATAACATCGAAGTTTGGGAATTTAGGCCATACGATGAGGGAAAGCTAAGAGGGGGTATCCTAGAAGTCTAGGAAAATCCCTGATGGCAGCAAATGAAATTAATTGCTAGGGGGATCTAGTGTCAATATGGATGCTCATGAAGTGCATCATATACGTCATCCTGTTCATTTTTATAATTGGTTGTATTGGAGCAGCATCCTATTGCAGGCAGCTAGTTTCGAAAGTCAGCTTTTCAGCCCACCTGTTGCCTATGATGATTTGCTAAAGGGCAGTAATTTACAACCATGATTCAGAAGATATAATCCAATGCCACATACTCCAAAAGACCTGGTTTTACCTGTCCAATTTCCCTATATGGACATGTAAATTGAACAGGTAAAACCAGGTGTTCTGGAATATGTGCCACTGGATTATAGTTTCTGAATCCAGGTTGCACATCACTGCTAGGGGGGGGGGGGGGGGGGTGTAAATCAGGACGATTTTGAAGCCAGCAACCCCACAGGAGCCTTCTTTAATCCATTTAAGCCTAAGGCACCTGCAAAAAATTCCTGCAGAAGATCTCAGCCTCCGAAGCACTTAAAAACAAGAAATGAATTGCATTTAAAAGCTAACACCTTCATCTTCAGCTCTTTCATACCCACATTGTTAGTAAAAAACTCAAATATCAAAAGCCTGAATGCAGCGTCTACAGTATGTCGCTCCAGGCATCTAGGTCAATGCAGTGTATACAATGGGCTTGAATGTAATGGGTTAATATGTCTCAGTAAAGACCTTCATTTGCCTGTGCTTTGACTTTTTCAGGTACTCTCCTGTTGGCATTGCTTGTCTCATCTGTGGGAAGATCATTTCCATCAACGATCTGGAGATGGTTGCCCGGCAACTGGGAATGTACATGATAACTGTCATAGTGGGCCTCATCATCCACGGCGCCATATTTCTACCACTCATATATTTTGTCATAGTACGGCAAAATCCCTATACGTTCTTCATGGGAGTATTCCAAGCATGGGTCACAGCTTTGGGTACAGCATCCAGGTACAAACATATACTATACTGCTGTTTTGTTGTCAAAATCAAGTACAGTAGTAAAATTTGAGCATTGTCTTTGAGGCATACCGTACAACTTGAAATTGGTCAAAGGTGAAAGAAGCAATACTGTGTTTTCATGTAGAGACAGAGTTTTTCTTGAGCTTGAACTTTCTTGAGCGTTGGGCCTTCTCTAACATATTGAACTGAGCCTCAGTGAGGATTTTAAAACAGAATGCAATTGTGTTGATATTGCACCCTAGTCTAATGTATGAAGTCCAAGTTGAAGGTGTGTTGTAGATATGTACATGTCTTTGTATGACTGTACGGTTGGTCCCTAACATTTTCACCTCTGTGTGTTGTGCTCCTGCAGTGCTGGTACTTTACCAGTCACATTCCGATGCCTAGAGGAAAATCTCGGCATTGACAAGAGAGTGACTCGCTTCGTGCTTCCTGTTGGTGCTACCATTAATATGGATGGTACTGCGCTCTACGAGGCAGTGGCAGCCATTTTCATTGCCCAGATGAATGGAATTGACCTTGATTATGGCCAGATTGTCACAGTCAGGTAGGTCCTTGG
Organism: Engraulis encrasicolus; assembly: GCF_034702125.1. Lineage (NCBI taxonomy): Eukaryota > Metazoa > Chordata > Actinopteri > Clupeiformes > Engraulidae > Engraulis > Engraulis encrasicolus. The sequence continues at coordinate 233,403 of NC_085878.1, forward strand.
CAAAGTTGTGTATATAATCCAGTCGATAAAACCCATTTTTTGCCATAATTCTGCTTAATGTAATTCAATCAAAGTGAGACTGTTTTGTGTTTACTTGGATTGCTTCTGATTAAATGAAATCCCTTCTGCTATAGCTTAACAGCCACCCTAGCTAGTGTGGGAGCAGCCAGTATTCCAAGTGCTGGTTTGGTGACCATGATTCTCATCCTGACTGCTGTGGGGCTGCCGACGTCAGACATCAGTTTACTGGTGGCGATTGACTGGCTCTTGTGAGTACATTCAGCAATTTAATTTGTGAAGTGATCAAATCAAGGAGGGTTTTTCTGTTAATGTTTCAGAGCCTAAGTACAGTATATCACGAAAGTGAATACACCCCTCACAGTTTTGCAGATTTTTGAGTATATCTTTTCCTAAGAAAGCATTACAGAAATTTAACTTTGACACAATGGTTAGTGACCTTTTAACAACATATTTAACCACTTAAATTTCTTGTTTACTCAGAAAAAAACAAAATACAGCCATTAATGTTTGAACATGTACTCACAAAAGTGAGTACACCCCAGATTAAAATCCGGTAGAGAAGGGGCTATGTTGGCTCGAATCGTCTCGAAATGAAAATAAATGAAAAGGGATGACAAGGGAGGTCATCAGTGTGCGTTTCAACCTTTCTTTGCTTTGAAATTTTAAATTTTGAGTCTGCATCTGGCTTAAATAGATTAGTGTGAGATTTGAATGCAATCCTATGGAGAATATCATGATCTGCTTCAGTAGTCACAGTGCATGTTGACATGCATGTTTCTTTTAGGTGTATTTCAGATTGCCAATGTTGAGAGCATTCATGCATCCCCAAACCATGTCAGTCCCACTACCATGCTTGGCTATTGAGAGGATACACCTTTTTTTGTAAAACTCACTTGTTTACCACCACACATGCTTGACACCATCGAAAGCAAATTTGTTTATCTTGGTCTCTTCAGATCACACTACATGGTTCCAGTGATCCATATCCTTGGTCTGTTCATCTCTCTTGAGACCAAGATAAACAAATTTGCTTTAGATGGTGTCAAGCATGTGTGGTGGTGAACATGTCAACATGCACTGTGACTACTGAAGCAGATCATGATATTCTCCATAGGATTGCATTCAAATCTCACACTAATCTATTTAAGCCAGATGCAGACTCAAAATGTAAAAGTTCAATGCAAAGATGACCTCCCTTGTCATCCCTTTTCATTCGTTTCATTTCGAGACGATTCGAGCCAACATCTCTACCGGATGTTAATCTGGGGTGTACTCACTTTTGTGAGTACATGTTCAAACATTAATGGCTGTATTTTGTTTTTTTCTGAGTGAACAAGAAATTTAAGCGGTTAAATATGTTGTTAAAAGGTCACTAATCATTGTGTCAAAGTGAAATTTTTGTAATGCTTTCCTATGAAAAGATATACTCAAAAATCTGCAAAACTGTGAGGGGTGTATTCACTTTTGTGATATACTGTATCACTATGGGCAAACAGATTACTGCTCAGAGCATACAGTAGTTTGAGGTCTCGTGGAACATGTCTTTTGTTTGTCTCGCCCCAAAAAACAGGGATCGCTTCCGAACTTCCGTGAACGTTGTCGGTGATTCCTATGGCGCTGGGATCGTTTACCACCTTTCCAAACACGAGTTGGACATGTTTGATGCACAGCAGGCTAAGCTAGATGAGATGGAGATGGCAAAAACGCAGTCCTTTTATGAGAACAATACCAATCAGCATGTATACGCCCAGCGCCACTCCTGCCCACAAGTACTGATAGATGACTGCAAGGTACCACCATACCACCACTCACTCACAGACATAGAGACCTGCATGTAGAGACTCCCATGAGCCCCTTCAGTTCACCGTCACGTTCATGTTTACCTTTCATGTCAATTTTGTTCATCCCTTCAGTATATGTGATGTGAATGAATGAGTGCAGATACTTTTAAACAAAAGAATTTTTATACACAACGATAAAAAAATTCTTTCTTGTCACCTCACTAATTGGATGAAATAGCAGTTTTTATGCTACCCTCTAAGTGTACCCACCCTCTACAAGACAATGTATTGTCTTGTAAAAGCAAGGTGTGTTGAGAGGATATTGCACATACCTGACTTTTGATATTTGGTGTCACCATAGTAATTTTAAAGTGTCCCCTTTAAAGGTCACAAGCTAATGATATTGTCTTTCATGTCATGGAGATATGACAAAAATTAAAAAAAACATTTTTGTTCAACCACAATTGATTTTCGCAGGACACCTATGGCGATAGATATGATGATTTGTGTTGAGAATGCCGAGCTGGCTCTGGCATTGCCGTGGCTTGGGAAGAACAGTGACTTAGGTAATTGCACATTAAGTGCATTTGTTCTTGTTTTTTTCAGCAAAGATACTTATTTATTTTAATGCAATAGTTGGGACATAAAGTGTGCTATTTCATTTAATTCATTCAGTGCATGTGCAGTATTTGGGGAGTACTTGTGTTTGTTCCAGCAACCCTATTCCATGCTTACTATATGTGTTTTTGATATCCGTCATTTTCTGACTGGCATTTTTCTATGTAGGCCTACGTGTGCTTCATTCCAGTAGTGTCAACATACCATGTGTAATTGTTATCATGAAGTCCTTTGCTTGTGGTTACGTGAATGTGAGCGAATCCCTCTTATTTGTCTAGGCATGCACATGCATTTGTGGGCAGAGAATCCATGAAGTACTTGACACTGGCATGACATCTCTAAATAGGGTCACAAAGGCGAAAATACTTTTATTTGGTCTGTCTTTGGTTGGATTCAGACCAAAATGCTACGGAATGATGGTTAAGCATCTTCCTGAAAGATAAATCTTGCCATGTGGCACAGACAGACAGGATATTTGTTTGTGACAGGGCCAGTATTCTCAAATGGCTTCTCTGCTCCAAATCATTGATGTTATTGAGAAGGAAAAAAACAGAAATATATGATGTACTGTGCCTTGGTCCTTCAGTTAGTTGTTCCTGATAATTGCTTTCAGGTAACCATGACCCCAAATGGCTCCCGTTCGGAGTACTCTGTTGTTGAGGAGGAACCTTGGATACGCGAGTAATACATCACACAGACCCTGCTACGCCTTATCCTGAGTTCCTCCACGTTTACCCATCATGCTGAAAAATGAGAGAACACAAACGTCCCTTTCTCTGAATGCTAAACAAGAAAACCTTTAACTGGACACACACACACACACACACACACACACACACACACACACACACACACACACACACACACACACACACACACACACACACACACAGTATGCATGCACTTGTCCTGTGTGCGTGCATACAAATCTGACACATCTGAACTGAAGAATCCATAGCGGCAACACACTAGCACACAGCTGCTAGCATGTGAGGAGGTAGCATAAGCATTGTCCGGAAAGGGGACCATGATGGGGGGGCTATACTGAAAGCCTTACCTTTTGGTGGACTGCCTCCTTTGAGTGAAAACTAACCAAAGACTAACCACATTGAGAACAACAATAACACTTCGCACCTGCTTAATCATAAACTTCACGAGAGTACAAAGAGAGCTGCACACCCCAACCACTAAAAAGGAGGTTGTGGCCTTGCTTATTGCAAATACGTATGTGTAAGGAACAAAACAGAGAAAGCAATCTGCCGATTGGAGAACAGAACCCCCTTTGAATCCTCCTGTCATTTGTCACAACACTTAGCATGAACGTCTAAAGAATCCCCCTTTAGTGTTTATTTTTTAGACTCTTACTTCACCTGAATTTTGGTGACAGAATGTTTCAAAAGCACTCTGAAACCAACTGCCTTCTGATAGCGATCTTGATAGAATGTTTGAATTTCTATGAACGAATGTTTTTATCATTAAGATAAACTGGTGAAATGCCCAGGCATTACATTTCAATCACTGCTGTCCTTGAATCTAACATTTCTCTAATCTATGAGATGACACCAGTGGCTATTCTGCCATTAAAACCCACAAGTTCACACAAAGAAAAAAAATAAATGCATTCACTGTAGAGGCAAGCAATGACCTTGGTGCACCAGCAGGGGCAGGGCGATGGGATCAGGTTGTTTCAGGGAGTAACCTTTGTCTGGTTTTGGCCTAAAGAGGATTAGCCCCTGCTAGTGGAGCCTCTCAGCCACTTGGCTTACCTCTGCCCCTGCTAGTGGAGCCTCTCAGCCACTTAGCTTACCTCTGCCCTGAGAAGAAAATGGCGACACTCCAGTACATGGGCGAGTGTATTTTTAGCCACAGATGCCGACGCAAATGCCCGCATTATCAATTACGACCAGGCCAGGACACACCAAAGACTTACTGTAAATCCTGACACTGAGACAATGACCATGCGTTACTGTGTTGCTAACAACGCTCCATTGGGTAACTACTAGACCTTTTGCAGTTTTCTTCCACGACTGCAAATGTTTCAATAGAAAAGACAAGATAAAAGACAGTACTGTGTCTTAGTTGGTGTGAGCTTTGGGAAGTCTATGCTTGTTTGCGGAATGTAAGGAAGTGGTGTGACATAAGTGTGCTTACACCTGAAGAAAGACGTTTTCAAACATTGGCTCACCCCTGTGACGTGTAGGTTGTGCATATATTTTGTGTGCTTTGTTAAGTGTTATTTGTATGCTACTGTTTATGTCAATCTTGCCTTGAAGATGTCAACTGCATTTTGTGCAGTCAAAGACAACTATGACAACAGCGACTCCCATCATTTATTTCTATATTTTAAGCATTTTTTTAATACAAGCCCAAGCTTATCCCTAGTTCCATCTGCAAAGGTGTATTCTGACATTAGAAGGTGTATGTTAGATGTGTGAAACTGAAAATGTATCCATAAAGAGGTACTGTTTAGTGCATCTGTATGCACACATTCTGTACCAACCAATGGTTGCAACAGCATATCTGTTATTTATTCTTTTGCACTACAATCTTACATGTTCATATTAAAGTGCCTCATTGCACTTTGTGAATATATGCATGTATGTTATACTAGTCAAAATATACATTTTGGTGAAATGGTGTTACGACATAGGACTCTTTTTATAAATCGATGGGTAGTCAGTAGGTTAATGTGTATATTTGTACAACAGTTGTATGTAATTTGCTTTTGCATAGTTCAGAACTGGTGTTAGCAGTCTCATCTCCAATACTTAGGAAATTATCTCGTCTGAACGAAATCTTATTTAAACAATATAAAGGGTTAATTTCAGAAACTCCGGATAAAGGGAGGAAAAAAAAAGAAATAAAAATATTCTAAAATTGTTAAGCTATTTTTTCACTTGTCCATGACAAAAATGGTCTTAGTCTGTCAGGATTTGTGTTTTGTCTAACTATACTAGGAATGTTGGCTCTGGCAAAAAAAAAAGGTCAAATTATTGCAAGATTTGTCATCTATACCTGGGTAATGTTTTAAATTGTGTCTCTTCATCCATACTGTACATGAGAACCAGAGAGGGGTTAATGGGAGAAATGTATGAGTTTCATGACCTCCCACAGTAGTCAGGACACTACGATACTCAGGCAGGGCACGATACAGTGCATGTGTCTGGTAACGTCTTATTGTGACAGATATGCATTGTGCTCAATGGCTATCTTCATTCACATTTGTCTTGCACATGTTTGATTTTAAGAAACAGTGTTACTTGCATACCAAGACCCACTTTTTAAATTTTGTCTTTTTTCCTCTATTTTTTTTCTATGGCTATATGACCAATGTAAATAAAGACAAATATTGTCTCTATTTTCTATCTGTATTTTTTTTTTTTGGATGAAAAACACAAGTTGTGAACAGGCATGTGCAGATGTATGCATTCAGATGATAAATAGAGCCACATCCCTACCACAGGCAGGGGAATGCATGGCTTTGCAGAAACATGTATATCTTTGTGTGTGTGTGTGTGTGTGTGTGTGTGTGTGTGTGTGTGTGTGTGTGTGTGTGTGTGTGTGTGTGTGTGTGTGTGTGTGTGTGTGTGTGTGTGTGTGTGTGTGTGATTATGATGATGACACGTGTGTATGTGTATGAAAGTGAGCATGTGTGAGTGTGTATCAGATTGACAGAGCAAACGCAATTTATTTTTACTTTTCAACAACTGATTTAAATATTGAAATGTATTTTGCTGTGTTCATACTGTATAATTCTGAATATCAATAAAAGTTTCAGAATGAGACAAAATGGTTATTGTTGATTTCTTTCTATATATTTGAAGTGTATGTTAGGGCAGTTATTATTTTAACCTCTCTAGGGTCTTTAATATTGCTTTACAATTTTTTGAAATGTATGTCATGTTTATGTTTTCATGGAGTACCTGTATTGTTGTCTGTTAAGGGAGACATGCTTCATCCCATACCCAAAGATACAGGCAATAGTGATCCCATGTGTAAACAGCAATTGCCTTTTGGTCTAAGTAAGTGCCAAGCTTGATAACCTATTCACTTCAATTGCAGCATGAATAAATGACACACAGACTGTCCAAGTTAACAAACTGTACGAAACTTTACTGTAAATAATTTAATCTCCATTTCAGTGCATCTTATACTATAAATTAATAGAAATACATACATTAGGCTAGCGGTTTCGGATGTGAGGCACAGGAGGTGTACATGGCATTACAGTAATCAAGTGAAGATTCAGGGCGATTAAAAAAAAACACACACAAGAATCTTAAACAACCAGTTATGGTCAAATGCAACATTGCAGCGTGACAAAAGGAAAATAATAATAGTCTGTAGCTAACCTCATAAATAATCTCTTTGTGCTTCTCTACAGTAGGTCCATACATAATACAGTCAAGGTCTATTAGCTCATTCTGAAGGCTAGCTAGCTACACCACAGTGTACATGTCACTGGTAAGGACTCCAATGGAAAAATGGGCATGGTGAAATAAAAAACTGCCAAAACAGAAAATGTAATCAATACCTTGATATTTCATTTGATGTTCTGAGTACATACAGGGGTGTCAATGAGACTATGAATTGGTAGCCAGGCCGCGCCCTCCTAGTGACGCAACACCTTAAGCGATGCTTCCAGTCAGGCCAAGTGCAATACAAATATAGTTTCTGAGCTCCCGAAAAATCGGGAACTCCTCCCACTTTATCGGGAAGCAAACAACAATGGGAGACCAAACCAAGGGAGACAGGTCAACCATGCTGTTTGGGAAATGTTAATTGTTATGCTCTTCGTCAGACCAAGTCTCGAGGAGATTTGAAAGTCGATGATAATCAGGCTAATGAATTGGGGGACTAACCTGGAAAATGTGATTTTGTGACTCACTTCTGTGCCCACTTTTCCCTCCTGACTCCTTTGACACTAACTACTTCAAAGAAAGAAATTACAATACATATATACAGGTTTGGTAATCATAAAACCATATTTCATATGGCCAGATTTGATCTGCATTAAACAATAGAAATATAAAAGAGGGGAGATTGGAGACCAGTGATTCAGGAAGACTTATTTTTGCAGTATCGGATTGAAATTGCTGGTAACTCAAAGTACAGAATTCCCTTATAATTGAAGACGGGACAATTATAATAAGGCACAACCCAGGGGGGCTTTATATACAATGCTGGGCTTGTCTGTCCATGTTTGGAAAGACTGTCTGCTGTCCCTGTATTTTTTCTGATCATCATTGGGAATTGTATTATGTATGACCCCTGTCAAGTGTGCTTACGAATAGCAAGTATAGAGTACTGCAGTCAGACATGTGGAAGAAAGCAACCCTTTACATAATCATCTGACTGTATGCATTTGGCACCTTCACGTGTATACTCTTGTGATCTTGCCAAAACGTTGAATATTAACGGACTTTAAAGGTGTTTTTAGACAAACGGAAAACAGTGCCAGATCCTGCTCCTAACTTTGAACTGGGACAACATGCTCGTATCAGCAGTCAGAGCATTCACAAAGAATTCTGTTAGTTAAAGTTAAATTCCTGATGAGCACCGAGTTCTTTTCTTCAAAGCTAACTGTGATTTTTCTTTTCTCTTTTTTGGTGGTGAAGCAACTCGCTCTGTCAGTGTCCCGGCATGTGCTTGCGTAACAGTGTGAATGTAGGCTGGCTGCTCACCAGTTCCCAGGGTAATTGCTGTGGGAACGGATTCTGACACAAGAATAGAGAACGTCTGACCTCAGATCATCCCAAGTTTGAAATTAAATTAGTTGAATTTTATGAGGCTTTCTTTCAACCAAAATTTTCACAGATTAATTTCTGAAATAAACTGAACTGGACTCTGGCAATAGTGTTGAAATGCGAAAATAAGATCACGTCCTGTCGTGCAACAAGGAGTACTTTCTTTGAAAGAACTGTCATTCAGTGCTGCATTTAAGGATATTAGTGTAATTTTTGATGACATGGTATTGACAGTATGGTTTGCCATCTTTCCCTCATCTCTACTGGCATGTGTATATAATTTACAGTGCCATTTGAAGAGGCAATCTGCACTGGTAATACAGTTTCATCAAAGAAATAAAAGAAAAGGAAAAGATAAACTAAAACCCAGTCTGTTATTTCCTTCTCATGCCAAGCACTCCTTCTCCGGGGTCTCTTCCAGGGCGATTACAGTAAACTCATCCATGCGACCGTTCGTCTGAGCCTGACCCTTGTTCATCAGTGTTGTCATTTCATGCTCCTTCTCCGCAGTCAGTGACACTGCAGCTCTTTTCTCGCCATTCTCACTGCTGTCTGCTGTCTTTTTTGAGAGGCAATGTCCTGGTCCTAGCCACCTGAATAGGGAATTTCCACAGAAACGGAGCATAAGGGTTATCAATAAAATACTGTTTACTGTTGACTATTTTTTTTAACAAGTTTAAGGGTGGGAACAGCAAGCTGAGTTTTCTTTCAAGTGTGTCTGAATCATACCTGTCCTTGGTGGCGATGGCAGCAAATATGCAGACCAGGGCGGTGACAACCATGACAAATGCGAAGATGATTAGCCAACCTGAGGGAGCAAGGAAGCAAAGCGAGGAGTCATTAAATGTCTGTTAATACAAAATGTCCAACCTGAGTGTGATAAGCTTGATGACACCTGTCATAAAGATGAATACATGGACAGTATAGTTTTTGGCTTGGAGTTTAAAATGCAATTTGCTTTTAAATAGGCCTTAAAGGGACACTGTGCAGGAAATGGTCAAAAACGGTACTGCAACTATGCTGCTCATTGAAACTGGGCTGCCTATTGCCAAATTTGATGGCTAAAAATGGCTATTTTTGGAAATTCAAAAAGGTGGACCATGGAGAAGATCCCCCTTTTCATGTATGAAAAGTGAAATTTTTCCAGTCATAATGAATACTTAGAATTTGATGCTGGTGGTAAGCATTCATGAAAAAGGTAACATTAGTGAATGGGCAGCATGAATTCTGGAAATAAACAACTAAAAATCTCACACAGTGTCCCTTTAACTGAAATGTGTAGGTGTGTTCGGCATAGGGCCATTCACAAACTTGTCCCTGTTCTGATGAATATCTCAAGGTATGTTATTGGCTGTAAGTTTTACAAATAATTTATGAGAGCGTGTTCGACCTCTACATTGATAAACCAACTTGAATCATGTTGTCTTCCTGTTTCTTCACACAGACATAATTAACTCGCAAGAGTAATCCACATTATTACCACGCCCGTTTCCTTGTCAACTCAACCGAAGTAAAAAGCAAGTGGGTGCTCATTCCTTAAGAAACTTACAAAATAAAGAGAACAGGACAGCACTCCTTGTTGCACACTTTATTGTCTCTGTTGACAGGAAATAAAGTACAAAATAAGGAGTGCTGTCCTATTTTATATCATTTTGTGCTCCCACAGAATTTCCGTTCGACTAGTTCATGCAAGTTCAGGGTAATGGCCGCCACTGAAGTCTATTGACTTCACCAGAGCTTCTTTAAGTATTTATCTCCTCTCTCTGACTTCACTACCCAACTAATAATCCTTAGACAGCATTGTGGCACCTGTGTAACTGGCTGATAATAGGGTGGATATGTATTGTACTGTACTGTCTCTTGTCCCCCCCCAGGCAGGTGTGAGGAAAAGAAGGAAAATGGTACGTGTGGGACCTACTGTTTACTCACCAGGAGCTCCGCCGCTTTCCTCTCGAGTTTGGTGTGTGTGGTTGTTCTTTCGTCCCATCCGACCCCTTGGGGCAGGAGAGTCTAAAGAGCCAGCAATGGGCAAAAATATAGGTGAGTACATTAGCTTTATTGAGCATGATCATATTTTACCTCATGCACAGGTCATTTAAACAGTAAGTTCTTATTTTTTAATTATGTCATGATCATATATTACCTCATGCACAGGTCATTTAAACAATAAGTTCTTATTTTTTATTTTAGTCCTTCCTAATATATTGTAATACTACTGATCTTACTGGATTTACTAAGGCTCACCATAACCATAACCACACCCAAAACACTGGCTACTGTTAACATGATTTTAAGTGACACACTGCAAGACCTTTGAGCCTCAATGAATCATCTCAGTCTACAGATGGCTGAATGACTAATTCATTTCGACCAATCAGCATTGGCCTTTGTACGACTTACTCCTGGCCTTATACAGTGAACCTCGCAACAAAGCTGGGGTGAATTTCTCAAAACCAAAGTTGCTAACTACATTAGCTACTTTGCTGTGTTCAATGCATTTTCCCATTGGCAACTACCAAAGTTGCTAAAAGGCTAACAACTTCTCTTTTGAGAAACTCACCCCTGACTTGGCACAGTGCACAGTGTAAATTTAACAAACCACAAAGGTTAGTGGAGATCTTATTAAAAAAAGTGTTAGGTACCATGTCTTTCTTCAGCATAATTAGACGGCTCCTTTTCCAATTCAGCATCCTTGTCACCAGGAGACTCTGTGGTCTCTGCCACACTGTCTGGAGAAGATGCAGTGGTGTTGTCATCTTGACTGTCTGCATTCTCTTCCTTACCAGCATCCTCATCATCATCATCATCAGACTCACTGGCTGTGACTGTGGCAGGGGTAGACAATCCAACTGGACTCTCCTCCTCCTCCTCTTCCTCCTCCGTTTCCTCTCTCTCCGATGGACTGGCCTCAGATGGCTGCAAAGACTCTTCCGCAGACGTGTTGTCAGGGATCTCTTCTGTACCATTCACATGCCCTCCTCCTTCCATGTCCTCTAGTACGGTCTCCGTGCCATTCATGTGCTCATCGCCTGTGTCTTCGGCTACAGCCGTTGTGCCATTCACCTGGTGAACGTCTTCCGCTAGGGTGTCTTCAAGGTCACCCACTGCCGTGGTGTCGTTAGCACTGAGGGTCGTGGCATTTCCGCCGAAAACCTCATCAAAGTCTTCAAAAGGCTTGGTTTCAGCCCCTTCCTCCCCTTCTGCCTCTGTTGACATTGGGGTTCCTGCAGATGGATCCACTGCCACCTCAGGGTTTTCATCCCTATCAACGGCCATTTCTGAGTCTCCTGTGGTGCTATTGCTATAACCATCCTCAGGGCCACTGGTGAGATATTTGACCTCTGTCTCGATGCCATCGTCGCCGTCAAGACCAGGCTCAGCTGAAAGATGGGACAAAAACTATTTAATGTGGAAATAGTCAAACACTCAAAACAAATGTGCTTCCATCAGGGGTTTTCACCCTACTCTCTTTGAAGTATGTTTTAATAATCAGACTAACAGAACGGGGGAAAAAAAAGAATTCCTTTCAACTCATGACAAAGAATATCCTTAACAATTTCAAAGAGCTAAAGGTTTTATGAAAGTGTTTTTAAAATTCCAAGACTGTTTGTTCAAAGCACATTCAAAACCCTGTTCAAGCTGGAACAGGTGAAAAGGTGCGGCTATTATTAAGCTCCCGAAGATCGCAGGTGTGTCTCAAGCTGTTGCTATGATACACACTTTTTTTTTCAACGTACACTGTTACCCACACTGCCGTCTTGAGACACACCTACAAGATGTCGTTCAGCAAACAATGCATTCTGCTTTGTAAATATTCGATCACCCATTGGCTCTCAACTTGTGTTTTTCCACTGCAGTACATGTGTACTGTGTCCGGCTGACATGAGAGGCAAAGAAAGGGAAATAACTGGTACCAACTTACATGTGACTGCAGAGGACTCTTTGGCTGGTGGTGTCACAGATTCACCACAGTCGACATCTGATGTTACTGTTAATGGTAAAACATAATGGAGATTATTTATTATTTATTCCACTATTATATTATTATTTCTTTAAAATTACTATTTAATATGTACTTATTGAATGGCCATATATCATTTAATAGATAGTTATTGAATGTACATGTACAAACATATAAGACTTGTGAGGGCGATGGTGGCATCTTCTATTCCTACCTGCTGGGTCATAGCAGTAGGCATCAGTGAGAGACTCAGGTGTGTCCTCAAGAAAGAGGATGCCAGTTTCACCAGAGGGGCAATCTGGCTGGAGTGCATGGTTAAGCATTGAAGCTCGCTCATCGTTAATCCATCCATACCTGTGATACAAACAGTTCATTTAATCTCTAGACTCTTATACCTAAAAAAAAGAATTTAAAGCATTTGATGTCTCGTAATGAAATCATAATTAATTTCATATTGTTCATTTGTCAAAAAATGCACTTAACCACAAGATAACGTGTCTTTGCACGTCATTACAAACCCCATCCTCCTAAACTCCACTACCCCCTCCACCCCCGATATGCTACACACATACACACACACACACCCCTTCACTCACCCACACTTCCTAAAAACTTAGGTCAGACAGCAGTGGTGTAGTCTACTTTTTGTGGTGGATCTACTGTACACATCGGGCATTTTTTGAGGAGGGTATACTGTATATATTCATGCTATTCTAAATAATAGATCAATCAATTTTAGGTGGGTATACTGAAATCCCTGAAATTTTCAGATGGGCATACTGCGTATACCTGCGTTCTATGTACAGTAGACTACACCAGTGTTTCTCAACCTTTTTTTTAGGCGAGGCACCCTTTCAATTCATGAAAAATTTCAAGGCACCCCAAACCAACTAGCCGTAATATAGCATCACATCCGATACCACACAAGCTTAGAAAAGTAACACATTTGGAGACACACAACCTAGTCGCACGACCTACGTTCAAAGTTGCAGCTGGGGTGACCAATATTTACTTTATTGTGCGTAAATGGCAGATCAAAGATTCCACTGACTAACATTAACTTATCAATTTTGACAAATATGTTTTATGTTATATAATTTATTTATCAGCCACGTTTCCGCGGCACCCCTGAGGGGGCCCTACGGCGCGCCAGTGTGCCCCGGCACCCCTGTTGAGAAACACTGGACTACACCACTATCAGACAGCGACGGATGATGATGACATGACATATTTGTGTACCTGCATGTTTCGAGCCCTTTGCTGTAGGCCTCTGTGATCTGTGCCTCGCTGGCGAGGCTGGCATACAGGCCCTGGCACAGATCCCCCGCCTGCTCAAAGGTCAGCGAGTAATTGGAACTGGCTCGCACATGAAACACACCACCGTAGCTGCACGAACGATGCGTGACTGGTGAAAGGCAGAAAGAGATGGGGATGGGGGGGGATGGGGGGGGAGACAACTTGTCAGACATCACTCAGAAGTAAAATGTATTTTTTTTTTGTTCTTTGCTTGCTTGCTTTGTTTCTATCATCCTGCCTCTTTCTTTAATTCTTTCTTCCATTCCTTATTTTTCCTTTTCCGATGTCCCCATTCTTTCTTTCTCTCTCTTTCTGTTCATTCTCAGTTTCTTTCTTTCCTTCTCTCTTTGTTTCTTTACTTCCCACGTCAGTCTTCCTTGCCCATATCTCTCATTCATTTACTAAGCACATAACGCAAGCTGTGACCATGTAAACAATGTGATTTCAAATGACATTTAAACATTGCTATCAGATTCCAGATGCCAACTGAATTGGCACTCATCAGTCCCACAATGCTTAGTCATTACAGGAATAAACACAGGCGGTAAGGGTATCAGTCATAAGTCAGCATGTATCCTAAGTCAAACACCAGGCAAAACTTCCCAATGAGTCATTGTAAACAAAAATATATGTAACGATACAGAATAAATACAATATGCACACAGGTACTGAAG
>NC_085878.1:250000-285000 GCF_034702125.1 Engraulis encrasicolus
TTGGTTTGGGGTGCCTTGAAATTTTTCATAAATTGAAAAGGTGCCTCGCCTAAAAAAAGGTTGAGAAACACTGCTGTAGAGCATAAACAATCATATACTGTTACTCCTTTCGGAAAAACATTACCTACGATAGTTTGCCCAATAAATATTTTGCAATATTCATTATATAGTAATGTATAATAATTGCATAGTAATAGTCATTGTAAAATTTGCTAGAATAAACCAACACAGGCACAGGCCTACATGTAAACTCTATTACTGTCTGAAAGTGAAAAAAAAATGCCTTGATCTTTGACGAATTATAACATTTTGTAACTTTCTTTTTTTTTCTCTCCCATAGGCCTAATGTGTTTATTCACCTTCCCCTTGGAATGCACTCTCACCTGATTGGTCTCATCCCTCTCCAGCCACACACCCAGTGTTGCCGGATTGGGCTGTTTCCCGCCCAATTGGGCTGGTTAGGATGGCAGTCTGCGGGTAAAAATGGCATTTTGCAGGAAAACCCGCCCAATTTTGCCCATAGAAATCAATAGAATTGGGCGGGATTTAGTGCTTCCAGACGGGTTTTGAGCATTCATTGGGCTGGAAATCATCAGCCTCATCTGGCAACCCTGCCAGCCACACACCACACATGGCACAGCACTTGCTGCATTGGCAGCACCCGTCCGGGCCTTAAAAATAAGCCTTGCCTAAGCAGTGACCTGACATGCTACAACCCAGGCAGCTCCTTGGTTACTTCATTAGTTCGCCAATGCCATGGCTGTCACTGTGCATCCATCGTGCCCGATGACTGAGGACCGAAAGAGCCCTGTTGTTGGCATGGCTTTCTGTTTTGCCCTCCTCCGTTTTGGCCAGCGATGACTTGTTGGTGTGCTCGTGCTAATTAGGGTCAAACACACAAGAGGCTGGGTGAACTCTCCCACTGCCATTCCCTCTCACTCACTGGAGGCAAAGAAGATATTGTTGTTGTTTGTGTCATTTGAGGAAATGCAAGATGCCAGTTTTGAACAAATGGTTAGCTTCTTGTTAGTTGTCTTGTTATTTCAATTAGGGTAAGACAGATGTTGTTGACTGACATTTTCCACATTAGGTTTATCCAGGCCTATTCATAGGCCTCATGCCATGTTCCCTCCAACTTAATACCGTAGCCTAGCCTCAGATGAGGGGGCACGTCAGCTACATGCTGCATGACATGCACCAAATTAGAGTAGAATAACTTTATTGATCCCCAGAGGGGAATTAAGGAGCATTGCAGCATTGCAAAAATACATTCGCCACGTTTTCCCAGTCAATTTCTACATTTGTTGACTCTGTAGGCCTAAACAACTTAACGAATCCCAACAGGGATAAGACGATAGAATATCTTACCTCTACTCTACATTCTTTATCTTTGGCCATGTTGTGTTGTACACCAGGTGCTGTGAGTGATTCTTCTAGTTCAGGGGTACTCAATTAAAAGTCCCCGAGAGCCAGTTTTTCAAAATTCCTCCCAATAAAGGGCCGGGCTGACACGACACGACCCCCACCAAAAAAAAATATTTAAAAAAAAAATAAAAATGATAAGGCCTTTGTAATCACAAAACACACGCACTCACACCCACAGCAGATATTTAGTTTCCAGTGACAGGATGGGAGAACATTTCTCTGCATTTTTCTGGAGCACTGTGGGGTGAGGTGCCTGCCTTGCTGTCATTGCCACCCACCCTTCAGTATTTTTTTTTTTAAATGACATAAGATTATCTTTTTTAAATGACATAAGATTAGCCTATATTTGCAGACTACATTCATAAACATTTATTTCTTAGTGAGAAAACCAATAAGCCTGAAGATAACACTTTTCAAACAAATGTTGCTTATTATGACTTTGTTTATGCAGCTCTCACATGCATAATGAGAATCAGATGCAATAATGGACCCAGCAAAGAGGACACATAGATAGGAGGACACCAGGTTTTGCCAACAAGAAAATGGCACATTGATGCAATGTTGATTAAATGCAATCAGCCAATAATAAATCATCAAGTTGCTCATAACTTTGTTTGAAATCTTATGAGGGGCTTAGCTTTCCAAACAAACTATTTGGGGACTGTTTAAAAGTGTGAAAAGTTTATCAAGCAATTCGTTTTTAAGTAGGCTACCCCTAGTTAGCTGCCAGCAGAGCTCAAACACAATTTGCCTTCATTTGTGTTAGCAACTAGCTACAGCTAGTGCTAAACCAATTCGAAGTCCTAACACACTGTATGCAATGAAATGTGGACCATTACTTTCAAAAACGAGGCAAAGAGAACTTTGTAAATAATTTATTTACAAGTTCTACCGTACTTCCCTTCAGTAGTCTACCTCACAACAGCCTCTGCCACCCTCATAGTCACTTCTGTTTGGAGCCTGCAGGGAGAAACTGATTGAGGGGGCGGATACACGGCACGCATCTTCCTAGCGTCTGTGGCGCGATTTCAAAATAAGAGCCGGCAGCGCGATCGGACCAAAAAAAAAAAAAAAAAAAAAAATTTTTTTTTTTTTTTTTTTTTATTTTTTCAAAATTATTCGAGGGCCACAAATAGATGCCCCGCGGGCCACAAGTGGCCGCGGGCCGCTATTTGAGTATGGGGGTTCTAGTTCTTCCCCTCCCTTCACTGGCCATACAACTGCTGCCATCTAGTGTTTACCGCACCACCTAGTGTTTGTTTTATGTGTGCGCACGACTTTGTTGATCACACTTTCTTTCCGTTCACACTTTAGCAGCTACTATTTTTTCACATTTTTTTCTTCGGCAGGAGCTTACACATTGTAGATATCGCGCAACAAATCCAAAACGCATACCAAAGGGTTAGATAATAATAGCCTACAGCAGCAATTAACAGTGCAGCTGCCTGTTACGCACAGTCCGACTATCCCATTTACCCCGAAAGTATTGTGCGAAAGTGCACAAACAAATATTGATGGTATGCAGCATGTACAAAAATAAATAAATTAAAAAAAAACATCTTTAGCCCATTCCTCTTGAAATAAAGTGCGTCCAATGAATAAAAAATATCACACAGGCACTTTGAAGACAACTATTGGGTCCTTCGAGACGAGTCAATCTCATGCTTATGCTAAACAACATTTGTCACCTTTCTACGTGGAGAGTTTACTGTCTTTGACATGTAGTGTTAAATTGCTGCATTATATGTACCCTGGCTTTTCATTCCAAAGACTTATACTGTTGTGAATAAACATGTCGTCCGTATGTGGCACGGGCAATGGACAGTTGGATAATAAACACCCAGAACATGATCAGGTAGTTGAACTTAGAACGCAGAGCAGTTCATTTGTACGCACGGGGGGAATCTGGATTGATATGCTGAAGTTTCCTGCTACTGTCATGCATGTCTCTGTTACAGGATAAAGACCCACGTGAATTAATTCCCGAGCTGTGCAGGCTGTTTTACCAGTTAGGATGGGTGACTGGAACTGGAGGAGGTATAAGCGTGAAAAGGGGGTAAGTTTGTAGTAGGCTATCACTCACTCGAGGATGTGCTAGGCTTTGACTGTAGCGACTGTCATGAGAATATACAGGCTATTTGTTGTCAATAAAGCCCCAAAGTCGCAGCCTGTTCAGTTGTAACACTGTCCACAAATGAGTAGGCATAACTGTTAAGTAACTGAAGTAGTGGGGTTATCTATTAATCTTGCACGTACAGTAGGCCACTTTATTTTCAACCTTCATTGTAGGCCTACCATATGCCTACATTGTTGTTCAATTAAATCACCCAACTTTGAAACAGACGCCACTGTCCACAAATTGTTAACCATTAAGTAAGTTTATCCAGCTGCCTAATATTGCATTTGCTTACTGTTATTTTCAAGCTTCATTAAATCCTATCCCTATGATATTCCCCCCTCCCTCCTCAGTGACCGAATCTACATCGCCCCATCTGGAGTCCAAAAAGAGCGGATTCAAGTAAGTCTGACCCCCTGCTAACAGTGTTGGAATACAGAAACACAATCTTCAAACAGAAGCCTGCCATCTGTTTATGTATGCAAATAAATTATCACAGAGGCCACGGCTTTTGGAAGGAAGCAACTAAAGCCTATCTTGTCTCTGTTTTGGTACACAGCCCGAAGACATGTTTGTTTGTGATGTGGAGGAGAGGGACATTTGCATGCCTCCCCCGTGGAAGAAGCTGAAGAAGAGTCAGTGCACTCCGCTCTTCATGAACGCGTACACCATGAGATGTAAGTCAACAACTCACAAACAAACACAGACGGCCACTACGGTCGGCCATCAACCCATCGGCCAAAGTCATCGGAACAAAATATTGAGTCATGTGATGGAGCCAGATAAGGTTTATCGCAGAGCTGATGATGACTGGACTGAGTCACCCGTGAGACAGGGCTTTCAGTGATCCATCCAAAAGTATGTCAGTATGTCTGTGTCCTCTTTGGAGCCACACGTAACACATTCTGACAGCACGCAAGGACTGCAGTTGTTACAGCAAGCTTAGTGTGAAATGTTTTGACAGTATGGAAAAATTCGGTGTCATTAAAAAAAAAAAATCCTCCTACTTAGTGCTCCTGGCATGCTTTTCCGCTACCTAGATCATTTGAGAAGACAGGGATAATGATATAACTTGATCAGCACCAGCAGGTTTTGTATGATGTTGTCTCTTGTCTTGTTGTCTCGTCATCGTGAGCCTGTGCCGCCCAAAACAAAGACACATTACTGGGCCCAGTGTAAAAGGTGCATCTGGGTCAAAGTCAAAGACGTGCAAAATGGCATTGTCATTCAGTGTAACGGATACCTTCTGCTGACTTTAACTGTAAAAAACATGACTCTTTTTATGTTATTTTTTCGGCTGTCATCCATTCACTTGAAACAATTTTTAAAATCATGTTTTTTTTACCGTTACAGTCAGCAGAAGGAATCCGTTACACTGAATGACAATGCCATTTTGCACGACTTTGACCCATCTCCATTGTGTCACTACATTGGCCCCCGTTTCTGCAATACCGTGCCGTTTTCTAACCTTAGCCATTTTTTGGCTTGGTGTCTGAGACTTTAAAATGGAAACACGCTGTAGGCTACTACAGCCATTAGCATACTGATTACTGCAGCAAGGCCTGTTGTGATGCTGCTCGTTACAGTGGGGCTTTAGGACTACTTATTTACAGTCATTAAAGGGGCGCGTAGTAGTTTTCATTATTTAAAAAAAAAAAAAGCTGTCTCATAATGCCAGTCTGAAGACTCCATAACGATGTGCTTATGCAACAATGTTTGGCTGCATGGTCATATGCCCCTTTTCCCCTGTCAGTTTTCTGGTAGGCCTACAGCTTAACACAGCGCGACCCGGCCGCCACACTTTTTGCTTCACGATTGAGCTGTGTCGTGCCTATTCGGAAAAAAGCAAAAAGTGGTGGCCGAGTCGCGCTGTGTCGAGCTGTAAGCCTACCAGAAAAACGCCAGTGGAAAAGAGGCATTAGTTGTTGTAAACATACATGAGCCCAGTAACTGATATACATCATCATTCAGATGCAGTTTTATCATATTACAGGTATAGATCCCTAGTTGGGTTCCTGTTCGCCATCTCCTGAATCATTCAAGCTCATTGTAATCTTACAAACCTTTCCACAGTAGAGCTTTATCCATTAATGCATCTGTAGCCTACCTGTTTAAAAAAAAAAAGTGTTTTCCATGTCAATTACATAAACCAGAGTGGCTATAACTGTTCACCATGTAAGATGTGTCATGAAAAACAGTGTCGGTTGAGAAGAATGTGCTATTAAGAAATAGCCTTGAAGCAGACCTTGATGTACTAATGTGCCTCTCTCAGCAGAGAGCACTGAACGCTTACTTCACTTTAAATCAGTTGTTCATGGTCTATGCTATTATGGCAACTTTGCCACCCCCTTATATACTAACACACTCCTCCAAGATATCATCTTTTTCTTAAAAATATATATATATATATATATATATATATATATATAGCTTATATATATATATATATATATATATATATATATCTGATATGAATATATCTGATTTTTATATACAGTATATATATATATATATATATATATATATATATATATATATATATATATATATATATATAGTATAACGAGACTGTGCCAGCTTAAGACTTTGACTGGATTTTTTCTTTCTTGGCAACTGTAACTGCAACTGTAAAAACAATACACTGCAATCTAACTGCAAAATAAAATTGGCATCCATGCATGCTTTAGTTGGAACAAGGCAAGTACAGGGATGGTTATGTTGATGTGCAAGTGTTCTAAGGAACATTTTTGGTAAATGGTTCAAATGTAAGTTGAGAGAATGCCCCTTTTGAGTTGCTGTCCCCTAATCACTCATCTGTTGATCATTAAGAAGCTGGTTTCATGTATGTGGATATTTTTGAAAACGCATCAGTTTGGGCCTCTTGTTTACACGTAGATTGAGTTTCAGAATTCCAGTTTTAAAATTATCCCTTTTAAAGGTGCGCCGTGTAATATTTTTAGTAGTTAATTTCGAGAATCCATGCTGTCCATTCACAAATGTTACCTTTTTAACAAATGCTTTCCACCACCATCAAATTCTAGTTTTCAATATGGCTAGGAAAACTGCACGCTTAATATGTTTTCAAAGACATTGTGTTTGTGGTCAGTGACCATAGAAACATTCTGCTATAATAAAATTCTACCTTATCTAGAGAGGGCTCTTCAAGTCTTCCATACCAGAAATACAAACTATTTTTCTCCTATCTTGTGATGATTCAATTTCAGTGCAGTAAAGGAGTCTGTTTACCCTACATTCTCAGTTGCTGTGTAAATGTCAAAGAGTGGAAGAACCAGGAAGTGGGCTCAATACCTTGTAGTCTAATTCTCTACACGGGGTGCTTTACTTTGTCAATGAATGAACTAAAAAACAAAAAGAAATCTGATGAGTGCTTCTTTATCCATTTATTTTTCAGACAAAAGAGTGGAGCCGTTGACTATCTATTTCTAGGTGTTTGTTGGTTTTGTGGGCTTAAACGTTTTGCTTTGGCTTCGTCTCCTGTGCTGATTATGACTCTGATTATGATGAGATTGTGTTCAGGAACGATGCTCGAAACGCCACTCTGTGAGGAAGGCAAACAATCCAGCCAGCCAGCCAGCCGGCCGGCCAGCCAAACGTTTCATCCAGCACAGCAGTAGCATTTATTCTGCGTTCATTGTGCGAGGTCTAAAGAAGGCTTTGCACACAGGGGTAATTGTTTTTTTGCAAGTGGACGTTTTGACACCGTCATCATTTGTACTTACAGCTGCAGAAGCCGTAATTCACACCCACTCGAAAGCTGCAGTGATGGCAACGCTGCTGTTCCCTGGCAAGGAGTTCCGCATCACCCACCAGGAGATGATCAAGGGCATTCGCAAGGGAAACTCGGGAACCAACTACAGGTAGATTAGAGTAATGTTGTTAATCAATGGCATTCGCAAGAGAAAGTCAGCTACAAACTACAGGTAGATTACAGTAATATTGGTAATCAAGGGCATTCGCCCATAAGGGCATTCGCAAGAGAAAGTCAGCTACAAACTACAGGTAGATTACAGTAATATTGGTAATCAAGGGCATTCGCTCATAAGGGCATTCGCAAGAGAAAGTCAGCTACAAACTACAGGTAGATTACAGTAATATTGGTAATCAAGGGCATTCGCCCATAAGGGCATTCGCAAGAGAAAGTCAGCTACAAACTACAGGTAGATTACAGTAATATTGGTAATCAAGGGCATTCGCCCATAAGGGCATTCGCAAGAGAAAGTCAGCTACAAACTACAGGTAGATTAGTGTAATGTTGTTAATCAAGGGTATTCGCCCTTAAGGGCATTCGCAAGGGAAACTCGGGAACCAACTACAGGTAGATTAGAGTAATGTTGTCAATCAAGGGTATTCGCCCATAAGGGCATTCGCAAGGGAAACTCGGGAACCAACTACAGGTAGATTAGAGTAATGTTGTCAATCAAGGGCATTCGCTCACAAGGGCATTCGCAAGAGAAAGTCAGCTACAGACTACAGGTAGATTAGAGTAATGTTAATCAAGGGCATTCACCCATAAGGGCATTCGCAAGAGAAAGTCAGCTACAGGCTAGAGGTAGATTAGAGTAATGTTGTTACACAAGGGCATTTGCAGCATGGGAAAGTCAGCTACAAACTACAGGTAGACTAGAGTAATGTTATAACACTATAATACATTACACTATAGTACCTTATACTTTATAATACAAACTCAGGCGCAATCTACAAGTCAAGCAGAGTAATGTTATTTCACTACATTGCATTACATTACACTTGGTTAACTGAAACTCCACCTCAAACTACAGGTAGAGTAATAGAGAATACTTTTTCTGATAAAAGTAGTGTAATGCGTTGGGACTGAAAATTTGGTAGCGATGCACCGTTCTCTTTTTTTTTAATACTTAATTGCAAGTTTATTCAAGTCAACATTTTCATCTGATCATTTGTAGGTTCAACTTGCAGACATTTTCTTTTTTGTGTATATAAAGTGATAACATAAATGGTGACAATTGCATTAACAGATATGCCTGTGTGTAGGGGGGAATTAGGTGCGAGGAGGAAAGAAAAGAGAGAGAAAAAAAAAAAAAGACCATAGGTAGAGGAAAGTGTGTGCGTGCGCGTGCGCGTGCGTGCGTGTGTGGATGCACCGTTCTCAATAAAATGCAGTGGGATGTTACTCATCCGATCCGACAGATTTAACTGTGACCCCTTCTCAGCCTCTCTCGGGCGCACACTCGCATATAAGGAGCTATTCGAAGGAAGTGCTGTTCAATGCCTCATGTCTGGTGCCAGCGATTGCGCTGCAAATACAATTTCCCCATGAGGACACTAAAGTTCTAAAGCGTACAAATAAGGGGTCTTGCACACCAGGCCGGTAAAGCGTCGCGGAACGGCCGCGTTTATTACCGGCGTCGGTGAAAATACATTGAAACATATCTGTCCTTACACACCAACCGGCGGTAGTCGAGCGTCAGCGGTGCAGGAGCCGGCTCCGCACCGCGCTGCATTTGGAAAATAGAACTCGAGCGTATTTTTCACGCCGGCGACCGGCGGTGTCTCATTCAAATGAATGGCAAAGTAGCATGCTAGCTTTGGCTGTGGGGAGGGTTTTGAATAGGACTGGCCACGCACGCCGACGCTGGCAGTGTGAAAGGCAGAGAAAAACACGCCGGCCAAAACTAAGCAGAAAGACAGCGTTCGTCCCGGGACCGTTCCGTTCCGCCTTGGTATGTTTTGGCCCTAACAAAATAAACGTGTGAATAGAGTTACCTTAACCAATCAGTAACTGAGTTTCGTGGGTGAGTTCTGCGTCACCACTCTCAACTGTTTGCTAATTGGCTAAACAGTGAGCGAACCGAGCTAGGAGGGTTTCGGCAGACTATATGCGGAGCCAAAATCTTTGGGTGGTTGTCGCCAGGCTACTAAACTCCAAACTAACTAGTAACATTTGAGGAGCTCTTTTCCAAAACGCTATATCCACCATATTTGACATTTTGGATTTTAATATTGGAATTGACTGTCAAGAGGTCCTATCATCTATGTGTGAATTCTTGCCATTCAAATGTTTTGAGAACATACTTTAAAACCTCTATAAAAATGGATTTTGCAATGCATTTCAATGGAATGCCCATTACAAAAATGTAAATTTCCCAACATTCTATAAAATGGATGTATCTCATTTTGGAAAAGAGCTCTTCATTTCGAACCGTCCTAAAATATTCCACATGCTCTGTATTCATGGCTTCCTCTTCCGCCTGTTAGGTATGATGAGATGCTGACGGTGCCCATCATCGAGAACACGCCTGAGGAGCGAGACCTGAAGGATCGCATGGCGCGCGCCATGGAGGAGTACCCAGAATCCTGTGCGGTCCTCGTCCGACGCCACGGTGTCTACGTCTGGGGAGACTCGTGGGAGAAGGCCAAAACCATGTGAGTGTCACAGCACTGAAGATGATGGCTGATTAGAGGTGTTTCTGTTTAAAATGATCAATTGTTCATGTACTGTTTTAGAATAAAAGGGTAGGTTTGGAGAGCTGTGGTGTTAATCTTTGATTGGTCGTCTGAAGGTGACTATTTGGTTAAAAAAAAAAACTACTGGCAGTTAGGGCTGTAACGATATTGTATCGAACCGAGAAATCGTGATACAAAGACTCACGATACTGTATCGTGATACAAGGAGGCAGTATCGTGATACACCCTTTCAAAGTTTTGACACCCATCAGTCCAGAAAACTACCACATGATATGAAGTGATGGTGCTTCCAAGCTTCAAATCATCATCATTATTATATTTAAACTTTTTAAAATTGTGTGTAGCCTCTTGTAACCTATTCTACCTACAACTTGACATAGTTTTATTCATGATTTTGTTTGATAACATTGGCAAATGTGAAATTGTGGGGTGTATCGAACCGTAGGTCAGAAACCGTGATACAAACCGAATCATGAGTTGAGTGTATCGTTACAGCCCTACTGGCACTGTATTACCAAGTAAAATATTGCCAGATTGTGACATTGTGTGCCCAGTTCCAGGACATCGTGTTTTCAGTGGTTTGCATGTCAATGTAACAAGACGGAGCATATTGTTCTGACAGAAAAGATTGGACTTGAGTCTTTCTAACTTAACTGTGAACTTTGAAAAGGTGTGCTGTGATGTCTTTGTTTTGATGTGGTGCCACAAAAAGATCACATCAATTCGACAAGCAATATTTGCTTGTACTAGCCTAATGAATGCAGGAAGTCCATTGGTACTTCAGTACCTCTGTGACTAGGGCTGGGTATCGCAGCCATGTTCCTCAATGGATTCGATTTCGATTTTTAGGGCTTTGAATCGATTAATTTCGATTCATTCCGAATCGATTCAATCCGTTCCCTTCTTGGTGCCAGGATTTGCCCATAAAGATGCGGTTGCCTATTTTTATATAAAAATGTCAAAGGGCTGTGGCTTGACAGTGTTAACAGATTGCTAATTTGTAATAAGTAAGTCTTATGCCTGGCCTAATTGACTAATTCCTACTGGGTGTTTTCCATAGACTTAAATTAAACAAAAAGAACAAAAAGAAAAAGAACAAAAATATCGATTTTGTGCCCTGTGAATCCTGTGAAAGCCCTGTGATTATGTGAATTTTAAATGATATTGATCGATTATCGATTAAGTCGATTATTTTACCCAGCCCTATTTGTGACTGCTGTCAGTCTTCAGCAGGTGAATGACTGCTTGTTTGACATAGCCATGCCCTTACAAATACCCGCAACTAGATATTGCATTTCCGCCCATACTGCCCTACCAAGGCAAAGTGCAGTAACTATGCCAGCATCGAAAGGCCTTCAAAAGTATTGGTTGGATGTTGTAGTAGTAGCTACTGCTAATTTGATATGGCAGTATCTCTGAAACGGGACACGATTTTGACCATAAGGCTTTGTCACAAGGTAAAGGAGGCAGGTGTGCTGCGAAGACCAGTGGTGTAGTCTATGTAGAAAGCAGGTATACGGAGTATACCCACTTCTAAATTTCAGGGATTTCAGTATACCCACTTAAAATTGATTGATCCATTATTTTAAATGGCACAAATATATACAGTATAGCCACTTCAAAAAATGCTCCAATATACACTATAGCCACTTCAAAAAATGCTCCAATATACACTATAGCCACTTCAAAAAATGCTCCAATATACAGTGTACCCACCATAAAAAAGTAGACTACACCACTGGTGAAGACCATTTTCATTCTAAATTCATTTTTGGCAAAAGGTGTAGTTACTGCCCTTTGCCTTTGAAGGGCAGCCTGGCTCCCTAATGCCTTTCTGCTAACTAGATCATTGCTTTGTGTACTCCATCTCTGGCCATCGGCAGGTGCAGGTCTGAGTGGTATACCTGTAAGCCATAGAATGCACTAATGATCTGCTAACTACAGTAAAAAAGTGCTAATGTGCTTTTTTATCTCTCTTCTTTGCAGGTGTTGAGTACTAAACATGCACTACCTGTTAAACAACCACACACTACCTGTGAAACACACACTACCTGCTAGAGGATGACATTTTTCGTGAATTCCTGTGGGTCCCGTGGGATTCCCGTGGGATGGGAGTCAAAATTTTAAAGATGAACGGGAGCGGGCAGGAGCGGGAATAAAGATGAATGGGAGCGGGCAGGAGCGGGAATAAAAATGAACGAGAGCGGGAATGCTCGCTTATTTTTCATTAAAAAATGCCTCGTTTTCTCGATGAAACGGGAGTGGGATTGATTTTGAGTGGGAGTGGGCAGGATTGGGAAACATTCTTATCAGGAGTGAACGGGATGGGATTTGTTTCTTTTACTCCAGTCCGGGATGGGACGGGATGGGATTTTTTTCCGGGACTGGGATGGGACAGGAGTGAAAATCCACTCTCGTTTATGCTCTACTACCTGCTGTGTTTCCCCCAGAATTGTTGTTAGTCAAAGTGGTGGGGCCTTAAAAGTGTATTTCTATGCCTAAGCACCTTTTTAGAAATTACATTCACAACATGAAATCTTTATGTTTTTCAGGGGACCTAGTCAAGGTGGTAGGTGTTTCTTGTCAAGGTGGCCGCCTTAGCAATAAAGTGCTGGGGGAAACCCTGACCTGTTATATTATATTAAACATGCACTGGTGAACATCTGCTACAGTATATTGTTGTGCACGGACATCATATCTCTGTGGCCCTCAGGTGTGAACCAGGCTTATACGAAATTCCGAATGGAAAGAATTTCAATTCAAAGTAATGCCATAATACGAACACTAGGTGGTGGTGTTCTATGTACTTTCAATGGGTGGTGTAGATTAAATTCAAAGAAATTCAAGGTAATGGCACCACCTAGTGTTCGTATTATGGTATTATTTTGAATTAATTCTTTCCATTCGGAATTTCGTACAAGCCTGGTGTGAACTGTATGACTAGCTGTTTGATGTTCACCTGGTCCTCACGCAAATGAGCGGAAATGCACGAGGGTCTGCAATAGAAGCAGGCTAGTTTGATATAGCCATGCACTATATATTGTAACTGACCTGCATCCTTTGCCTGTCGTCCCCTCTCTCAGGTGTGAATGCTACGACTACCTGTTTGACATCGCGGTGCAGATGAGACAGTGTGGCCTGGACCCCTCCGCCCTCCCCTCGGAGGAGAAAGGCATCCTTTAGCCGTGCGCCTCCCCTCCCCTCGGAGGAGAAAGGCATCCTTTAGCCGTGCGCCTCCTCTCCTCTCGTCTCCTGTCGTCTCGTCCACCTCTCCTCTCCTCTCCTCTCCTCCCCTCTCCTCTCCTCATCCCTCATCCCTCTGCTCCTCTCCTCTCCTCTCCTCTCCTCTCCTCTCCTCTCCTCTCCTCTCCTCTCCTCTGACGCCAGAACTGACGGATGGGGGCATGAATCCTGCATGTCTTGCCCTGGACATTTCTCCTCCATAATCACAGTTATCAGTCAAGAGGAACGGCCCAGCTCACTGCTCCACCACTTACATACCCCGGCTGTTGTGGCACCTTTTGATTTTGGTATTAATGTGCACCGGTATTTCAAAGAACGTTAGATCTGCCGCGCGACCGCTCCGCTCTGCTCTGCTCATCATTTCCTGTTGAGTTGACGTGACCATGAGTCCATGAGTCACCACGCGAGGTGTACCAGTAAACTGCCTGCGGCTACAATGGCTACAAAGTAGACTTTTTTATATAATAAATGCATCAATTTGTGTGTATTTGTGGTGGAATACAACTGCAACTGATTGCCCAAAGATAAACATGTGATCTTCACGTACAGTATTTGTTTTTTGTTTTGTTTTGTTTTTTTGTGTTTTTTTCCACTAAGTACACTAAGAACAACAAATACAAACAATTCTTTTATAACCTTCAGAGCATTTATTATTTATTTAATAATTCACGGAAGCGAGGGACACAGGGACACAGTTACCCCGGAAAAAAAAACACTCCTTGCCGCTAGCAAGGTTTGAATTATGCCATTACATTAAAGTCGTAATACAATTGTACAGACAAACTTCAAATGTGATCTTTTATTCATTTCCATCAAATGAATGTTACATAAAGACGTAAACAAAGACCATACAGATGGATGCAGGAAGGTGGTTGTTTGTCAACGTAGGAATTACTTTTGTACCCAAGATACACTGGTATCGCATTTCAGGGTTTTTCTTTCACTGTTTTACCTTTCCTTCCATTACAAATAAATAAGAGTTACTTAACCAAAATGAACATTAATCAATATGGCCTTACAAATAAATGAATACACAGATGCCATCGCTGCGTTCTCCACCATCTGGCGTGGTTCAAGATACTGGTACTTGCCCACTTAAACAACAGGCAAATATTATTATATCCCGCATTTTCATTATTTCAGACTGTAGCCTACCTAAGCAGGGTTGTTAACACTTGCTGTCAGAGAGCGAGACAGGGTGAGAGACAAGTGAGGGATGGGAGGAGAGGAGAGGGGAGGGGAGAGAAGAGAAGAAGGACTTCTTGTTAAAGTGAAGATGAGGGAGGAAGGGAGGGACGCGATGCGATACGACGACGCTGCAGCCAGCCGCGTTTATTGCCCTCCATTTTTCACAGCTGCTGTTACCCCCATCTGAGTGAACATTATTCTCTGAAGCACCATAACTCTTAGCTGCCTGTAACCTACCCCTGGCTTCCTTCTCAATCAAAGCGCCAGCCAATCCACTGGCCTGCTCCCTCCCACCTCCCCAGCAGCTCTCAGCCTCCAGCTCTGAGTGTGTACGCATAGCAAAGGCCCCTCCTGAGGTCTGCTCTCGCAAAAAAGAACTGTTTGGTGTGTGGCCATTCGGGCCTAATTCATAATAAACCCCAATCCATAAATATTCTCAATCTCACCCATTTTTATATCTGTTGAATTCACACAGGCTATATGCAGCCCTGTAATTTCTGTCTTGCCAGGTTGCTGTTGCTGTAGGGATATACCTTTTCGTTATTATTATGCGCTCTGTTCTGTTTTGTTATGGAGCCTTGTAGGGCTGGGTGGTTCTGGAAAACATGCGTATCACGTTTTGTTTTTTTTTAATGAAAATTAATATCACGGTTCTCTGCACGTTTTTTTTTCATAAGCTGTGATTTTCCCCTACATTTCAATGTTTCTGAAGAAAAGGCTGACATTAAATTTAAAAAGGAGATAAAATCCTGAATTTTAATTCATCTCCATTTCTATTTTAATGACTTTTTTGGGATCAAATCTTTTTTTTTTTTTTTTAAACCTCTCTCATCTAAAAGTGAACCTTGTGTAGGTGGAAATCGTTATCACGTTTGGTTTTTTTTAGCGGTATACCGTCCAGGCCTAGAGCCTTGTGTAGGTGAAAACCGTTATCACGTTTTTTTTTTAGCGGTATACCGTCCAGGCCTAGAGCCTTGTGTAGGTGAAAACCGTTATCAGGGTTTTTTTTGTTAGCGGTGTACCGCCCAGCCCTAGAGCCTTGTGTAGGCAGGGGCTGCATTGGATACTGCCCACATCCTGCCTCAGACTGAGAACCAACCGGGCCGAGGGAAGGTAGCATCACAGAGGCGAACTCTCCATTAGGCAAACCTAGGCAATTACCCAGGGCCCCGACCTAACGTGCAATCCATAGGGGGCCCCAACTGTCACAACACAACACAAACACCAAAATAGTCGGCCTGATCTTATATAATCAAAAATATATATGAGACAAAACAATAAAATAGTACCAAAGCGCAAAGAGGTCTAAGGCCCTTATTTTGTGTACACCTTTTAAGAAGGACTATTGGGGGCCCCATGTTAAAGTTTCGCCTAGGGCCCTAAAATGTCTAGATCTGCCCCTGGTAGCATCACAGCATTATTCCCTCCCAATGATCCAGGCGACGGAGAAAAAAAATAACCAGAAGGCGATCCGCCGTTGACCGATGTCTTTTCGAGCCGCCCCTGTAATTGCTTGCCGCTCGCTGTGTTCAAGTGTGCTTGGGAATAATCCCTCCAACATTCATCTTGGCACATCGTTTTTTTTCCTTTCTGCGTTTTCATAACCGCTGTGATTTGCGGCTTTACTGCAGGCATGTTGTGGTCAATCATGAAAGAAATTAAGTAAGCCTACACACATTCTATTTTTTCCATCACCGGATCTAGGCAGTTCACACTCACTCAGTCCATAAACCTCCCACACAGTCATAACCAATATGCGCTCTTTTAGAATAGAAGAATGACTTTTGTCATTGTACTGTACACATACTGCACCACGTATGCAAGGTAAGCTAATCTGTATAGGCTATATACAGTACAGTGACATCAAAACTCCTAAACCCTCCACCAATCATAAAAGACTTGTGTAAAATAGAAAAGTGCCTTTTAATGTTACATGCTCTACACCTGTACAATTTACAGTTTTTCTCGATTGCTTACACACATTTTTCGGAATCAGTTCTCGAATTCTCAAAACTCTACACACAATTCTCCAAACCTCACACACAACGGGCAAAACTCCTCACTGCCTCTGAAAAATGCACGTCTTGTCTCAAAACAATGTACTCTCTTCTAAAAAGGTAATTTTGTTCTCAAATGACACACACAAGCAGTCATTTTAATACACTCTTATGTGAACCATTGAACACTAATATGCACAAGGTAAAACTCTATACTCAACTTGAAACACAGTAGAAACTTATTTTCTTCAGTGTTCTACTTACTAAAGAGGGTATTTTCTGTAGTAAAATACTGAAATATTGTTTTTAGACTCGGAGTACACAGATGTGTATACATTTTACATATTTTTCTGTCATTTAAAAAATTGCACTAATTTATTTTAAAATATTGGGTAACCACATGAAAGTGATAAAACCACATGATAGTGTATAACATATTTTTGAGTTCAAAAACTAAACAAATGTGTTTTCTCCTTGCATCCACTCATTTTTCATCAATATGACATGCAATGTGTGTCCTTATGGGGTGATGATTTCAGATTGTAAACCGGTATGAAGAGAGTTTGCCCATGTGATGAGGAAGTGAACTTAGTATGGCAGTTGATTTTAGTATTTTGAATGACAGTGTGTTCAATGCGACAACCAGGGTTTTTCTTTATGGAAATTGTGTGTAATCCAGAGAATTGTGTGTAGTGGTTTGAAAAGAGTGTGCTTTAAAACTGAAATGTGAGTGTAAAGAAGGAATTGTGTTTAGTGGTCAGTGACATTGGTTAGGGGAGTTGGGAAATGGTTGAGATGTTCCAAGAATTGTGTGTGAAGTACCAGAAAATGTGTATAAGCAATCGAGAAAAACTGTAACTGTAACTGAGATTTTAGCTGTTTTATTAACTATGTGGGTATGTTAGAGCTGAATGAGCACATTACAATGCCAGGGGAGGGTCTTGGTTTTTAAATGTAACTCATTTCATGTTTGTATGTGCTTCGGAGGCTGAGATATTTAGGATTTAATAGGAAGAGGGCACCCTTTCCCAAACAGGGCTTAGGACAAAACGGGTTAAACTATACATATAGGCTAGTATATAGGCTAATGGGCTACAATACATGCAATGGAGTAAGCCTCCTAAACCTCCCCCAGTCACACACTGTGTAATGGGTCTGTGTTGCTTTAGACACCCCATATCACCCCAAACACACACACACACACACACATCAAAAAAAACCTCCGTGATCCACCAACCCCCTCCCCAATCCTAACATGACCCATGACCACCACCCCATCTCAGCGCCCTGTCACACACACACACAAATATAAAGCAGCAGTCATTTGGACATCGTCTCGAGTAAAACACATGCCAAAGCTGAGTGTACTGCCCAGACTTGGGGCTGATGGATCATTTAGAGAGTCTGCTTTACGTGACTCGAATAAAAGGCCCCGTGCTGAAGGGTGAAGTCGTGCCCCAACTATAGTGTGAGCTGCTGTTCAAAGTAGACTATCAAAAGGCAATTCATTTTATACAGCCCACCCTTACAAGTTGAAAATGTAGCCATATTGTCCCTTTTTATCCCTGACACCGTGACACAGACAGTAGGCTTTTGTGGAAAAAAGTTTGCACACCCCTTTGGATTATTTCTTCTTTAAGTTTTTTTTTTCTTCTTTTTATTCATTCACTGGCAAGCATTATGAAGTTTTGACCTCGGTCTTCCTCAGATTCACACAGGCAGTAGGCTACCTCTGGCAAGTCGGTCGGAGATTTTTTTACGAGCATATTGTCCATTGGCTTTGCCCTTGTATGGTTTGTGCAGGAGGGAGGGAGGGAGACACGTGATGTGCTGTCTACTTCTTCCCTGCTGCTGCTGCGGCCGATGCTGCTCTGTTTTTGTTTTCCCTCCTGCTCATTTGCTGATTGATTTGCTCCTTATTGACTGAGGGGCAGGGCCTTGAGCGCTGCTCTCACATTTACAAGAGAGCGATCGTCCGACCAGTCAGTGTCTCATATACAGGGCTGGACAGGCAGAGAAATAGGGCACGGGCACTTGAAGGGCCTAGTTAGTGAGATGTTGTGAGACTTAGTCTCATTTTCACGTCTTTTTAACCTTTATTTTTCTTCCACTTTTACTTCTTTTATTTTCTTCTTATTCTTTTTGTAATCTCACTTTTTCTACAATAAATTGTATCCTGATGGATCCTTTTAATTGCGAAGTCAAGACTTATTTTATTTTTGGAAGTGAGTCAACTAAAACACAACGCAGAGCATTCAGCCTTCAATTTTTATTGGAGAAGAGAATTTTGGAAACGTCCGAAATCTAACAGATGGTCCGAAATCTAAACCCACTTGGCTTAAAGGGGCCCCTCGTAATTAGCGGCACAGAACTGACTCACCAGTGGGCCCAGCACCCTTGTGGGCCCCTATTGTCAAATGTTTATAAAGTATATGTCTGGAAATAGGGGCCCACGAGGGTGCAGGGCCCACCGGGAAACGCCCGCTATACCAGATGGCCAGTCCAGCCACTGTCTTATATATGCACACCGCTTCAGTCAGTCCACTCCAGAGCTCACTCCTGGCTAAGACCCGAATTTAAACAGGAGGGCACTTTAAAAGCAGTCATGACCTATCAACCAGAGACACTTACTGTATGTATGGCTACAGTCTAACAGACAGGCAGTGTAGTATAGTGAGTCACCGGCTATAGAAGTGGAAGCAGACGGATGAACGTGGATGTGATGTGAAGCAATGATTGGTTGGAGAGAGAGGTTTCTGCACCAGACTTTTTTTTTTTTAAGAGGGGTGGTCAGGGTCTTGCATACTGCATGCATTAATTTAAACAAAGACCTTTCTTGCTCAAGCCATTTATAACTTTCAGAAGCGAGCGCTGAAAGCTCAAGACAAAGTGAGTGCGAAGGATGAGGTACTGAGGGAAAGGTTGTTGCTGTGTTACCCTTTTGAAGCCTGGTCAGGGTCTCTCTATGCCTGCATTTAAACAAAGGGCCCTTTTGAACAAGCTATTTATGATTTGCACAAGCAAACGCTGCCGAACAACACAGACAAAGGCAGTGTTGAGGGAAAGGTTGCCGAGGAAAAGGTTTCCGCTAGCTTGCTGCTGCACTAACCCTCTTTTCAAAGCTGGCCAGGGTCTCGGTCTCGGTCTCGCCTATGCATACATTAACACAAAGGCTTCTTTTTTTCCCTACACAAGCTATTTATGAAGGAGGCAGGGCCCTAAATAAGTGGATGCACATTCTCCAGCAGGAGTTTATATATTAATGAAGAGAATGTCTGATCAAGTGGTGTATGGGGATAGAGCCTCGGGCGGAAGATTGCTTATGTAAGCCACTGTGTTTTTTTGGCTCGTGTTCAGCTATCTTCAAGTGAGCAGCAGCAGTGAGTCCATCTCTTTCGGGTGGTTTGGAGGCATGTGTTTATTGATGTGTTTCTGCAGCATAAACATGCTGAAAATGTCCTTGAATATATATTCTAGTATTTATTTGCCTTCTCTGACTGAGCAGCAGCAACATCAGATTGAGGACTGAACATCAAGTGAAACGCTCAATTCATGGTAAGATGGGCCAAGCCACTCACTTGCCTGCAATATCTTGTTTTTTTTCTAAATAAACTGTATCTTGCAGTGCAGTAGGATTTTAATGGGCATGTGGTGATGTACACACACAGAAAATACAAAGGAGTGAGATTTCATCTGTAATAGTATATTGCTGTTGGGATATAGGCCTACGTATGACCGTCCATCTGGGCACTTAGTTTGTGAATGAACGGTCCCGCCTCTCTTGGGGGACAACAAACCAAATGTCTCATTAACATTATATGCAACATCGGGTAGTGTACAGGTTCTTATATGCAACATCGGGTAGTGTACAGGTTCTTATATGCAACATCGGGTAGTGTACAGGTTCTTATATGCAACATCGGGTAGTGTACAGGTTCTTATATGCAACATCGGGTAGTGTACAGGTTCTTATATGCAACATCGGGTAGTGTACAGGTTCTTATATGCAACATCGGGTAGTGTACAGGTTCTGATTATATGCAACATCGGGTAGTGTACAGGTTCTTGTCTTTCGCTTCTTCTTTCCAACAGGGCCTTGCTTTGTCTTGTCCTCCAATGTTATCCCCCCAAAAAAGGCCGTAACGCACATGGCACTCGTCACGCAGATTATACGTATAGCCTACTATAATAATATAAGTGAATCCAACATTAAATGGGTTGATTGGAAATTTTGGAGGGCCTTGGCTTTATTCACATTTTTATTTATACTGTGCTATTTACTGTTTTCTTGGAGAAAACTATTCACCAAGATGAAGAACAACAACAAAAAAAACTTGTCCGCTCTAACCAAAGCCATGTTTGAAGTGTTGCCTGGCTAGTTGTTTTGGCTGTATTAATGACCAACATTTGGGTCTGTGCTGCCATGGAGACAAGGGGGGATATTTGGGCCTGAGAAGAGCCAGTGTTTTCATGAAATGTGGATAAGGGTGTTACATCACACGACACAACGCCAAGAAGGAGAAATCTGATCAACTCCGCTGATGTCTCCCCTCCTGTTTCTGAGCTACTTATCATATCCACACCACACTACACTACACTACACCACTGCCATGAGAAAGTGTTCACCATCTGTGAACACTGATGTTAAAAAATAGCCATAACAGTAACACATTCAGACAGCTCCTAATGCAGTGTTGCTTTAGATAAGGATGTATGCCGGATCATACTGTAGGCCTATATGTACCGCTCTGGTTAATATATTTCCCTCTTCTCTCTGCCTCCAGTCCTGCATCTTTTCTCCTCTCTCCATGCCTTCCTCTCTCTCTCTCTCTCTCTCTCTCTCTCTCTCTCTCTCTCTCTCTCTCTCTCTCTGCTCTCTCTCTCTCTCTCTCTCTCTCTCTCTCTCTCTCTCTCTCTCTCTCTCTCTCTTTCTCTTTCTCTTCTCTCTCTCTCTCTTGTCTCTCTCTTGTCTCTCTCCATCACTCACTCTCTCTCCTCCCCCTCCCTCAGCGTTCCGCACCTGCTGTGTCTGTGAAATGTGAGGTGTTGCAGGGAGATTCCTATCAGAGTGGGTTTTGAACTGACTGCAGATGGAGGGCTTGTGGTTGGAATGACAATGAGTTGTTGGCTTGCTGGGCTTGCTGGGCTGGTACATCTCTCCGGAGTACACGGCCCAGGCAGCCAAAGCCTCATTGGTGAGAGACTGTTCTCTGGATGTACCTTCCAAGGGCCCAGGGTTGCCAGGTGAGGCTGATGATTTCCAGCCCAAAATATGCTCAAAACCCGCCTGGAAGCACTAGCCTAAATCCCGCCCAATTCTATTGATTTCTATGGGCAAAATTGGGAGGGTTTTCCTGCAAAATGCAATTTTTACCCGCAGACGGCCATCCCAAGCTGCCCAATTGGGCGGGAAAACAGCCCAATCTGGCAACACTGCAAGGGGCCCCTATCACGGCGCACCTGTGTGGCCGCCCGCCGCCGCCGCTGCACTGATTATGGAGCAGTTATAAATCGATACTGGCCATCTCGGAAAGACCTTGAGCACAGGCGGAGTACAAACACACCTGTTCCTGCATGTATCCTGGCGAGCCTTCACTGAGGCATGCTGTAGGCTTGTTCGCTTGCTTGTATACAGTATACGTATGCAGTATATTGCAGGTGTTTTTTGTTGTTTGATCTCTTTCTTTTAAAAAAAAAAAATATTTTTTTTTCAGGGGCTTTTATGTCTTTATTTGATAGGACAGTCTGAGATGGTGACAGGAAGCGAGTGGGACAGAGATACTGGGTGGGATCATGAAATGACTCGAACCGGGGTCCCCGTGGGCATGCAAACCCAAATATGGGGGGCTTAGCACGCAGAATTATATCTATTTCAATGCCCATAATCCTCTCTAGGTAGAGAACAGCAATACACAATAGGTAGGCTACTAAGGACTTTTAATAAAATAAGCAGTTGTAAAGTGCATGTAGTGTAGTGTAGTCCAGTGTAGTGTAGTGTAGTGTAGTGTAGTGTAGTCCAGTGTAGTGTAGTGTAGTGTAGTGTAGTGTAGTGTAGTGTAGTGTAGTCCAGTGTAGTGTAGTGTAGTATAGTCCAGTGTAGTGTAGTGTAGTGTAGTGTAGTGTAGTGTAGTGTAGTGTAGTGTAGTGTAGTCCAGTGTAGTCCAGTGTAGTGTAGTGTAGTGTAGTGTAGTGCAGTGTAGTGTAGTGTAGTGTAGTGTAGTGTAGTCCAGTGTAGTCCAGTGTAGTGTAGTGTAGTGTAGTGTAGTGTAGTGTAGTGTAGTGTAGTGTAGTGTAGTGTAGTGTAGTGTAGTGTGTGTAGTGTGTAGTGTGTGGTGTGGTGTGTAGTGTGTAGTGTAGTGTGTAGTGTGTAGTGTGTGGTGTGGTGTGGTGTGGTGTGGTGTGGTGTGGTGTGGTGTGGTGTGGTGTGGTGTGGTGTGGTGTGGTGTGGTGTGGTGTGGTGTGGTGTGGTGTGGTGTGGTGTGGTGTGGTGTAGTGCAGTGCAGTGCAGTGCAGTGCAGTGCAGTGCAGTGCAGTGCAGTGCAGTGCAGTGCAGTGCAGTGCAGTGCAGTGTAGTGTAGTGTAGTGTAGTGTAGTGTAGTGTAGTGTAGTGTAGTGTAGTGTAGTGTAGTATAGTCCAGTGTAGTGTAGTGTAGTGTAGTGTAGTGTAGTCCAGTGTAGTGTAGTGTAGTATAGTCCAGTGTAGTATAGTCCAGTGTAGTGTAGTGTAGTGTAGTGTAGTGTAGTCCAGTGTAGTGTAGTGTAGTATAGTCCAGTGTAGTGTAGTGTAGTGTAGTGTAGTGTAGTCCAGTGTAGTGTAGTGTAGTATAGTCCAGTGTAGTATAGTCCAGTGTAGTGTAGTGTAGTGTAGTGTAGTGTAGTGTAGTCAGGGCTCTAAATTAACTTTTTCCACCACCAGCCAATTTGGCTAGTAGACATTTTTTCTTACTAGCCAAATGGAAAGTCAACTAGCCATTTTTTTCTCACCAAAATAAACCATGCGTTAATTATGTTGCTTTTAATTATTTTATTAAACTAGGCTATGTCCTCAACACAGATAAACAATATAAATATTGTGAGTGTCAGTTTCGATTCAATTCAAACTTCAAAGGGGTAGAGTGTTGTCACGCGCTTATCTTAAAACACTTGTGTACAGCTGTTGCTCATACCTTGGTCAAGATGGATGAAGATGTTCAAGATGGAGTCAAGCAGGTAAGTAGGCCGCAAGCAGGTAAGTAGCAGGTAGGCAAGCAGAGGGAGAGAGGCAATGGCAGGCAAGCAAGAGATGGTAGGCAATGGCAGGCAGGCAGGTAGGCAAAGAGAGGGGGGGGATGGCAGGCAGGCAAGCAGGTGGCACACAGTGTAGCAATCCAAATTGTTTGTTATCCAAAATAAGGCTAGTTAATCCAAGTGTAAAGGCTCAACATAAAAGATTCCAATAAGTAAACTAAGGTATATGTATTCAATGTTCAAAGGTTTCCAAAGATTCAAGTTTAGAGTGAGTAGAGCGTGTAAGCGTGTAAGCGTGTAAGCGGTAAAAAACTATATCACTACAACACTTTCCTTTGTCTAACTGAGACTGACTACCAAGTGAGAGGCAGCCATCTTTACCTGGTCAGGTGACCAAAGGCTGTGTCAAAATAAAAGTCAAGGGCCCAAGGCCAGCAAATTTTAACCAAACTAAGAGTCTAAACTTAGGAAGCTAAATTGGCTCCAACATATCCGGCCCCTTATAGCTACCACGTACGCTATAACAAACATATTTACAACGGGGCCAATTACCAATTAATTCAATTTCTAAATTCTACGTATTCCAGTTACACTATAATGTGTGCAAAATCAGTGTATGAATGCAGTGCAAATGGAAGCACGTGCGCATGTCACAAGTCTTTGTTCAATGTTGGTTGTTGGCCTTCACCAGCAGGTAGATCTTGCTGATGGGCCTTAGGAGCTGGTTGGTTCTTGTTTGCAGTCTCACAGAACGAACAAGGCCCTTGGAGTCCGCTATGGCTTCGATGACTCTTCCCATCACCCATGAGCCTCGTGGTGCTGTAGGATCAGCTATCACTACGATGTCTCCCACACAGAAGTTGGGCCTGATGCGGGACCATTTGGATCGTTCTTGCATGAGTGGGACATATTCCTGTATCCAGCGTGTCCAGAAAAGATCTGCGATATACTGTATTTGCCGCCACCGTCTCCTGGCGTACAAGTCTTCTTGTTTGAATGTTCCCGGTGGAAGCACGGGTTGGACCTTAAGCTGCAGTAGGTGATTGGGCGTCAAGGGTTCCAAGTCATTGGGGTCATTGGAAACGGTTGTCAATGGACGGCTGTTTAGGATGGATTCCACCTCGCACATCACTGTGACTAGACCTTCATCATCCAAAGACTGCTGGTTTGTGATAGAGGTTAAGACCTTTTTCACCATTCTTATTATGCGCTCCCAGATACCTCCATGGTGGGCACCGGCTGGAGGATTGAATGTCCACTTGACACCTTTCTGGGTGAGGCTGCGCTCAATTTGATCCATGTTCCAAAGGTTCAGTGCATCCCGTAGCTCCTTTTCAGCAGAGATCAAATTAGTTCCATTGTCTGACCTCAATTCCTTTATTTGGCCTCTTCTGGATATGAAGCGTCTGAACGCATTCACACAGGAGTCTGTATCCATTGAGTGTGCTACTTCCAAATGGACTGCTCTGGTAGTTAAGCAAGTAAATAGCACACCGTAACGCTTTGCCATGCCACGCCCTCTTCTCACCTCTATTGGTCCAAAGTAATCCACTCCAACGTGTGAGAATGGAGGGAGGTCAGGAGTTAAGCGATCAATTGGCAGATCGGCCATCTTTTGTTCACCTGCACGTGCATAGTTTCGCCTGCAGGGGAAGCAATTGCTTACAATTTCCCTTGCAAAGGAATTTGCAGAAGGAATCCAGTATTTTTTCCTTAAGCTTGCCAAAATGTGATTTCTGCCACCATGACCAACTTGCTTATGGATGTGTTGTAGCAGAAGCTCTGAGACGAAATGCCTCTTGGGCATGATAGCGGGATGTTTCTGCTCCTCTGGCATAGCCATCCTGCTCAGGCGGCCACCAACCCTCAATACACCATGGTCAAGTACCGGGTCCAGTTTGAAGATGGAGCTTTTCCTGCTGACATTCTTTCCATTGCGCAGGCATACCATCTCCTGAGGAAATCCTTGGTTTTGGCAAAACTTCACAATTGATTCTTCTGCCTTTTCTAGGTCTTCAACAGAAAGTGCCATGGGGCCAGCCTCAACTTCCTTCAGGGTTCCCTTTCTTTTCAGAACACGTTGGGTGAGTATACCTTTCAGTTTTAGGAACCAGGCAACAGCTCTTCTGAGCTTATTCCAAGTGCAGAAGTAGTTCAGTAACATGCTAGTGGGATCATGGTAACTGGCGACAGTGGCGTGAACTTCAAGTACTGCTCTTCTCAACTCTGCGTCGTCTGGTGGAATCATAGGGTCAACAGGTGAGTTGGGCCAGTGTTTGGCCAAGTCTTTCAGGAACTTAGGACCATTGATCCAATTGTTGCCTTTCAGGAACTCTGGGGCGTTCAATCCACGCGACGCATAGTCTGCAGGGTTCAGTTTTCCAGGAACATGTTTCCACTGTGACACTTCAGACATGCCCCTGATCGCGTTCACACGATTGGCAACAAATGTGTGAAATCGTCTGCTATCAGTCTTGATGTACTTTAAGACAGTCGTACTGTCTGTCCAAAACACGGATGGTTCCAGGTCCATTTTCAATTCTTCAATGAGCATCCGGTCTATACGAACGGCCAGTACTGCAGCAGTCAACTCAAGTCGTGGGATTGTCATCAACTTCAACGGTGCCACTCTAGACTTCCCCATCACAAATTTCACATGCACCTGCTCCAGATCATTGACAAACCTCAGGTAGGTAACCATGCCATATCCGACTTCACTTGCATCGCAGAAGTGGTGCAATTGTGCATGTTCAACCTTTCCAAAGTCCTTCGGTTTGAAACTGCGGGTGATGTTGAAGTCTGCGAGAGTCTCAAGGTTCTGCAGCCAACGTTTCCAAGATTGCGCCGGGTGTTGGGTATGTCTTCGTCCCAGCTAAGGTTCAGCCGGCAAAGTTCTTGCAGCAGGTGTTTTGCTGGAAAGGTCACTGGGGCAAGAAACCCTAGCGGGTCATACATTGAACTGACCATAGACAGAATGCCTCGCCTGGTGCATGGTTGTTCTTTGAGGGCCACATGGAACTTGAAGACATCATCTTCTGCACTCCAGTGTATACCAAGGGCCCTTTCCATTGGCAGGTCTTCCAGGTCTAGGTCCAAGTCTTTCACTCCCTTAGCCCTTTCACATTCAGGAATGTGAGCCAGGACAGCTCGGTTGTTACTGGACCACTTGGTGAGGTTGAAACCTCCTGCCGCACACAGAGCCTTCAGTTCCTTGTGCAGTTGAATGGCATTGGTCTCAGAGTCCACAGACTTCAGCAGATCATCCACAAAAAAGTTGTTGAGGACCGTGTTCACTGTTTCAGCTGAGAAGCTGTCTTTGTGGTCCTCAGCAGTCCTCCTTAAGGCATAACTGGCACAACTGGCTGATGATGTTGCTCCAAAGATGTGAACAGTCATCCTGTACTCCATGAGAGGCTGAGATGTGTTGCCATCTTCCCACCACAAGAAGCGTAAAAAATCAACATGCTCTGGCGGTATCTTCACCTGGTAGTACATCTTCTCCACATCCGCAAGTATGGCTACGCTCCCATGACAGAAGCGCAGCAGGACGCCAATCAAGGAGTTTGTGAGATTTGGGCCCTTCAGGAGTTCGTCGTTGAGAGATGTTCCTTGGTAAGAGGCAGAGCAATCAAAAACCACTCGTAAGCTTCCCTTTTTAGGATGGCGTACTCCATGATGTGGAATGTACCAACATCTTGTGCTTTGCAATGCCGCTTCTTCTTTGGGTACAAGTTCAGCATGTCCAGATTTCAACATAGCATTCATGAACGCAGTGTACTCTTCCTTGAAGACGGTGTTCCTGCCAAACTTCCGCTTCAAAGATTCTGCCCTTTGCTCTGCCATCAGACGGTTGTTGGGCATTTTGGGATCCCTTTTGAATGGCAGCGGCAATAGGTAGTGTCCATCTTGTAATTTCACTGAGGTGTTCATTATGTCCAGGAATCTCAGATCCTCTTGAGACATTTCCTCCTTCTCATACGCACTCTCAGGAAAGTCATGGTTGTATTGCTGGACTAGGAGGTCATGTACAGCTTCCACAGAAATCCGATGGCTATAAACACATGGTTTGCCTTGCTTGCTGAGACTTGTGTGCTCGTTATGGAGGAGACCACCGACGATCCAGCCAAGCAAAGTTTTGGATGCGAACGGCGCATTGCCCTGGCTGTTTATAACCTTCCACGGCTCCATGAGTTTGGGCACATTTGTACCAATCAAGAGGTCAATGTTGGCATCAATGCTGGGCAGACGTACCTCTTTCAAATGTGGCCATTTCTCTAAATCTTTCTGCCTTGGTATGTGGTCTTTGCTCACAGGTATTGCTTGCTGTGTGTAAACATCAGGCAGTCCATAGAACTTTCCTCCTTCCAAGCTGCTTACTTCTAAGCCACTGATGACAATGCTGTCAGTGGGTTTCTCCTGACCCATGGTTCGCAAAAGAATCCTATGGCGTCTTCCTCTTGCATTCAGTCGTCTTCGGAGGCTGTCAGTGCAAAATGTGGCGGAACTTCCTGGATCAAGGAATGCATAAGTCTGAACAACGTGATTGGATTTACTCAGCTTCACTTGAACAGGTACAATGGCCAATGTGCAGTGATCATCACTAGATCCAATATTTTTCTTTTCCAGTGAGACCAATCCGCTGTTTATTGACGTTCCAGATCCACTGGCGTTTCCTTTGTGGTTTGTGACACCATCATCCATCTTCTGAATATGCAAGAGCTCTGGATGCCTTTTAGAGCAAACAGTACAAGTTAGGCGCCGTTTACAATCCTTGCTCATGTGGCCCTTTACCAAGCAGCCAAAACAGACACCTTTCTTCTTCAATATGTCAACACGTTCTTCATGTGTCTTAGACAACAACTCTTCACATGAAGTCAAGGTGTGCATTCCATTGCAAATTGCACAAGTGTTTGTGACAGGTGTCACAGGAGGCTTGGTAGCAGCAGATTGCTGCTGGGGGACACCACTAGAGGAAGGAGCAGAAGTATTTGCCACAGCAGTTACAAAACTACCTTTGCTTTTAAATAAAAGCTTAGAATCTGATGGGGGTTTGGGCTGCATGAACTTCTTTGAGGGGAGTGGCTGTTGGATGTCACCAAAGAGGGGATCTTGCATGATCTTGGCCTGCTTTTCAATGAATGAGACAAGGTCAGAGAAAGTAGCTTTGGTCTTTCTCTGTTCCAGGATATCAAACGCCTTTGACCGCCATCTTTCCCTCAACTTCAGAGGAAGCTTAGAAACGAGAAGCCTCAGGTTGGAGGGCAGACTAAGCTCCTCCATATCTTTCAGACTTTGAGTCAAGTTGCAGCATGATCGAAGAAAGAGTGCATAACTGGACAATGCCTTTCCATCTTCTGCTTTAATGCTATTCCAGCTTAAGGCTTTTTCCATATATGCATTTGTGAGCTTTATTTTGTCACCAAAGTGGTACTCCAACAATCTTTTTGCTTCTGCATATCCATCATTGGCACTCATATGCAAGCAGCTTCTCACCAGTTCCTTTGATTGTCCGGAAGTGTATTGCTCTAAATAATACAAGCGGTCTGGGTTACTTATGGCCTTATTCTCTATTCCATGCACGAATGCCTGCATAAAGGGCCTAAAGTTCAACGGTTCCCCATCAAAGACAGGTATGTCTCTAGTGGGAAGCAAAGATAACCCCTGCTGCTGAATGAAGAGATTTGCAATGTCACTTAAGCCGCTAC
Source organism: Engraulis encrasicolus (assembly GCF_034702125.1). NCBI lineage: Eukaryota > Metazoa > Chordata > Actinopteri > Clupeiformes > Engraulidae > Engraulis > Engraulis encrasicolus. Next base: position 279,367 of record NC_085878.1, read on the forward strand.
TGGTGTTTGGCTGTGTAGAGTGTGTGGTTGGATTAGCTGCTGAAGTCATGAGGGCAGGACTAGCTACTAGCACAGTGGGAGCAGAGGTAGATGCTACTACATTGGGAGTGGAGATGGCAGCTGTAGGAGTGGAGGAAGCAGCTGCCGCAACAGCTGGAGTAAAGGTGCCAGCTGTAGGAATGGACATGGGTGCTATGCCGGCTGCATTTGAGGTGACAGTAGCAGAGACTGAAGCTGCTGTTGCAGCAGGTGGATTGGGAGTTGCAGCTGTGGGTTGAGGTGGATGTGAAGGTAGTTGGTAGGAGAGCTGTGTTTGTCTTTGTGCTGTAAGCACCTGAAGAGGAGTCTTGGGGACAGCCTGTATATGAACATATTCCACTGAAGAATCTGGATCCAAATAAGTTTCCTTTACACCTTTTCCATGTGCTTCCAGATAAGAATTCATGCCATCCATGGGTTCCGATCGACAAACAGAGCGTGCCTTTGTTTCCATTTCCTTTTCATAATTCTCCAGAACTTTCACTTTTGCATCTGCTGCAGCAATGTCAGTGTCCAGTGCATTCTGTTCTATTTCACTTTGTAATTGTATCCTCTGCAGCTCAAGAGCTTGCTTCTTCTTAAGCCCAGCAGAACGTTCAAGTAGAGCTGCCCTTTCTGCTTGAGCTTTTGCACGAGCTGATGATACTGATGTTGCATTTGATTTGTGAGAGGTTCTTGACCTTCTAGTTGCATTGGAGACACTGTCCATGGGGGTAATGACTGGTAATGGCTGAGACAGACTGCCTTTGAATGTTTGCGCATTTTCAAGAAAAGACAAGAAGGACTTCTTTTTTGGTTCATACCATTTGACATGGTCATCTTGCCTTTCATCTCCAGTCAACATGTCTTGCACCAACAAATGAGCTTTGTCAAATTCATTCATTGCATCAGTAAGAGCTTGAATGCCCCTTTCAATATCAGTAACATTGCCATTGTCCATAAATGTCTTCAACTCTTTTTGTTTCCGTGTGCAATAACTCAATTTTCCCTTTCGGGTTGAAATGCGCTGATTCAACTGCTTTTCAGGCATGATTTGCACATTATCAGTATCTGTAGGAGAATCAGCAACTTCAATTTCAACTTCAGGTAACTCAGGTTGAGCCATGAGCTGTGTGCTAGCATCCTCTGTTGGTGAATCAGCTTCAACTTCAACTTCAAAATCATTTTCAACTTCAGCTGACTTGGATTCAGACATCTTCAAACAATTTCATCAAAAGAGCTTATTTCAAATAAGTGACTCAACACAATAATTTAGTTTAAATTCAAGAATGTGGTCCAAAATCCAGAGTATCCAAGGTGTATGTTATACACAATCCAAACAATTCCACATTCCTTTGTCAAACAAATCTCATTTCAAGTTGAGTCTCCAAGCACTTCATGAAAAGTTTTTTACTTTATGTGAGTGTCAGTTTCGATTCAATTCAAACTTCAAAGGGGTAGAGTGTTGTATAGTTGTTGTCACGCGCTTATCTTAAAACACTTGTGTACAGCTGTTGCTCATACCTTAGTCAAGATGAATGAAGATGTTCAAGATGGAGTCAAGCAGGTAAGTAGGCCGCAAGCAGGTAAGTAGCAGGTAGGCAAGCAGAGGGAGAGAGGCAATGGCAGGCAAGCAAGAGATGGTAGGCAATGGCAGGCAGGCAGGTAGGCAAAGAGAGGGGGGGGATGGCAGGCAGGCAAGCAGGTGGCACACAGTGTAGCAATCCAAATTGTTTGTTATCCAAAATAAGGCTAGTTAATCCAAGTGTAAAGGCTCAACATAAAAGATTCCAATAAGTAAACTAAGGTATATGTATTCAATGTTCAAAGGTTTCCAAAGATTCAAGTTTAGAGTGAGTAGAGCGTGTAAGCGTGTAAGCGTGTAAGCGGTAAAAAACTATATCACTACAACACTTTCCTTTGTCTAACTGAGACTGACTACCAAGTGAGAGGCAGCCATCTTTACCTGGTCAGGTGACCCAAGGCTGTGTCAAAATAAAAGTCAAGGGCCCAAGGCCAGCAAATCTTAACCAAACTAAGAGTCTAAACTGAGGAAGCTAAATTGGCTCCAACAAATATTATACTCAATATAATTCAGTCTATTCTATAATTATTTAGTAATTATATTTTTCACACACCATCACCCAAACCTCACATACAGTATAGGCCTACAACTCACACAAACACAGCATGCCTTCAACACTAATGTCACACACATACGAGACTTTCAACATATACACACACAACCAAACACTGCAAAACCTCATATCCCCTACACAGCATCACTTCACACACATTGGGTTAAATACCATGGACAATGCACAGAAGACAGGTGAAGGGGAGAAGAGATGAAGGGAGGAGAAGGAGACGAGAGGAGGACAGGAGACACCCCCCCGCACGCGCGCACGCACGCACACACACACACACACACCTACACAGTGCGTGAATGATGTCTGCATTGTGTGTTTATGCTGCTGCTGCGTGACACCTTCAAGTTCCTCCAGGTCAAATTCATATTAGCTTTACTTACGATGCACTTGGAATGACAATTACCGTTACGCTATGTCAACTAGATATCCAATAACACCACGGAGACCATGCTTACTTTGTTACTTTCGTCGCTAGTTTTTGTTATCTTTTTTTCACTTACTTGTGTCATACCCGTGCAGGGTCTTTGCGATGGCGTGGGCGTTATTAGGAAACGACAACTCCATCGTTTGTAGTTGCGAGGACCTCGCAAATATCAGACGGCTTCTGACGGCAACGACACTGTTTTGACAGACAGCTGTTCTAACTCCTGTCCTTCCACTCACGCGCGCCGTTTTCGCTCCACCAATACTCTATTTCACTGTCACAACGCTACTGTTACTTGCATTCATCGACACATAACCGTGCTTTAACCACTGCCACATTATTTTTCATCAGACCAAAACCTACAAAACCAAAGTAATCCGCGCTAGTCCGCTAATTGAACATATTTTATCAACACTAGTTCCAGCGCGCGGGTATCAAACACGCAGCCAATGGATGTGAGGCTGCCTTATTGTGATTAACGGTCAGCCAATGGGTGTGGGCTACATCATGACGGTAGGACTAATGTTCATGGGTAATGTAGGCGACGTTTTGACGTTCATCAGACGGCAGCTACAGATCTGTGCGTGCAGCTGTTTAACATTCAGTCGGGCACGCGCTACCGGCCAATTTGGCTAGTGGATGATTTTTTCTACCAGCCAAAATGATTTTTCACCCGCATTTGGCGTGTTGGCGTGCGTTAATTTAGAGCCCTGTGTGTAGTGTAGTGTAGTGTAGTGTAGTGTAGTGTAGTGTAGTGTAGTGTAGTGTAGTGTAGTGTAGTGTAGTCCAGTGTAGTGTAGTGTAGTGTAGTGTAGTGTAGTGTAGTGTAGTGTAGTGTAGTGTAGTGTAGTGTAGTGTGTAGTGTAGTGTAGTGTAGTGTACTGTAGTGTAGTGCAGTGTAGTGTAGTGTAGTGTAGTGTAGTGTAGTGTAGTGTAGTGTAGTGTAGTGTAGTCCAGTGTAGTGTAGTGTAGTGTAGTGTAGTCCAGTGTAGTGTAGTGTAGTGTAGTGTAGTGTAGTGTAGTGTAGTCCAGTGTAGTGTAGTGTAGTGTAGTGTAGTGTAGTGTAGTGTAGTGTAGTGTAGTGTAGTGTAGTGTAGTGTAGTGTAGTGTAGTGTAGTGTAGTGTAGTGTAGTGTAATGTAGTGTAGTGTAATGTAGTGTAGTGTAGTGTAGTGTAGTGTAGTGTAGTGTAGTGTAGTGTAGTGTAGTGTAGTGTAGTGTAGTGTAGTGTAGTGTAGTGTAGTCCAGTGTAGTGTAGTGTAGTGTAGTGTAGTGTAGTGTAGTGTAGTGTAGTGTATTGTAGTGTAGTGTAGTGTAGTGTAGTGTATTGTAGTGTAGTGTAGTGTAGTGTAGTGTAGTGTAATGTAGTGTAGTGTAATGTAGTGTAATGTAGTGTAGTGTAGTGTAGTGTAGTGTAGTGTAGTGTAGTCATTGACAGTAAATAGAATGGACGCCAAATCAACGCTATTTGCCATTCAACGCTTTGAAGCCAGATTTGGGAACATTCCAACTTACATTCCACCTTAGCAACGCCAAACGCAGGTGCTGATTGGACAACAACAAGACTTCTAACGGTCAATCAAACCATGTTCTGATGCTCATTGGTCAATTTAACTTTTAATATCTCTCTAAAATAAAACATCACCACAAAAAATCACCACCCTGGTAAGTTGGAGAGCAAGGGGACCTACTAGTTGAGCGAAAAATGATCCCCCTGGAGTGGCATTTAAGGGAGATAGAGGGTTTTATGTCTCTCATAGGAATGAATGGGATTTGGCCATTTTTTGGTCTTTTTGGGTCCAACCTTGGCTCCAACTTGGCTTCAACAATGAAATAGAATTTTGGCCTCCATTCTATTTACTCTCAATGAGTGTAGTGTAGTGTAGTGTAGTGTGGTGTAGTGTAGTGTAGTGTAGTGTAGTGTAGTGTAGTGTAGTGTAGTGTAGTGTAGTGTAGTGTAGTGTAATGTAGTGTAGTGTAATGTAGTGTAATGTAGTGTAGTGTAGTGTAGTGTAGTGTAGTGTAGTGTAGTGTAGTGTAGTGGAGGGTTGCTCCACTGAGGGGCAGCGGTGTGGTAGAGTGGAGGCATCTCAGCTGCAGGGCTGGACTGACCATCTGGCATAGCGGGCATTTCCCAATGGGCCCCACACCCTCGTGGGCCCCTATTTTTTTTTAGAAATGTTTAAACAAAAACAAAAAAAACATTTCTGACAATAGGGGACCACGAGGGTGCAGGGCCCACCGGTGAGTTAGTTCTGCGCCGCAAATTATGAGGGGGGTCCCTGTAAGTCATAAGTGCCGGGGCCCTATTTCTCCCCCAGTCCAGCCTTATTGCTCAGCAGGGAGTAGAGGAGAGGTCTCTGAGCAGGCCTGGGTTCTCTCGCTCCACCGCTCATCGCTGTTCTGTCGAGACGGGCTACTCCACCGAGATGAGCTACTCTATATTCTCTACTGATGTCCTCTTTAAACTTATTTCATTTTCTCTACATCTACTTATTTACCTATCTACTTACCTCTATTCCGTCTAGTTTCTTCTTTTGTTTTCTTGCTATTCTTTCTTGTTTCTGTCTGTCTTTTCTTTGCTTCACTTTTTATTTGTATTTTTTCTTTCATCCTTACTACTAATGTTTATCCATTTTGTTAAGCACTTTGAGCTGCATGCCTTGTATGATATTGTGCTATACAAACACAGTTATTATTATTATTATTATTATTATTATTATTATTATTATTATTATTATTATTATTATTATTATTACTATTATCAATGGGCTGGTAACACGGAACAACGTAACCCTAACCACTAAGAGAAGCTACTGCAGTGCATTGATGTGATGGCTTTGTATCTCAGCTCGTGTGTGTGTGTGTGTGTGTGTGTGTGTGTGTGTGTGTGTGTGTGTGTGTGTGTGTGTGTGTGTGTGTGTGTGTGTGTGTGTGTGTGTGTGTGTGTGTGTGTGTGTGTGTGTGTGTGTGTGTGTGTGTGTGAGTGCACTTGTGTGTTCATGTGGCATGGTATGGACTTGGAGGACACCAGATCTGCAGG
>NC_085878.1:290000-295000 GCF_034702125.1 Engraulis encrasicolus
CATGGATTTACTTTTACTTTTGACACCTCTGTGCAAGAAGGGAATAGCAGGATCAGCACTCACTCTTGCTCTATACTATAAAGCACTGACGTCAGCAGCAGGAACAATGCCAGAATTCATGGGACCTTCGAAAGCAAACAATACTCAAAACACAATCAGATCAAAATCTTCTGTAAACCCCCTGTGAACCTCGGAGCAGCCTAAATATTCCTGATGGATGAGTTGATCCAACATTTGAAGGGAAATTGTTTATAGCCTAGTGTTTGTAACAAATTGAAATATCGACACATGTTGAAATTGTTTATTGCCCAGTGTTTATAACAAATTGAAATATCGACACATGTTGAGTAAGTTTGAGGTGCAGACTCTGAGCCAGAGGACTCAGAAACAAAGACACAAAAACACACACAGTCACCGGAGCATCTTCTGATGTGGAAGTGGTAACACTTTATTTTAGGGATAGGCCTACATCTATTAGCGCTAATACATACAATGTTCCTGTATGACTAACTTGTAAGGCATGTACAAAGCAAAATCAAACATTTGTTAGGCATGTATTCGCTAATGTCTTGTTCATGCACAATAAGGGATTTATTATCAATTTAACCTTAGTAAGGACCTAGTAGGCCTTAGCGTTTGCTTAGTACATGCCTTACAAGGTACTTGTGCATTAACATTGTATGTATTAGTGCTAATAGATGTATCCCTGAAATAAACTGTTACCGTGGAATATTACTTGCTTTATTGGGCAAGTGCCAGACGTTTCAGCGTTTTCACGTCTTCTTCAGAGTCATACTCTGAAGAAGACGTGAGAACGTCGAAACGTTAGTCTTGGCACTTGCCCAATAAAGCAAGTAAACTTCCACATCTGAAGATGCTCCGGTGACTCCTTTCTTTCCTTGCATCTACCATTCCTTTCCCGTGACGCACCATACTGTGAAGCGGAGGATATCTCTCTTTTCTACGAAAAAAAACCCCATCTTACACAATTTATTAATAATCATTTCTATGGGTCACCACAGACTGCAGTTACAGAAGCAGAAATAGCTTCCAGCTCAGTCCCCTGTAATTACGTTGCATATGTGAAACCGTCATAAAGTAGGCGACAGTGTAACAGTGCAGCTGTTGAACAAGTGCTCTCCTTTTCTAAGGGTTGTAAACTGGTTAAATCGCTTTCACAACCCTTTTGACTTTGCATATTTTATGTTTATTGTTAAAATGACAGCTATATTGGTCGCCCTTGTGTGACTGATTTGCTTTAAGAAATACTGTGTGATGGTGGTGGTGGTGATGGTGGTGGTGGTGGTGGTGGTGGTGATGGTGGTGGTGATGGTGGTGGTGATGGTGGTGATGGTGGTGCTGGTAGTGATGGTGGTGGTGGTGATGGTAGTGATGGTGGTGGTGGTAGTGGTGGTAGTGATGGTGGTGGTGGTAGTGGGGCTGGTGGTGATGGTGGTGGTGATGGTGGTGGTGGTGGTGGTGATGGAGGGTGGCGGTGGTGGTGGGTGGTGGTGGTGGTGGTGGTGGGTGGTGTGGTGGTGGTGGTGGTGTGGTGGTGGTGGTGTGGTGTGGTGGTGGTGGTGGTGGGTGGTGATGGTGGTGGTGGTGGTGACGTATGATGGTGGTGGTGGCGGTGGTGATGGTGGTGGTGATGGTGGTGGTGGTGGTGGTGGTGTATGGTGGTGACGTATGGCCTAATCCAGGGGAATCAGGTGTATGGTGGTGACGTATGGCCTAATCCAGGGGAATCAGGTTTCTTGACGATGTACCATTAAAATTCTATGTCATTCTAATCATTACCAGGGCTGGTCTGGGGGAGAAATAGGGCCCGGGCACCTTTGGGTTAACCCCCCCCCCACACACACACACACACACACACACACTTCAAATTAGCGCCGTAGGGCCCCGCACCCTCGTGCCCCCCCCCCCCCCCCCGCACACACACACTTCAAATTATCGCCGTAGGGCCCCGCACCCTTGTGCCCCCCCCCCCCCCTTTTTTTTCTTTTTCTTTTAACATTTCTGAAAATAGGGGCCCACGAGGGTGCGGGGCCCACCGGGAAATGCCCACTATCCCAGATGGCCAGTCCAGCCCTAGTCATTACATGGCCAGGAGGATGGGACTGAAGTCCAGCCAGGTCATCTGTGCTAACGGTTGCACAATCTGTATCAAATGAAAGTCAAAATATGCTGCTACCTATATTTCAAGTTCATACCACAAGGAAAACGATTATGTGAATCGCCATTATTGCCGGGTATCCTTGCTGATATTGATTGTGAGGATAGGCCATAAAATGGAAGAAAACGAATGAATGTTAAACAGAGATTTCCTTTTTGTGGTATATTTTCTGCCTGGCATGTGGAATGTTATTGAGTCCATTCTCATTCATTTTAAGGTTTTTTGTTTTGTTTTGTTTTGCTTTGTTTGTCATCCTGCCCAGCCAGTCTGCAGCTCAACACAGCAGTAGAACACACTGCCTCCATGGCTGAAGAGTTAGCAGAGGTTCGACTGTACCACACCACACCACACCACACCACAACGCACGGTGCACACAGCTCCACTTCCCTTGCCTTGCCTTGCCTTCCTCTGGGAGCAGAAATGAGGACACTCCGTCACTATCAGCCAGGCCTGAAAGCAGTTTAATCACCACTGCATACTCAGCAAGTCTAAGACAATCATAAAATATATAGAGCGCTGTATGTACTGAGAGAGAGAGAGAGAGAGAGAGAGAGAGAGAGAGAGAGAGAGAGAGAGAGAGAGAGAGAGAGAGAGAGAGAGAGAGAGAGAGAGAGAGAGAGAGAGAGAGAGAGAGGGGTCAACAAATAGCTTTCATGAATTTTGAACAGAGCATCTTTTCCTTACATGATTACCCAAAAGGAGGGGGTCATGGGCAGTCTTTTCTTTCATATCTGCTGTTGCTATTTTGAGCCGTGGGAGTGAGAGGGCCATGCGCAGTATAAATAGCACTGTGCTAGAGTCTTCCGATAATGGGAAACGCCTAAATATTGTTAGGTTCAAACCCTTAACATTTGTAAATATGAAACACCTGAAATGAAAGACACAGAGAATCCTTAATTAAGTTTCAAGCCGGCTTGGAGAGCGGATGGGGAGAACCGTCAGCTTCCATTTTCCCCACTCGTTCTAACCGCTGTAATATCTCCAAGCCATATTTATTGTAGGATTGTCCCTGATAACAATTATCTCTATCCGCTAAAGGGAAAAGGGGGCGTACCCGGATAGAGATTAATTCATTCACACACACACACACACACACTAACACACGAACACACTAGCCAGGCTGCGCCCTCCTAGTGACGCAACACCTTCGGCGGCGCTGCAGATCGAATCTCGATTGCAAGTCTATGATAATCAGGCAACGAACACACAGTCCTTGGCCTGCCATGTGGAGATGCAACTCTGTTGTGTTTGGGCATTCCATTGTTCTGGTACAGATAAAGTCCTCGCACAGTCCAGTAATCTTTTGCTTAGCCTTGAACAGGAATTCTTGAATGCGAAAGGGCACATTTGTGCCACGGCAACATGTTTGCTTTCATATAGAATAAAATACAGTTCCAAATATGATACAAAATGGTCACATCTGGTAATTGTTACAATGGAAAGGCATTGGAAGACAAAGAGTGCTTGACTATTTAAGTGTGTGTGTGTGTGTGTGTGTGTGTGTGTGTGTGTGTGTGTGTGTGTGTGTGTGTGTGTGTGTGTGTGTGTGTGTGTGTGTGTGTGTGTGTGTGTGTGCGCGCGCGCGCGCGGCGTGCGTGCGTGCGTGCAGGGCCGCCAACAGGGGGGACAAAGGGGTATGTTGTCCCGGGCCCAAGGAGATAGGGGGTCCAGAATTGGATCCCTATTACATTGTATGTATTGGGTAGGGGGGGGCCTTTCAGGTAGCTTTGTCCTGGGCCCAGTGAAAGCCGCCATTGGCCCTGTTTGCGTGCGTGCGTGCGTGCGTGCAGGCGTGTGAGTGTGTGTGCATCTGCGTTTTGCTTAAAAGAAGAAAGAAAATCCGCACACTTACTGGTCACCAATTTATTTAGCACAACGTTTCGACCTCAGGCGGTCTTCGTCAGGTGTATGATGTATCATGATGTATGACGAAGACCGCCTGAGGTCGAAAAGTTGTGTTAAATAAATCGGTGACCAGTAACAGTGTGCGGATTTTCTTTCTTCTTTTACGCACGTTTGTTAGATCCAGCACCTGTTTACTGACCCGTTTCACCTACACTACATCTGTGTCTTGCTCTCATGGTGCAGCTGAGTAGGACTACACGCCTTGTTTTTATGTTGGCAGGCAACTCAAAATAGATCGTTGCCCCCACCTTACCATTAGCAACATGTGTTGTGTTGTGATCAGAAAATCGCTCAGAAGAAAAAGAAATTCATGGGCTGTGGATGTAGCACCTATACTTTAGATTGGAAACATTGGTAGATTTGTGAAGGACATAGCTGCCAAAATGTAGCCTAAGGACAACCCATTGAAACAGTGATTAGAAACAGGTTTGACAGTGCCAGCTCTTTCACCCTTGCACCAAAATAACTCAAAACACGGCAGCATCAGTAAAGCTGAATGTGCAGTATTAAATATGATTCACAGCTGGAGCACTAGACCCCAGAGGAGGAATGTGAACAGTGAGGACTCTGACAAGTATACCATCCATGTTTATTCCCTCTCTTTCTCTCTCTCTCTCTCTCTCTCTCTCTCTCTCTCTCTCTCTCTCTCTCTCTCTCTCTCTCTCTCTCTCTCTCTCTCTCTCTCTCTCTCACACTTTTGGTCTGTCTCTGTTTCTGTCTCTGTTTTCGTCTCTCTCTGTCTCTCTCTCTGTCTCTCTCTCTCTCTCTCTCTCTCTCTCTCTCTCTCTCTCTCTCTCTCTCTCTCACTTTTTGTCTGTCTCTGTCTCTGTTTCCGTCTCTCTCTCTCTCTCTCTCTCTCTCTCTCTCTCTCTCTCTCTCTCTCTCTCTCTCTCTCTCTCTCTCTCTCTCTCTCTCT
>NC_085878.1:300000-327500 GCF_034702125.1 Engraulis encrasicolus
GAGCGGCGTGCAGTTTAGGGAACTTTATCGGTTACTTGAAAGATTCAAACTGGTACAGCATTCATTCCTAAATCTATATATTATATCACTACGCGCAGCACGTGGCTAATTACTGCTGTATTATTACTCAGAAAGTAGTTCCTTTGAACATAACAACTCCTCCCTTCTAGCTTTGAAGTACACTAGAGAAGCTAAACACTATACTCCATATTATTTTTCTGTGTTCTTCTTAAGTAATAAAACAAGGTTTCAAATTAAAGTCTCTCTGTGATAACTCTAAATAAACATTATCAATTTAACTCAGTTATCCTTTAAGCTATAGTTCTAATCTCTGTGGAGGGTGGCGCTCTCGTTCAGGATAGCGCCTTTCTGGTACATCCGGAACAGGTCTGGGAGAAGCAGCTGGGCTATCAGTTGCTGGAGCAGGCTCTGCATTCAGTTCATCTGGTGGTTCATCCGGTGGTTCACCTGGTGTGAACGATGTGAAGTCCTCACAACTGTCTGCACAGTCTGCATCACGGCATTGGTCATTTCTGGTGGAGTGATGGGTACTAGAGTCCAGTAACTGATCCACATGTCTGCGCCAGATCAGTCCAGGTGGTACTCTTACGGTGTAAGTAAGTGGACCCGTTTTGGAAACTATCTCACCAGTCTGCCACTTCTTATTCCCATGACGGTAATCTCTGGCAATTACAGACTGACCCTCGTGGAAGGTTCTCACGGGTGATTGCTTCTTCATCAGACTGCTTTGTTTCTTTGAGACGTCCCGGTGTAGGTCTGGTTTTAGGAGGTCCAGGCGTGATCTTAAGGATCTTCCCATGAACAGCACGGACGGTGTCTGACCTGTGGTGGAATGTTCTGTGTTGCGGTAAGACAACAGGAAGTTGGCCAGTTTCTCTGATATGGACAATTTGGAGTTCGCCATGGCTTTCATGGAGTGTTTGAAGGTCTGGACGAATCTCTCGGCAAGTCCATTTGTTGCAGGGTGAAATGGCACGGTGGTAATGTGTTTAATTCCGTTTCGTTTCATGAACATCTGGAATTCCTCTGAGGTAAACTGGCTACCGTTGTCGCTGACTAGCTGCTGCGGCAGTCCAGTACGGGCAAACAGAGTACGAAGTGCTTCAATTGTCCCTGTTGATGTTGCACTCTTCACAGGGAACACTTCAGGCCATTTAGAGTATGCATCGACGACCACTAGGAACATTCTGTCCAGAACGAGACCTGTGTAGTCGATGTGAACTCTCTGCCACACAGTTGAAGGCCACTCCCAGGTGTGTGGTGGAGCCACCTGTGGTTGACGCTGATTTTGCAGGCATCCTAGGCATGACTTTGAGATGTCTTCAATCTGATGGTCAATGCCAGGCCACCAGACATGGCTTCTGGCCAGGCTCTTCATTTTAACTACACCTTGATGTCCATCGTGAAGAGACTCTAGCACTCTGTCCCGAAGCTTTGGTGGTATAATGACTCTGGTGCCCCACATTACACAGCCTTGGCATACGGACAACTGTTCTCTGCGGTTTGCGTAGTCAGGTAGGTCGGCATTACCCTTGTGAGGCCACCCCTTCACCGTCAAGTCGTAGACTCTCACCATTGTCGGGTCACGACCCGTTTCCCTCTTCACCTCTAGAAAAGTGACAGGCAGATTGTCCATCTGCGTCATGTGGAAAAGTTCAGCTGGATCTGAAAACACAGACTTGTCACCTGACTCAATGGGAAGGCGAGAAAGGCCATCTGCATTTCCGTGAAGCTTGATGCCTTTAAACTCGATGATGTAATCATGAGCTCCAAGAAACAATGACCATCTCTGCAGACGTGCCGCCATCATGGTAGGGACGGACTTGCTGGGGTTGAAGATAGCCACTAGGGGCTGATGGTCGGTGATCAGTGTGAAGTGTTTACCGTAGAGGTATTGATTAAACTTCTTGACCCCCCAGACTAAGCTCAAACCCTCACGATCAATTTGGGCATAGTTCTGCTCGGCTTTGTTTAAGGACCTGGAGGCAAAAGCGATAGGCCGTTCAGAGCCATCCTTCATCTTGTGGGAAAGTACAGCGCCAATCCCATATGGCGATGCGTCACAGGCTAAACGCAATGGCAATTTGGGGTTGTAGTGCGTCAGCACTTTCTCTGATGTTATCAGTTGCTTTGCTGCCATGAACGCCTGTTCGCAGGACTTCGTCCATCTCCATTCAGTTTTCACTTGCAACAGACTGTTCAATGGATGCAACACTGTTGCGATGTTCGGCAAGAACTTGGCGTAGTAATTGACAAGGCCCCAAAAGGAGCGAAGCTGACTGACATTCTCGGGCCTGGGTACCTTCAAGACTGCATCGATCTTATCTTGTGCCTTGTGAAGACCATCCTTGTCGATCTTGTGACCGCAGTACTCAATTGAGTCCTTGAAAAACTCACACTTTTCTTTGTCAAAAAAGGGAGTCCAAGGCACTCTTCTTGTGGAAAAATATTAAAAAGCCTTTATTGAAACATGGCTAATAAGTTTAAAAGCATGGGAGCAGAGACCCACGCGTTTCGGCGCAAGCCTTCTTCAAGGCGCAAGCCTTCTTCTTCACCCTGAAGAAGGCTTGCGCCGAAACGCGTGGGTCTCTGCTCCCATGTTTTAAAACTTTTAGCCATGTTTCAATAAAGGCTTTTTAATATTTTTCCACAAGAAGAGTGCCTTGGACTCCCTTTTTTGACAAGATATTGTTTTTTCCCCAACACCAAAGAGCACCTTCAAGATTTTTTCTGAACAATTCCCTGAGCACTTCGGATTTTCTCTTCACTTGATCACACTTTTCTTTGTTCACTCTGAGTCCAAAGTCTGAGAGCCTCTTTAAGACTGTCTCAAGGTTGGTCAGATGTGTGTTTTCGTCACTTCCTGTAACAAGGATATCGTCTAAATAGCACTGAGTGCCAGGGATGTCTTGAAGAACTTGGTCTATGGCTCTTTGCCATACAGCAGGGGCTGACGCTATTCCAAAGACCAGCCGGTTGTATTGGAACAGCCCCTTGTGGGTGTTAATGGTTAGGTATTTCTTTGAGGATTCTTCCAATTCCATTTGGAGGTAGGCCTGCGCTAGGTCGATCTTAGAGAAATGCTGGCCTCCGGCCAATGAGGCAAAGATATCCTCTATCCGGGGTAGCGGATATTGGTCCGCCTGGAGCACTGGATTTATGCTGACTTTGAAGTCGCCACAGATGCGTAGCGCACCACTCTTCTTTACGACTGGCACGATGGGAGTGGCCCACTCTGACCACTCCACCTTTGACAAGATACCCTGGTCCTCAAGGCGCTTGAGCTCTGCTTCCACCTTTGGGCGCAATGCATAAGGCAGGTTGCGGGCTTTGTGGAATTTTGGTTGCGCATTTTCAGTTAAAGCTACTTTGGCTTTGATCTGTGCCAGGGTTCCAATTCCATCTTGAAAAACTGGTGAGTAGCGATCCAGTAGGTTCCTCAGTCGTCCTGGGGTAGGCTCAGTGCTTTCGCTGGACATCTCCATCACTTTGATTGATTTCCAGTTAAGCTGGATGCTACGCAGCCACTCTCGTCCAAATAATGGCACATTGTCATTTTGCACCACATAGAGATCCAGTACTCTCTTTGTTTTCTCATATTTGACTTTCACCTTTAATTTTCCCAATGGGGAGACTTTTTCTCCTGTATAAGTCTTCAGTGTGACTGGGGTATGTTTCAGTTTCATTTTTCCAAATTTGTTCTTGTAATCTTTGTAGGAGGCCTATGATGGACAAGGCTGACCCAGTGTCTAGCTCCATTTTTAGTTTCTGTCCCTCAATTTCAGGTGTCGCCCAAATGACATTTTGCTTATTTTCTTTCACTGAGTGAAGCTCAAGGCAAGCCAATTCCTGCTCATATTCATCTGAATTAGATTCATTTGAATTATCCTCATTCATTTCATTAACCTTTTTATTTCTCCATTTCACATTTGGTTTTCTCTCTTTTTGTTTCGTTTTGCACACTTTTTGGATATGCCCTCTTCTGTTGCACTGGTTACAATCTTTGTCTTTGAACCAACATTCATCAGGGCTGTGGGATTTCTTTCCACACCGGTAACAAGCTGGCCTATTATCAGAACGTTTTGTCGTCATTTTGTTCACTGTGCATTCGCTAGACGACCCCTTCTTTTGCAATTCAACTGCATCCTTTGCAGCGGTCTCCACTGAGACGGCAATCTCCAGAGCGCGCGCGAGTGTCAGATCCTTCTCTGTGAGGAGCCTCTTCTGTGTGCCTTCGTGCACGAGTCCACACACGAGATGATCACGTTCGTCATTTTTGATCGCACTGGCAGCCACCGTGGTAGTTTGGAACAAAGAAGTGGCTCATTTGTCGAGGACCAAGCGGAATGTTTCCTCGACCTCGGAACCACTGTTCAACTGTCCAAATAACTTCAGCGTCGTAACTTTCAAGCGCACGTGTTGTCTTTGGTTCGTGTAAATAAATGAAACGACAAAGCACGGGCAACTTATTTAATGAAGAGCTCACAGTCCATAGACCGACGAAGGTTAGAACAAGGAAGTAGCTTGTTCTCGACTCGAGGACAGAGCAGGCTGGTCGAGAGGACCAATCAGAGACCTATTTTCGCCCTTCACGCCGTCGCTGTCTGCATTATCCCTGCGTCGAGACACAATTTCGGGGAGGTGCCCCAGAGTACCTGCGTGATGGGGGGGGGCTTCACTCCGTTAACTGCGCGGCTCACTGCATCATGACGCAGGGACGCTGATCTCGAGGCATAAACCACCCTTTACAAGCCCTCTTTGAACTCGCAGTGCTCCGATAACCTGTGTAGTTCGGCCATGTAGTCCGTGACAGACTCATTTTTCTTTTGATTTCGATTATGGAATCTAAATCTTTCTGCAATGACCAGCGGTTTGGGGTTTAGATGCTCTTGCAACACTTTCACAATTTCCTTGTACGGTTTACTTGCTGGTTTATTTGGTGACATCAAATTTCGAAGTAGATTGTAAGTCTTAGGACCCATTACGCTGAGAAGCACGGCCGTTTTCCGATCATTTTCAATTTTGTTAGCCACAATGTACTGTTTAATTCTTTCAATGTAGGTGGCCCAATCTTCCACTGTACTATCAAAGGCACCAATCTGTCCCACGAATCCAGCCATTTTCTTTAAATGCTGACGGTTTCACTAGTTAAGACAGTCCACTTTTATTTCGAGTAAAGTTTCCCTCAGGTTACTCACGACCGCGGGTCCTTTTGTTTCCCTCCTCCCTTCCTCGCGAGCTGGGCACTTTTCCCTCGAGCTTGCGTCGCTTGGGGGTAGGCAAAAACTCTGTGGAAAGTTGAAAGGAGACAATTTTCACTTCCATTAAACATCCACGTCACTTGAGGTTCGAGACTCGTCGCCAATTGTTGTGTTCTCATCAACAAAATAGACAAGGAGAGCGGCGTGCAGTTTAGGGAACTTTATCGGTTACTTGAAAGATTCAAACTGGTACAGCATTCATTACTATATCTATATATTGTATCACTACGCGCAGCGCGCGGCTAATTACTGCTGTATTATTACTCAGAAAGTAGTTCCTTTGAACATAACAGACAGTCATGTGAAAGGCTACCCCTCTCAATTTATCCAACGCTGAGGACCCAATTTTGGGCCGCCAATCTTTCTGGGCCAGGGACAACCAACCCGTTTGTGTGTGTATGTGTTTGTGTTTGTGTGTGTGTGTGTGTGTGTGTGTGTGTGTGTGTTGTGTGTGTGTGTGGGGGGGGGGGGGGGCTGTATGTGAGCTGTGTGTGTGTGGGCGGGGTGGGTCTGTATGTGGGCTGTGAGTCTGTGTGTGCATATGTGTGTTTGCGTATGTGTGTGTGTGTGCGTATGTGTGTGTGCGGGGGAGTAGGGGCTGTATGTGGGCTTTGTGTGTGTGTGTGTGTGTGTGTGTTGGGGGTGGGGGTGTGTATGTGAGCTGTGTGTGTGCGTGTGTGTGTGTGTCTGGGCTGTATGTGGACTGTATTTATGTGTGTATCTACTGACTGAGTGGTCCTTCGGGCCAGGTCTACAGGGGAGGGCGCAGGTTGCATTTGCCCTGAGGTCTCGTGCAGGTTCAAGATCCTTCACTTCTGTCTTACCCGCCTGCCATTCAGCCTCTGACACTAATTTGGTAAGCTAGCCTGCAGGAACGAAAATTGATCGAAACCATTCAGAGTGTAAAGGGTAACCCCCAAGCCCCCNCCGCACGCCCCCCGCCCCCCGCCACCCCCCCTCGCACGCCATTCAACCTCTGAAAGTGTAATAGGACACACACAGGGCAACGTATTGACCAGACCTTAGACACACAGGGGCCAGGCTCGTGGGTTCGAGCAAACACGTAGTACGTACATGTTGTATCTGCAAGGCTAAATTACAGTGTGCACAGGTACTGCAGAATCAATACACTGCCCTGATGGAATAATTATAGCCGAACAGGCTAACATTTGATGCAGAATGGAAGCCTGATGGGACCGCCCTCTCAGTGCCATCGTTTACCTTCTAGCCTGCAATAATTTGACAGAGCGTCATGCAGAGAATGTAAAAAATTACAATTATATGGACAAGTAAGTGTGTGATCTCAGTAAGTGAGCTCGTAACCAGGGCTGTTTCAAGGTATGTGGGGGTCCTATAGGCAAAGGGCCCCCCTTCTTCTCTTCAAACAATTACGGAGTGCCCCCCTTCAACACCAGCCAATCAACCAAATGCTAGTGATATTTGTGTTTGGCTGGTAGAAATGCCCAATTTACGAGCCACTTCCATCTGTAAGTGAGTGTGTATTTGGCTAGTAAATGAACATCTACTAGCCATTTTGGCTGGTGATGGAAAAAGTAAATTTAGAGACCTGCTTTCAGTGCACTGAATTTTCAGTGTGTGAGTGCCCCCAATGCACTGATATCGAACAACCTGCGTTAGTTCTGGCAGACCACGTAGTCAACTCTCCCTTTTACCTATTGGCTGACGCCGACCTAACCCCTACAGCTGTCTACAAATCAGCTGCGCTTTAGTTAATTAGCTGCTGCTTGCAATTGGATGCTGGCCTTTGGCACGCTTTATTTAAACTACCGAATTTGTTTTCCTGTCATTGCTTTTTGCTGCTTGTTTTGCACCGACCACCTCCCCTGCTCCACCAGACTTATCATTGCCAAACAATGTCATACTGTTGTCATTGTTGCTTGCTCTGTTCTCGGGGGGTATGTTGCCTTTCCAGCTAAATGGAAGGCACTCCACCTAAGGATACTGCTGCTCCCTGTATTGGCTTCCATGGAGCTCATGGAGAAGTCGGGGAGCTTCCTCCGAACAGAGCCATACCGCCAAACACAAAATGTGGAATCAGAAATAAAGCTTCCGAAATGTATCTCTGTTTCTCGTCTCATTTTTGACTAGAGTGGATCTCACAGAAATATATATGTAGTGTCCGAAGTGCAAAAGTGTGCCATTTGAGACACACCGAAAGTTAGACTCTTAAACTATTATGAGCGTGGTTGATGATTGACAGTAGCTACCTGTACATGATTGACAGTAGCCACCTTTTCCCTCAGACCTGGGAACAACTGGGAAGTGGGATTTGCACTGTCTGGTAGAATAATTGCACCCCTATTTGGAACTGGTTGTTAGCCTAGCGGATTGTACCGTAGATGCTGTTCACCTGCGCTAAAATGGCAGCCCCCTGTGGTTCAAAATTTGCCTCATTCGACTGTCTCTACTAGTCTTTGGGTGACGTGACGGGCGCTTTGTCCAATTTAATAATACGCAGTCTATGCTCTATGGGATGAATGCACTGACTCCAAAGCTCTACTATTAACTGTGTGTTTTTTAGAAACAGTCATCACCCCGTGAAATCTCGGGGTAATGGAGCTGAAATTACTGCAGGACTCAGGTCGTGACATGCATCCATTAGTGTCACAGGGAATCAGCAGAGGTAAGGGATCTCAATCAGTCACATGATGATGTCATTGCGAGTGCTCTGAACAGGGCTCTGTCACTCTCATTATTCAGGCACTACAGAGAGCCTGCCTGTCACCAAGGGACATATCAAACCCCCTTTCTTTCTCCTAACCAGCTGCCTTCCCGCTTAATTATCACTTTAATAAGGTGAAACCTGTCAGAGTCCTCTGCTGAAGTACAGTCAAGAAGATACATACAGAGCACCAGGACCAGTGACAGCTTTGGCCATGCAGGCCCGAGACAAAGTCATGCCAAACAAAAGCCCCAATACTTAAAGTACATACCGTACAATCAGGGCCGCTGACAGCTTTACCTGCATGATGGGCCCGGGACAAAGTCATCTGAAAGGGCCCCCGATCCAATAAATACAATGTAATGAGGACCCAATTCTGGGACCCCCTCTCTCCCTGGGCCCCCCTGGACAACTGACCCCTTCGTCCCCCCCTGTCAGCTTCCCTGCATACAATAGGCCTACATCTTCTTCCTGGGCCCGGGACACCTAACCCCTCTACACATTCCCCCTGTTATGTCAGCTTCCCTGCACAGCACCATGATACGTAGCAAGCTAGCTAGCGCACAAATGTCTCTTGCGATCTGCTGGTCTGTCGTCCCATTAGTGACATTATATTAGCAAGGCTGCTGAGCTAAGCAGTGGCATCCATTGTCCTGTTCAGTTGCACTGACAGCTATAGCTGGGCCAGGGCACAAACTCGTCTGAAAGGGCTCCAAAACCATGCAGTGCATACAAATGTAAGTGTACATAATGAGGGAGCAATTCTGGGCCCCCTGTCTCCCTGGGCCCATGACAGCTGACCTGTTTCTCTTCTCCCCCCCCAACCTGTCACCTTTTCTGCTCCTGTTGGCTATGCCCATTGCTCTCCTCTCACTCACCGCACTGAGGTGTCAGATTTGTCCGCTCGTGACCTCTTGATCCACACATACTCTCTCGCTTTTCAGATAAGCGTTGCCCGGTGTAGTAGAGTTGGTATGGCCACTGGAGAGATTGTGTGCCGTCGGAGAGAAGATCATTTCGGGCCTTCTCTCCAACCATATCGCAGCCCTCTGTCGACCCCTGAGAAGCTCCTCCACCGAGCTTCTCTCTTCATCACATCACCCCAGCGTGTGTGTACTGTACTGTGTGTAGTTGCTAGCTCTCCTCTCCTCTCCTCTCCTCCACCACCATTGTGTGACTACCCCAGCGTGTGTGTACTGTACTGTGTGTAGTTGCTAGCTCTCCTCTCCTCTCCTCCACCACCATTGTGTCAGAGATTCTTTAAGTATATAGAGATATGCCAACATAATAGGTTTCTATGGGCACCTAATGCGACCAGGTTCCGGTCTGCCTAAAGGGGCGTGTCATAATGCTCCTACAATGAATAGAACAGTCCTTAGGTCTGCCTAGGTCTGCCTAAGGGGGGCCATAATAGAACCAGGAAACAATGGGCCAATGGAACCCCTCTCTCTCTACTCTCTCTGATTGTGTGACTGTTGCTAGCTCTCCTCTCCTCTCCTCCACCACCATTGTGTGACTGTGAAGAGGACAGGGCTGTGAATAGGATACGAGCCCCTGTGAAGAGGACAGAGCTGTGAATAGGATACGAGCCCCTTCTTGATCATGGCTCTGTGGTACATATCACACAATCTTGGAGACTGGCGGAGTTGTCTCTCCTTTCCTCTCTCTGTCTCTGACTCTGTCTCTGTCTCTCCTTTCCTCTCTCTGTCTCTGTCTCTGTTTCCGACTCTCTCTCTCTCACTCTCTCTCTCTCTCTCTCTCTCTCTCTCTCTCTCTCTCTCTCTCTCTCTCTGTCTCTGTCTCTGTCTCTGTTTCCGACTCTCTCTCTCTCACTCTCTCTCTCTCTCTCTCTCTCTCTCTCTCTCTGTCTCTGTCTGTGTGTGTGTCTCTTTCTCTCTCTTTCTCTCTCTCTCTCTCTCTCTCTCTCTCTCTCTCTCTCTCTCTCTCGCTCTCTCTCGCTCTCTGTCTCTGTCTCTGTCTCTGTCTCTGTCTGTCTCTGTCTCTCTCTCTCTCTCTCTCTCTCTCTCCCTCTCGCTCTCCCCTCCTGTGTTGTTTTGAGTGTACAGTTATAGTAAGGCGGTGCGATGCAGAACAGTGGGGCTATATCCATCCTCTCCCCTGTACGGTATCTGGAGCACTGCTATGCAAAGACCCACAACAGCAATCTTTATCTTACACCGCCAGTTGTTCTCATTTTCCAGACGAAAAAAAAAACGCCACAATGAACCAACAAACCAACCTTTCAGTTTTCAACCAAGGACGCAGGAAAGGAAAGTATGTGTTGATTTTCTTGAATTGGTCTTCTTTTCGACTTTCCCCCAAAACATTTAAATGATGATTTATCTGCTCATTACACATGGATGGAGTTATTCATTCTTGGACCCGAGGGAAAGAAAAACCAAATATGACATGCAATTATTTCTTTTCACAGGGTGGCTTATAAAAACATGGTTTTGAAAATATAATGCACACAATTGCAGGCGTTTGTGTTCATCAGCCCACCTAGTCAACATTAGCGAGTCTTCATTATTGCTTTTGTGTTCACCTTGAAATATAAAGTAAATAATGTTGACACCTAAACAAATTACAGTCGCACAGCTAGGCAGCACATTTCAAATACGAACAGGTAAACCACATACGCAATGTCAAACAAAGAAAAAGAGTCACTATCACCTACCGTGGCTGATATGGTAGGGCACACGTTTGCCACTCGGCCGACCCGGGTTCGATTCCCGGCCCGGGTCCTTTGCCGGTCCTTCCCCATCTCACTCTCCCAGCTCACTTCCTGTCTCTCCTCCACTATCCTGTCTAACAAAAAAACAAAAAAAACAATAAAGGCTGAAAAGCCCCCAAAAACATTCTTTAAACAAAGAAAAAGAGTCACTGAGTCACTCCTACTTCAGCTAGTATCTGATAACATTTCAAAGCAACAGGGGATTTCTTTTCACAGCGCTGACGGTAAGGGATTCTCTCAGAATCCCAAGCATTCAATCAAAATCTGACTCACTGACGCGAATATGGACTCACATTGAGTATCCCCTATAGGTGATTCTATACTATGGTCTCCTAAACGCCTGCTGGAACTATTAATAAACGCCTTGAAATGTCTTATCTGTTGAGTCAGTACTGTATAAGCAACATAACACCAAATCTCCACAATAATCAACAACTCATCCTTTAGTGTATGTGGGCAGATCAAATACATAGACTACCATGGTATTCCAATATACAGTACCAAAGAGTTAGTCATGTGCTGATGACCACAAACGCATAATAAGAAAGAAAGAGGGCGAAAAAACACACGTTTAAGATGCAATGTTTTTTTTTACTATAATTATTATTATTATTATTATTATTATTCTTGTTATTATTATTATTATTATTGTTATTATTATTGTCTTTTTGACTTTATTTATGATAGGACAGTGAAGGTGGTGACTGGAAGCAAGTGGGGAGAGAGAGGGGGGGAAGGGCCGGCAAAGGACTCGGGCCCGGAATCAAACCTGGGTCAGCCGCATGGTAGACGAGTGCCTCACCGTTTGGCCGCGGCAGGGCCTAAAATGTGTGGTTCTATGGATAATTATGCTGTAAAGTAATATTTTTAAAAAAAAAGTTGAAGTGATGCAGCTTATATGTTGTCCTGTGTGGTTGGTGGTAGTTAAAATAAATAGTCAGTATTTATCAATAACCTCCATACGTCCACGTCAGCACTGAATGCAAGTGAATTAATAATTGATCCACTTACATTGGGGACCCTTTAAAAGTGACCTTTATTTTGAGCCATTGCAAATTGTACAAAGTACCCTGACATGAATCAATGCAGCGTTTCTGCTGAGTTAGCCTCTTGGGTCCTGGGGGATCCAGTGACATACTGGCTGACACTTTCAGTGGGAATCTGCTGTGTGTGTGTGTGTGTGTGTGTGTGTGTGTGTGTGTGTGTGTGTGTGTGTGTGTGTGTGTGTGTGTGTATGTGTGTGCGTGCGTGCGTGCGTGTCTGTCTGTCTGTTTGTTTGTCTGTCCCTGTCTCTGTCTCTGTCTCTGTCTCTGTCTCTGTCTCTCTCTCTCTCTGTCTCTGTCTCTGTCTCTCTCTCTCTCTCTCTCTCTCTCTCTCTCGGTGTGTGTGTGTGTGTGTGTGTGTGTGTGTGTGTGTGTGTGTGTGTGTGTGTGTGTGTGTGTGTGTGTGTGTGTGTGTGTGTGTGTGTGTGTGTGTTTGGGCTGCAAATGGACACACCAGCCACACTATATTTTCATCTGATGTGCTTTATAAATGTGGAGCTCATCCTGAGACAGGGTTTTTTTTATCCATATGCTTTGCGTTCCATGAGTCTTGAGTTGTGAACAATGCAACAGTCATTTTATTGGCCGTTTTGTCAATGTCACAGATACAGACAATATGTCATCAATAATATTGATTAAGGTGAGCTGCATCCTCAGTGGAATATCCAATATTATCTGAAAAGGGCTCCTAAATTGCTTTGCATATTTGACAAATGTATAAAAGGCCTATTGTGAATTTCTACTTTATTGGGTAACACCAAACTACACATGTGGTGCAAAGTTCAACAGTCCTTGTGCACAAGCCCTCAGTAATGCAGGTGCAGGTGTGAGGCAGGAGAAGGTGAACAATGAACAAAATTCAAAAGACACTGCACACTGCTTACTGTTCTTTTTCTTACCTTATTTTTTGGAGCATTGATGCATTTCCATTCAATTCAGTAAGACTTCAAAAAGTATATCACTAAAAATAGCCTACATTTAGATATAAAATTGCAGTATCGGTAATTACTGTATTTTTTAAAACGAAGCAGCCAGCCAACTTCTTTAGCGTTGGCAGCACTCGCGTTGGTTCTGACTTATAAATAGATGTGAGGGATGAGCGTGTGTCGTGTAGCTGATCTGATCTGATCCACGGCCTCTCTCTCCTTGCCTCGTCTCTCTCTCTCTCTCTCTCTTGCCTCTCTCTCTCTCTCTCTCTCTCTCTCTCTCTCTCTCTCTCTCTCTCTCGCCCTCTCGCCTCGTCTCTCCCTCCCTCTCTCGCCTTGTCTCTCTCTCCTCGTCTCTCTCTTTCTCTCTCGCCTCTCTCGCCTCCTCTCTCTCCCTCTCTCGCCTCGTCTCTCTCTCCTCGTCTCTCTCTCCTCGTCTCTCTCTCTCTCTCTCTCTCGCCTCGTCTCTCTCTCTTTCTCTCTCTCTCTCGCCTCATCTCTCTCTCTTTCTCTCTCGCCTCTCTCACCTCGTCTCTCTCTCTCTCTCTCTCTTGCCTTGTCTCTCTCTCTCGCCTCGTCTCTCTCTCTCTCTCTCGCCTCGTCTCTCTTGCCTTGTCTCTCTCTCTCTTCCCTTGTCTCTCCCTTTCTCTCGCCTCGCTCTTGCCTCATCTCTCTCTCACGCGCGCGCCTCATCTCTCTCTCTCTCTCACCTCGTCTCTCTCTCTCTGTCTCTCACCTCGTCTCTTTCTCTCTCTCGCCTCGTCTGTCTCTCGCCTCTCTTACCCCGTCTCTCTTCTCGCCTCTCTCTCCTGCCTCGTCTCTCTCTCTTTCTCTCCCTCTCTCTCTCTCTCGCCTCGTCTCTCTCTCTCTTGCCTCGTCTCTCTCTCTCTCGCCTCGTCTCTCTCTCTCTCTCTCTCCCTCTCTCTCTCTCTCTCTCTTTCTCTCTTTCTCTCTCACTCTCTCGCCTTGTCTCTCTCTCTCTTGCCTCGTCTCTCCCTCTCTCTCGCCTCGCTCTTGCCTCATCTCTCTCTCTCGCGCACGCGCCTCGTCTCTCTCTCTCTCTCTCACCTCGTCTTTCTCTCTCTCTCTCTCTCACCTCGTCTCTCTCTTTCTCTCTTGCCTCGTCTGTCTCTCGCCTTGTCTCTCGTCTCGCCTCATCTCTCTCTCTCTCTGCACTCGTCTCTCTGTCTCTCTCTCTCTGGCTTCTCTCCTCTCCTGATGCCTGCATGCGATTTGACCTGGTTTACTTCCAGCAGGTCTCAGCATGCCGCTATCTCAGAGTAGACATGATGGCCATATGCTGCTTCATTTACTCCGCCATTCACCATCACCAAGCCCTAAAGGTCCCACGGCGTCCCAGGGCTACAAAATAAATATTTCCCCATCAGCCTACTTCGGCCTCTCCTCTCCTCTCCTCTCCTCTCTTCTCTTCTCTTCTCTTCTCTTCTCTTCTCTTCTCTTCTCTTCTCTTCTCTTCTCTTCTCTTCTCTTCTCTTCTCTTCTCTTCTCTTCTCTCCTCTTCTCTTCTCTCCTCTCCTGTCCTCTCCTCTCCTCTCCTCTCCTCTCCTCTCCTCTCCTCTCCTCTCCTCTCCTCTCCTCTCCTCTCCTCTCCTCTCCTCTCCTTCCTAGGCCAGTCCAGCCTAGTGCATTCCTCAAGTGTCTCCCTATCTGCTCACAGCATCACCATCTGTTTTGAATCAATCAAGGATCAATCAAACATAATGATTGCATAAATAATGCATCTGCATTACCTGAAATAATTTGCCAATGATTTGCCTACAACAGCACCCCACCCCCTGCCCACCACCACGTCTTTCTTTTGAAGTCTTATTCTTTTTCTTTTTTCATCCTGTTCTCTTCCCCTCACAGCATTACATTTTCTGCAAATCCAGTCTGGTGTTTTTAATGTTGGCGTATTTGTTATTCTCTGTTGCTCGCACAGCTGATTACAGTCGCGGGAGGTGGCTCGGCGGTTACACACGTCTGCCTGCCTGCTTGATTGATGACTCCCCGTGCCGTCTCTGGCATATAAAACTCTGCCCAATTTCTGCAATATGAATCTGCTGAATATGAAAATGAAACGGAATCTGAAATGGCACCTCCAACAAGCAGCCCCCTCGTGTTACTCATGCTTCACTGCTTGAAAGTCACGCTGGGGTTTTTTTGTGTGTGTGTGTTGCTCAGAATGCAGCCATTGTTTCGAAATGGCGCAGGTTTTTGTAAAGGGTATTTTTTTTGCTAAGGCCAGAGCAAAAAATGTGGTTTGTTTTGTGTAGAGAGCATGGATTATCAAATGGTCCTTGTTGCCTAGTAATATTTC
This sequence comes from Engraulis encrasicolus, assembly GCF_034702125.1. Lineage (NCBI taxonomy): Eukaryota > Metazoa > Chordata > Actinopteri > Clupeiformes > Engraulidae > Engraulis > Engraulis encrasicolus. Next base: position 314,989 of record NC_085878.1, read on the forward strand.
TTTGTGTGTGTGTGCGTGTGTGCGTGGACGTGCATGCGTGCGTGCCTGCGTGCGTGCATGCATGCGTGCGTGCGTGCGTGAATAGATGCTCTTTGGGCTGCCTATTATGCGAGCTGCTATCTCTGAGCATGTATGTGCCAGGCAATGTATTTTAGTCACAGTTCCCACTTTCAATTTATATTTGACCTTTATTTGCTTTGAAGGCCATGTTCTTTCTCCCATGCTCCTGCAACACCCTGTTGTGCTTTGTAAAGCATTCGTACCCAATGCACCCAGCAGGTTTTAACAGTATAATCCTGTATTTCTACAAGCCAAAGAGCAGAAGGGAAAAGGTTGTAAAACGCTAAAGAGTTATGACTGATAGGTTTGATGTGACGGCATTAACACAATGTCATTTGGAAAAACGGAGCTGAGTTCTAAATACTACTAATAGTAATTCATCAGGGATGCTGAATCTGATTTGGAAGAGGGATCTGATCTGACGAACGAGCAGACACACACAGTGTTCGGTTTATGCAGTGTTTGCTTTGCAACACCATTCTGTCAGATGCTATACTGCAGCCCATGTACTAGGTTTTACAAAGGTGGGCACACACATGGAGTGTCCACACTGTAGCTCTGCATCCCTGTATCTTATTGTTGGAATAGGCCTACCTACCCCATAGAAATATGTTGGTGTATTTGTGACTTGCCTTGCACTGACATGATGTTCAGCTTCCATTCCGCTATGCCTAGTTGTTAGCCAGTAAGCAACTTGGGTAGTTGCCAATGGGAAATTGCATCGCAAACAACAAAGTTGCTAACATGGTTACTACGGTTTTGAGAAATGCACCCCTGATTTGTAGTCTAGACTCCATGCATGTCTACTCATGTGGGTCTCAGAGAGAGAGAGAGAGAGAGAGAGAGAGAGAGAGAGAGAGAGAGAGAGAGAGAGAGAGAGAGAGAGAGAGAGAGAGAGAGAAGTAGAGATGGGTTTGGGAGTTGGGATAATGCAATGCAGCAGGATGTCACCAAAAGACTGATATGTTTGAGAAGGGCTGCCCGCTCCCCTGCCTGCCTGCCTGCCTGCCTGCCTGCCTGCCTACCTGCCTGCCTGTCTGCCTGCCTCCATGCCCTCCTGCCTGCCTGTCTGCCTGCCTGACTGCCTGTCTGCCTGTCTGCCTGCCTGACTGCCTGTCTGCCTGCCTGCCCTCCTGCCTGCCTGCCTGCCTGCTTGCCTGCCTGCCTGCCTGTCTGCCTGCATCGTCTCCTGCCACGACTGCGGAGTGAGGGCTGTCAGAATATGCAATGTCTTACAGAAGTTTAGTTCTGGAAAGACGCTTATTGCCTTTCCATCTGGCTACACAGGGCTGGGAGTTAGACGTCTGAGTGCAGTGCGGAGGAAGGGGCTTTGAGTGTCGTCGTCCCCCCCTCCCCTTTTTTCTTCCCCGTTATCTGTGGTTCTGATGCAAAGTCACAGGGGGGCGACTGCTTTGGGAAGTGTACAGTGGTTCCCCCCCCCCCCCATCCCCTCCCCTCCCCTCCCCTCGCACCCTCACAGCCAGCCATCTGCCTCTTCTCTTGCCTTCTGAGGATACGGAGTTACAAAGAGCAGTTGAATCAGAGTAAACTGCCATAAGCCACTTTACCTTCTGGGGAGAGAGAGAGAGAGAGAGAGAGAGAGAGAGAGAGAGAGAGAGAGAGAGAGAGAGAGAGAGAGAGAGAGAGAGAGAGAGAGAGGGAGAGAGAGAGAGAGAGAGAATTTTGAGATTTTCATATCCTTTACGCAATGGGAAAAGCTAAATAAAGGTTGACACACATCTGTGCAGGGTTTTTTATCCATCCATCCATCCATCCATCCATCCATCCATCCATCCATCCATCCATCCATCCATCCATCCATCCATCCATCCATCCATCCATCCATCCATCCATTCAGTTGTTTGTTCATTCATTTACATAGTCAGGCTGTCATTTATTCATTTACTGACCATCAAGAATATTTCAAGAGCCAAGATACACTGTATGAGTTATTAGTGTAAACTGTAAGCTGTACTTTAAACGTTGTTGTAAATAATCCTGTTGAGTGATTTAATCTAATAGTTGATTTATCTGTATATTTCTCAAAGCAACATATGGCAGCCGTATTTAAATACAAAGTCTTTACTCTTCTGCAATTTTATCACTCGCTAATGTGAAATGCCGTGTGCTAATCCGTTTTCAACTCAACTCCCCCCTGAAGGAAACTGCTTATGGTTAAAAATGAAACATGTGGAATCTCCCAAGAGCACAAAGGCACGTATTGATTTCCTGTTCCTGTCAGGCAGTAGACATAACAAAGAGGAAGGAAGGGATGTATGTAAAAGTACATAGTGACACATGGATCATGTATGTCCTTGCCTGTTTTTCACCTGATTGCACGCTCAGCAATCATCTGTCAAAATGTTGACAAAGGTCCCATTGGAGATAATAAGAATTATAATCAATCTCTAAACTGTGGTACTATGCTGAGATTATTCTAGCCTACATAATATAAATATCATCTCTCAACTGATACAGATGGCTGGTTGCTATTCTCCACAACCCCCACAGGTTAATGTGTTTACAGTACAGTCCTGTTTACAGCTAACTGTAATTAATTGCGTATCATCTGCATATTCAATGAGCATGTGCTGAGAGCCTCCATATGGAATCTTTGTGTCATTTTCAAATGTAATGCTTGCCCAAAAAAAAAACCTATACCAATTCAGCGGGAAGAAATAATCATACTGACTTTTGCTAAGTATGCAAAACATTTTTTGTGTTTTGCTGTTAACTGACATTATTTTAGTTGTTTTTATATTACTTGGTTGTGCCTGGAATTCGGGGTTGTTGTGTGTTTATGTTTTGGAATATTTCAATAAAGAAATGTTTGGAGAAAATAAAAAGTATGCAAAGCGTTGTCAGGGACCAGGTCTCCTTCAGAAATGATTGTGTGTCTGTCCGCTCAGTCTTCCCCTGCCACCCTGGCATTACAAAATGTGCTTCCCCCTGCCATACTGAGATTTGCAAACTCACTGCTGTAAGCCCACAGGGTGCAACAGACCATTCAACCAAACTGCCTGTCTGTGGTTATAAAAAAACACACCTTTCATAACTACCTGTGGTTTTAAAAGCCTTCTGATGGGCAGCAAAGCATTTCCTCAGAAATGATTTCTTCCTCATTTCCCTCAGAAATCAATCTTCAATATGATTTCAATATGGCATTAGACTTTAATGTGGCATTAAAACCCTGTATGGTGCCTTTACACTGTACTGTAGAGGTCAAGAAAAATCTAGTTCAACAGCAGCCCTGTTTAATTCAGTGGACGAATTTCTCTAAAAGGTTACTTTGACTCCAAAATAGGTAACCATTTAATCACACAAGTGACTCTACTCGCCAAAGCATAGCTCAGTTGCTGTTGATTTTTGGTCTTTTTGTGCTTAAAATAATAAGAGGTCATTTCACTTATTTCCCCTCTGTCTTCCCCTGGCATCCTGGCATTTAAAATGTGCTTCCCCCTGCCATACTGAGATTTGCAAACTCACTGCTGTAAGCCCACAGGGTGCAACAGACCGACCAAACCATTCAACCAAACTTGAAACATCTTTTATAACTGCCTGTGGTTATAAAAGCTCTCTGATGATAGGAAGCATACATTTCCTCAGAAATCATTTCTTCATCGCTTCCCTCAGAAATCAATCTTTTACCACATGGACACTTCAATATGGTATTACAGTATTTCTCAATTGGTTTTGTACATTTCTCGAATCTCTCTCGCAATTTGCAAAACATAATATTCATTCTCAAAACAGCTTTAACAAATGGCAAAACACGGTGGATAACCTGCAAAACCGAGTCTCTTGCTCAAAACCCTTATTTGTCTTTCAAAAACCAAGTTTTTGTGTCAATGAACGTATCAGCGCCAGCAGAATGGTTAGTCATTGTGTCATAGTGTATGGACAAGCTAGTCAAATCAATTTCTCATGTTGTCAATTGAATAGTACACTCTTGAGGATCTTTTCTGAAGCGAAATGTTGTTTAGATTGGATGGGAAATGTTGTAAATTCAGTTTTATATTACATTGATCAGATAAGATTGAGATAGTTTCATACATTCAGTGACAAAGCTTTTTGAGTGATATGACAAAAGCAATTGATAATGTACGAAATCACTGAGAATTGTACACAGCCATGGCATGGTGGACGACAACATTTGCTATATGCCGAAAACAATGAGAAACTGATTTGACCATGTGCACAGGTAACACCAGGAAGTCACAATTGAACAAAGACTTTTGAGAATCATTATTCTGTTGTGAGACATGAAACCAATTGAGAAAAACTGTAAATAAAACCCTGCATGGTGCCTTTACACTGTAGAGGGTCAAGAAAAATCAAATTCAACAGCAGCCCTGTTTCTCTAAAAGATTACTTTGACCCCCAAACAGGTCATCACTTAATCGTACAAGTGACTCATCTCGCCAAAGCATAGCTCAGTTGCTATTGACTATTGTGCTTATAATAACAAGAGGACATTTCACTTATTTTCCCTCCGCTCATTTCCGTTCTGCCTTTCTCTGCCTGCATCTTGCTACAGACTTGATTATTCTGTAGAAAGTCCATGTGGAACAAACACACGGTATCAGTAACACACACACACAACCGAAGACTGTGCAATCCGATGAATGAATGCATGAATGGATGACTGATGGAAGGAAGAGAGTGTGTATCCTTAACTATTATAGGGAATAGTATAGGGAAGAGCTCATATATTTATTGATTTTACCTGTGCCTTACGTCCGTTCCCCCTTTTTCCAGTGGTGTTCTGGAAAGGCCAAGTTCCAAAGAGGGACATAATCATATCTGACAGGACAAGAAGAGCTGAAATGAGTTCTCTGGAGGACGAGTAGAAAAAAAAGAACATGTCTGGCCTGACAGAGACCTGTCTTTGAGCTGTTAGACAGACACAGCCTGGAATCCGTGTCAGAGGAGTGAAGAGCTGAGCTGAGCAGTTGTAGGGGCAGGACTGGACTGGCCATCTGGCATAGCGGGCATTACCCGGTGGGCCCTGCACCCACTTGGGCCTCTATTTTTATAAATGTTAAAAAAGGAAAAAAAACAACAAAAAAACATTTGAAGGGCCCACTGGTTAGTCAGTTCTGCGATGCTAATTATGAGGGGCCCCTTTAAGCCAAAAGTGCCCGGGCCCTATTTCTCCCCCATGAGGGGCCCCTTTAAGCCAAACGTGCCCGGGCCCTATTTCTCCCCCAGGCCAGCCCTGTGTAGAAGTCTCTCCAGCCGGTTAGCCCCGCCCCCGGAGCTCAGCAGCAAAGCGGTTGCGTAGGCCCCTCTGGTTTGAAGTGCAGCTGACGTGCTGTTTCCATATCGGCTCCTGCGACTCGAACCTAATAGCAGATGGGTTGCCAGCAGTGTTGCCAGATTGGGCTGGTTCCCGCCCAATTGGGCTGCTTAGGATGGCCATGCGTGGGTAAAAATGGCATTTATCAGGAAAAACCCGCCCACTTTTTGCCATAGAAATCAATAGAATTGGGCGGGATTTTGTGCTTCTAGGCGGGTTTTGAACATTTTTTGGGCTGGAAATCATCAGCCTCATCTGGCAACCAGGGTTGAAATGTGTATCTATAGGGGTGGCCTAAGGCAGCTGGGTTGCCAGAGTTTCAGAAATGCGTATCTATAGGGGTGGCCTAAGGCTAAGGTTAGTGCAGAAGGTCTGGAAGATGATGACATGGCATCTTGTCTTTGCCTTGTCTCTTTTTTTCTGTGTAACTGACAAACAGTTGTTAATCCAGACTTACTTTCAGAGTTGAGTGCTATTTCTCCAGACAGAAGTTAAAATCATGCCATTATTAACCATGTTGTGATTTGATAAACATGGGCTGTGCTGTATTTTAGTGTCGCAAATTACCTCGGTATTCATTTGTGTCTCTGTAAACAATGTTTTCCATTCTTTGTGTCAATTTTTGTTTATCCAGGTAACGATGATCAAATGGAGCTTATTTACCAGCCGCAGTTGGCTTCCTCTCAGACCTTGAAATCGATTCATTTTTCATCTAACAGTTCTGGCCTAGGCAAGGCAAGGCAAGTTTATTTATATCGCGCATTTCATACAAAGGTGCAACTCAATGTGCTTCACAAAGTTAACAAATGTAAAAGAAAGGAAACAGGGAAGAAAGAAGGAAACAAATTAGGGTCCAAAAATATTTAAAACATTAAGATAAAACATAAGGTAAAAATAATCAGTGTTTCCCACAGAAATTTTGGAAACTATGGGGGCAGCCGGGGTTTATTTTGTCCGGGGGGGGGGGGGGGGTGTGTAGTTCTCACGCGGGCCTTTTGGGGGGGGGGGGGGGGGGGGGGGGGGGGGGGGCTGGGGGGCTAAAGTATGACATTGGCGCATGGAGAAACTGTAGGCCTATATTTCAACCATTTATATTTTGAGAATTAAGGCTACATAAGATTTTACCCATGACTTGTATAATAGTAGTACATTGTCATTGTCAAATAATGCAGTACAGTGAATAATTTCTGTTTACAACACAGTTTCATTCGTCCCTCATGCAGGGGTCTGAATAGGAGCAGAGATAAGAATTTAAGAGCACTGTGAAATTGTTAACGCATAGACAAAAAGGGTCTTAGAGGGTAGGCTATGCCTTTTCCCCCACACATATCTGTAGGCGTACACATTCTTCATGAGGGGTGCTGGTCACAGGGCCAGTTTTTTTCCAAATTCCTCCCATTAAAAGGGCTGAACAACATATTACACATTTATGTCTATATTCACATTCATTACACATTAATTTCTATATGCAGCCCGATGTCTCCTCTGCTGTGTCATGTCTGTCACCAAACTCATTACAACTGTAAAACAAAGCCTAGGGAGTGTTAGTAAACTCATCCCAACTGTCCCTTCTCTGAAGGTTTTTTTATTGCTCCCAAACCCAAGTTAACTACAACAACTTGACTAGGCTTTTGATCCCTGTCTTTCAAGCACTTGTGGTTCTCTCTATAGCAGGGGTGCCCAACCTTTTCTTAACTGAGATGTACTTTTGAAGTTGATGGTCTGCCGCGAAGTAAAATTTAAGGATATCAGTATGAGAATTTAAGATCACCATTAATCACCATTATTATGAACAAAATGTTTTTTAGTAGGCTACTATGACCGTATCTTTTCAGTGTGTTTTTAAAGTGTGTTGAATAGCCTATGTTTAGAAAGCAATGCAGCACTGATAGTATGCAGACATAATTTCAGTCCTACACAAGTCCTAAACAACTGAAACAATTTTAAAATGATCAACATTTGGTATATAAAAGGCACATAAGCCCTATTTCTAAAATATGATGAAGCATTATCCATGCCTTCAGTGGTATAGGCTACAAATTAAAAAGGGCTCAGATAATTCACCATTTGTTATGGGTAAATAGTAGGCTACTATGAGAGAGAGAGAGAAGAGAGAGAGAGAGAGAGAGAGAGAGAGAGAGAGAGAAGAGAATGGCGGAGAGAGAGAGAGAGAGAGAGAGAGAGGAGAGGAGAGGACGAGAGAGAGAGAGAGAGAGAGAGAGAGAGAGAGAGCAATGAGAGAACTCATTGGATTGGTTAACAACACCCCTGTTAAGTGTGACTTCTTCTATGAAGGTTTTTTTTTTTCAGCTCTCTGGGGCAGTAGCACAGCAAAGGCTTTCTATTGTGAGTTTGGCCAATCGTTTTGTCCACAACTGAAGCAAGAAACAGCGCAAATTGAAGTGAATTCCATACATGTCAACAACAAACATTTCCTTTACACGCGGCACGCGATGTAAACGCAGTTAGCGATGATGCATGCGACTAGCGATTTGGACGAAGATCCTAGCATATCGGCGTGTCATAACGCATCGTTGCGCACATGTTCTGTTACTCACCCGATGTTACATGTGTGCACACATGAATCAACTGTAATACCCTTACGGTCACTTCCTAATGCTTTCCCCTCATTCTGTTACCGTGGGACTACTTATCTAACCAATACAGAGTCTGTAGAATGTATTTACTCCAGGAGGAAAATGCGAAGGAAATTCAAAATCGTAATTGATATCGTTTAAAATAAATATATATATATATATATATATATATATATATATATATATACATATATATATATTTTTTTACATTTTCGAAACTATGGTGGCCAAATTTGAACTATGGCGGTGCGCCATAGTTTCCTCAATGTATGCGAAACACTGATAATAATAAAATAATAAATAAAATAAACATAAAAATTAAAATAAAATAAAAAAATAAGAATGATATTTAATTTAAGCTAGGGGAAAGCATCTGAGAACAGCTTTGTCTTGAATCTAGATTTAAAGCTATCAATAGTGGGTGCATTTTTTACGTCATCTGGAAGCTGGTTCCAAAGCTTTGAAGCATAGAAGCTAAAGGCTGCCTCTCCACACTTTGTTTTGACTTTTGGAATCACCAGCAAATTCTTCTTCTGTTGACCTTAGTGACCTGGTTGGTGCATACAACTGAAACATATCCAGTAGATATGTAGGTCCCATTCCATTTAATGATTTAAACACAAGGAGCATTGCCTTAAAATCAATTATGTAGCTTTAGCTGTAGCTTTAGCCTAGCTGTAGTAGCATTATCAGGAGCCAGGGCTGGACTGGAACCAAAGAAAGGCCTTTACATTTTCTGAGCAGACCAGCCCGTGCATCCCCCAGCACCCCCTCTCCCCCTTCACACACACACACACACACACACACACACACACACACACAACACACACACACACACACACACACACACACACACACACACACACACACACACACACACGCACACACACACACACACACACACACACACACACACACTTTTCTATGATATTATGACGTGCTTTGTCCACTATATTCTTGTGTAAAGAAATCCCGCACACTGTCCATTCCACCAACAAACTTTAATACAATGTTTCAGTCATCCTGAAGTTTACCTGAAGAAGGTCGGATTTACCTGAAGAAGATCGGATGACCGAAACGTTGTATTGAGTTTGTTGGTGGAATGAACAGTGTGCAGGATTTCTTTACACCTGAATGACAACCCCACTGGGATAACATTCCACGCACCTGCCCAACTACAGGGCAAAAACGTCTTTGTTTCCACTATATTCTCCCCTGGGAACTGTCGGCCCACCGGGAAAATGCCCCGTATGCCAGATGACCAGTCCAGCCTTGTCAGGAGCAGTGTTGCCAGATTGGTCTGTCTCCCGCCCAATTGGGCTGCTTAGGATGGCGGTGTGCGGGAACAAAATGGCATTTAGCAGAAAAACCCGCCCAATTTTTGCCATAGAAATCAATAGAATTGGGCGGGATTTTGTGCTTCTAGGCGGGTTTTGAGCATTTTTTGGGCTGGAAATTATCAGCCTCATCTGGCAACCCTGGTCAGGAGCTACCAGCAGCTGAGCCAAGCTGTCCTCAGTCCAGTCCTCACATGTTGTTAGACTTTACATGAGGCCAAGGGTGCATCCCAATATGTGTCCTTGCCTCCTCCACTTGTGCTTTGGAGTCTCCTCGTCCCGCCTCCTGGCCCCCTCCTTCCGTGGAGAAAACTATACATTTCTCCTAGCTGTCAGCCTAGCCACAACAACTTTTGAGGGACTATTTTTCATTCACCATCCCAATTGCAAATGAGAAAAAGACTTTACAATTGAGCTTTTGCAAGATATTGAAATATAATGCTGTTGTCAGTGATGTCATCATGACGAGAAGCAAGTGGAGGAGGCAAGTGAAAGAGGGAAAAGGCAAGGTCACATATTGGGATGCACCCCAAGCCTGATCATCTTTGTGGAAGCACAACCGGGCTTGGCATCCTAATCTGTTGGGCTAAAATGGCCATTACAGTGTGTCTATTATGGAAAAGAAGTCATGACATAGTAAAACAAAAATCATGTAGTTTAAGGGAACCATTGCACAAATATTGTTGATGTGCGATGTGTTGGAGTAATTAAGTTTAAATTGTGTAATTAAGTTTTATGATTATTGTGTAATGAAAAGTCTGTTAAGAAAATTATACAACGTGCATTGTTAGTCAAACAGACACATCAAGGATTTCCAGAGAAACAATTATAGGCATCACTGAATACATGGACAGGAGAGAAAAAAAACATCTACTAACCTCACAATGTACAATCCCTCATTTCATGCCACTTTGAAGCAGAAAAGAGAGAGTAAGAAAACTTGCTATTTTCCCCTCTCTTGGCTTGTGAACTCAGGCTATATAAGAGGTGCCGTATGCCGGTTGATACTGCATGTTACATGTGTGAAACGAGGCCAAAAGTGCTATGTCCAGAGTTCAGAGGCGTCGGCTTCAGCTTTCTTCTCTGCTTGACTCCAATCTTATGGATTTTTCCTTTTTAGCGGAAGCCAGTTAATATTTGGGCAAGTATAGATGAAACAAGAGCAGTGGCAGCCTTGTGAATAATTTAAAGAAAGCCTCAATAGTTTTCAGAAAACTACATTTCTCTCTCGCAGGGCCTTTGGTTTCTGGCCTTTTCAAGTCTCTGCTAGTCCTTCTATCTAGTCGATGGATTTGAGCTCTGGTCAGTTTGTAACAGAATGCTAACACTGTGATGAAAGTGCTTGTCCTAGGGGCCTGTCCTATGAAGCTGAATAAACAATTATGTCGCACACACAGACACGCACAAACTTTGAAGAGCATAGGACTGAACGAAATGGAGGAAGACGCCTTAAAAATCCACAATTCCACGGCAGTGGATGCTGCCCGTTGTGTATAAACAAATCATAGTTTAATATTTCAAGCATGATTACAAGGTAAAATCAAAACAAGGCAAGATGACAAGACCACCTTATCATTGCAGCTTCTTGAAAAGGTCACTTGAGTGTTTTGGTTTCTTCCATCTCATCCCGCATGCCTTTCAAATAGATCAAAGCGCCGGCTTTCCAGACTGCATAATTTTTTGGAGGAAACCCTAAAAATTCATGCGCCCATTCTTTCTTCTTTGTGATCTTGATTAAAGTAGAAAAGTCCACAAAAAACGCCCTCTGGAAAGCTGAACTATACTGCATATTAGGAACCCTTATCGGCCTTCCACACAGTAAAAAATGCAGTGTTAATTCAACACTTAGAGAGTACCATGGGACCAAATCCACTCCAGAAGGTGTTAAATAGACTCTATAAGTGTTGAATTAACACTGGAAAAATTCCTGTGCAGCAAGTCATCTTGAGGGGAGAAGAGTTGATTCAAAATAGGAAGGCCTACGCTACCACACTGTTTGAATATGCTATCATGTAGGCCAATGTTGCCCTTTGATGATGTATTGAATAGATGACCTCTGCAGGCTGTATGTCCATCAGTTATTATCATTCTAATAGCCTCTCACCCAGCAGCCACCAAGGTCAAAAGTGATGTGTAATTCACCGTGACTATAGGCTACGTTTATCACTCATGTCTCTACATTACTGTGTCTCTACATTATGTACACAGTACATTTTGCGGTGTTGGTTCAACACTTAAAGAGTTCATTTATGTCCAAATAAGGTCAAATCAACCCTCAACGTGTTGAATGAACACTGCAGAATTTGCTGTGTATGCATTAAGTATGCACAGTATCTAGCGAATGGAACTGAACAATTTTCAAACCAAAGATTTTGCATCATCCAGCAACCATGTCAGTGTCCCGCCTCTCACTTTTTTGTGCTCCTGAAGCATGATTTTGATTGGCTTGAATTATTTATGGTACACACACACACACACACACACACACACACACACACACACACTATAGCTATACACAGCTATAATATACCTCATAAGCTATACAATACTTCATACTAGTACTAGTAAAGACACACACACACACACACACACACACACACACACACACACACACACACACACACACACACACACACACACACACACAACAACACACACACACACCACACACACACACACACACACACACACACACACACACACACACACACACACACACACACACACACACACACACACACACACACACACACACACACACACACACACACACACACACACACACACACACCTTCATTGCAATCGCAAGCTGCATTTTGAGCATCATCTGGAAGCATATTTGACTTTCCGATTTGATGTTTTAAATTGCTCCAAATTATCCAGTTCCATTTATCTGGCAGACAGCCAGTAATGGAAGGGGAAGAAGGAGCCCTGTAGGATAGGCCTACTGCGTGTTTTATCCAACCGTTTTCTGCCTTGGCTGATTGCAATGAGTGCTGAAATCAGGGCCGCTGACAGCTTTTGCTGGGCCCGGGATAGAGTCATCTGAAAGGGCCCCCTACCCAATACATACAATGTAATGGGGATTCAATTCTGGGCCCTCTATCTCCCTGGACCCTTTGTCCCCCTCTGGTCTGCAGGCCTGGCTGAAGTCGTCAAAAAGTAGATCAGTTAAGCTAATTAGCGGTAGCGGCGCTCTTGTGAAGTGCAGTCATTAGG
>NC_085878.1:335000-345000 GCF_034702125.1 Engraulis encrasicolus
TTGCATCAACCTTGATCTGATGATCTGATAGCACATACACAACAGTAGGCAAAAAGAGTCGTAATGAACTGGAGCACTGTATGATATAACCAAATAAGGACCTCTAATGACATGCAGCAATAAAGCGCTTTGGTCTAAAACTACTGTGGGTAGGGGTGTAAATCATAGCCTCCATGACAATACAATTCAATCGATTTCTGAAAGCAGCGATTCGATTATTTTCGATACGATATGATATTATACAATTTGATTCTTCCCATTACTTTTTCACTTAAATTATTTTATGGAGCTAGGGCATTGGCCAGGAGCCAGCAATTCGATTATTTTCGATACAATACGATACAATTCAATTCGATTTTTTCCAATTGCTTTTTCACTTAAATTATTTTATGGAGCTAGGAAATTGGACAGGGGCCAGTGATTCGATAATGTTCGATACTGAGAATGCCCCACGAAACAATACGCTTCAATTTGATCATTGGCCGTAGTTCTGTATGTAGCTAATCTAGTGAAAGTCAATGGATCACTGTAGCATGTAGCATGGTTCACAGATCCATTGACTTTCACTAGCTTAGCGACATGCTCCCTCTTTTAACTTGTCTTAAAGCAAGACAACAGCTTACATGAAAAATAAGACACTTTACCACCTTTATAAACCCTGGCCAACAATTTTAACTGTATTAAGCCCCAAAATAGTGGCATACCCCTTTAAAACCTTGCAAGGACCAGCAGAGACAGCATGAAGTGCTTGATGATATACAGTATGAAGCTGGATTGGCCATCTGGCATAGCAGGCTTTTCCCGGTGGGGCCCGCATCCTCGTGGGGCCCTATTTTCAAAAATGTACCGTAAAAAATTAAAATAGTTTGGTGAGTCAGTTCTGCGCCGCTAATTATGAGGGGCCCCTTTAAAGGGACACTGAGTGAGATTTTTAGTTGTTTATTTCCAGAATTCATGCTGCCCATTCACTAATGTTACCTTTTTCATGAATACTTACCACCAGCATCAAATTCTAAGTATTCATTATGACTGGAAAAATTGCGCTATTCATACATGAACAGGGGGATCTTCTCCATGGTCCGCCATTTTGAATTTCCAGAAATAACCATTTTTAGCAGCAAAAATGACTGTACTTGGGCCATACTAGAAAATATTTGTTTATTACTTAGTAGACTTTCATGAAAAGATCAAATTTGGCAATAGGCAGCCCCGTTTCAATGAGCAGCATAGTTGCAGTACCTTTTTTGACCATTTCCTGCACAGTGCCCCTTTAAGCCAAAAGTGCCCGGGCCCTATTTTATTTCTCCCCCAGTCCAGCCCTGATGATATGCAGTATGTAGCTGGCGACGCCCTGCTGTGAACGCTGCTCCAGAGATTTGGTGCGTGGACTTAGATATTCCTCAGATGATCATAAACACGATCAGAAAGATCTGTATCATTAAAGTCATTACTTCCTTCCAGCTAATGTGTTGAGACTGCATTTGTTGTGTTGAGCGCTTGCTGACTGACTGTCTGACCACATACAGTACATAACTGTCATTTTTGTCACAGCATTACCAGAGATTCTTTAAGTATATAGAGATATGCCAATGTAATAGGTTGCTATGGGCACCTAACATGACCAGGTTCCGGTCTGCCTAAAGGGGCGTGTCATAATGCTCCTAGAATGAATAGAACAGTCTGCCTAGGTCTGCCTAAAGGGGGATTTCCCCCCCTCCCCCTTGCAATAATAGAACCCGGAAACAATGGGCCAATGGAACCTCTCTCTCTCTACTCTCGAACGAATGGTTATTAAACCACTGCATTTTAACATGATGTCCTTGATTCACAGCCAAGACAAAATGTTAAGTTTCAAAGAACTCTTAAGAAAAGAAAGTAGTACGTTTACTGTAATGCTGACACAAAATTACATGTAGGCCTAAATGATGTTTATCCGCGGGCCACACTGAGTGAGGAGGCGGGCCGCATATGGCCCCCGGGCCTCCAGTTGCCCGCCCCTGCTGTATAGGGACTCGTATAGCTATTGTAAGGGTCATAGAGGGGTGGAGGGTGTACTCTATTCTAGGCTTTACATCAATCAAATTTATACATTATCACCACTCGAGTATTGTTAAATTGAATTTGCTGAGTGACTGTCTGCATACATTACTGCCACAGCCCTCATAATATTCTGTTACATGTGGACTGGGCTGGCTATCGTAAGGGTCAGTGTGTGTGTGTGTGTGTGTGTGTGTGTGTGTGTGTGTGTGTGTGTGTGTGTGTGTGTGTGTGTGTGTGTGTGTGTGTGTGTGTGTATGCGCGCGCACGTGTGTATGTGTATGTGTGTGTGTACATGTGGGTGTGGGCGTGTGCGTGCCCGTGTGCGTGTGCGTGTGCATGTGCGCGTGTGCGTGTGTGCGTGTGCGCGAGTGCGCGTGTGGTGGGGGGGATGTATTCAAGGCTTTACATTATTCACGTTCACACATTGGCTTTGTGTCTTGGGGGATTCTGGGTCTTGAGTCGGGGGCAGGGACGTTTCAACGTATTAGGGGGCCCTAGGAATAGAGAGACTTGGGGGCTCTTGTGCCAGCATGGTTCTTCTCCATACATACATACATGTATTGTCTTGTCTTGTTATGTCCTGTTTTGTCAAGTCTTGTCTAATGTCTGTGAGAATGACTGGAGCGGCGCCACGCCAAATATTATTTTCGGTTTCATGTGTTACAGACAATAAAGCTTTATCTTATCTTACCTTACAATATCTTGTCTTATCTTATTATTGGTGCCATTTTCTATATAACATTTACGTATGCTCATATTTAGTTATTATTTTTGTATATATTTAGTACTTGTATATTATAGATTTTATGATTGTATTTAAACTACATTACCTATTTAATGTTTATAATTTCCTCTCAGTTAATCTGCCTTTAGTTTAATGCTTAGAATTATCAAGAAGGAATAGCCAATAGGAACTGACGCTGAGCAATGACGTTTTGGAGCTCGCGTATCTAGGAATGTAATGCGATGTGTGTTTGTCTTTCGAGAACTTCAGATAAAGACGGGGCAAACACACTGTTTTCTACCGTCGTTCAAATTTTAACACGTGTAGACTCGTTCATTCCATCTGACTGAGTGGTTATTTGCATGGATCTCAAGAAAGAAATGGTCAACATTTTAAGAATGGACATTTAGCCACTACACTTATCTTATCTTATTTTATCTTATACTGTGATTTGAAGTGTTGTATTGTTATGCCTGCATAGTTGTGAGTTGTGACAGACCTGACCGGGGGTACTGGTCTCCACACTGTGATTTGAACTATTGTACTGTAAGCCAGAGGCAAGAATTTTGGAAGTACCTCTCAGCACCTGTCAGATACTCCACAGTCTTCTCAGCGGCATGTGCACAGCTGTAGAAATGCTCAACAAATACCTCTTTTAATGTATGTTCTCTACATGTCTTCGGTTGTCCAGCACTTTAAATGTTTGTATGTGAACTGTCTATATCAACTGTCTATATCCATACCTAAAGTATGTCTATGTCTGCATGGGAAAGTAAGAAACGTAATTTCAAATTCTTTTTATGACCAGTGCATGTAAAGAAATTGACAATAAAACCGACTTGACTTGACTTGACTTGTATGCTGGTTTGAAAGGAGAGGGAAAAGATACAGCAGGCCTATGTGAGGCTTTTTTCTTTCTTTGTCATCTTAGATGTGTGACCTACAGGGCTGGCCTGGGGGATGAATAGGGCCCGGGCACTTTTGGATTTAAGAGGGCCCCCCCCCTCATTATTATTAGTGCCGGAGAACTGACTCTGCGGTGGACCCCGCACCCTCGTGGACCCCTATTTTCAGTAATGTAAAAAATAAAAAAAATTGGGGGCCCACGAGGTTGCAGGGCCCACCGGGAAATGCCCGCTATGCCAGATGGCCAGGGGCCCACGAGGTTGCAGGGCCCACCGGGAAATGCCCGCTATGCCAGATGGCCAGTCCAGCCTTGGTGTAGATTAGCTGTTTGTGCAGAACATGTTGGTTTTGAATGGAAAGGAGAAGAAGAATTAGCCTGGCTCTCGCGAGACCCCTAGTGCTTCGTGCATCTTCGTTACACTTCGTGAGCTCGCACAGGGACAATCCATCTGCGCGAGAGTCAGGTTAAGAAGAATAGCTTTAAATAAAAATATACTGTATGTGCTGTCTTTTTTCTTCTTTCCTTGACAGCTGAGCTGTGTGCAGGTGGTTGAGCTACAGTACACGATGTGGAGGGACGGATCATGACTCCATGGGCCCCTGGGCCAGACAACAAGAAAGGGCCCCCTCCAGATGTTAGAGACCCTATATTGTTGGGCATTTAGGCGTTTTCCCCCTGAAAATATGTGAAAATAGAGTTGTTAAAAGTGTGATTTTACACAACATGAGAATGGAAATTTAGAGGATTGGGCTTCAGGGCCCTCTGGACTCTTGGGCCCCTGGGCCTGGGCCCGGTAGGCCCTTGCAGTAATCCATCCTTGACGATGTGGTGGTGGAGTTGTAAAAGGCAGCCTTCCTCACCTCACCTCGCCTCACCTCACCTCTCCTCGCCTGCCTCACTTTCTCCACTTGCCTTTCACAGTGATTGGCTTTGAAGACGCCAGGAAGCGAGCTGATGGCTGTACTGATGTCCTTGGTAGCTACATGCCATGCCAGCCCTGCACTGCAAAGAAAACCCAAGTCAAAGTAGCGGCCGACACGACAGCCGACAGTCAGAACAGAAGAGAAGAGGTGGCTCTACGACCGGGCTTACACACACATGCGTGGACACACACACACGCGCGCGTGCGCGCGCACGGTCCACGGACACACACACACGGACACACACACACACACACACACACGCACGCACACACACACACATGCACGCACACACTCTCGTACACACACATACACAGACACACACACGCACATACACACACACACACACGCACGTACACACACACGCACGCACGTACACACACACGCACATACACACACTCTGACACATATATGGACACACACACACATGTACGGTACGCATGCACGCACGCACACACACACACACGCATGTACACACACACACGCACGGACACACACTCTGACACATATATGGACACACACACACATTTACGGTATGCACACAGACACACACACACACACACACACACACACGTGTATGCATACACACACGCACGCACGCACACACACACACACACACACACACACACACACACACACACACACACACACACACAAGGAGAAAGTGTCTGCTGGTGAGGGACTTTGGGGCGGCAGAGTGTGAAGCACTCGAGAGACCCGCCCGCCGAGAGGAGTGCTGGCAATCACAAAAGTCCTACCTCCAGACACCCACACCTCGCCCCCCCTTACACACACACCCCTCCTCCTACTTCCAGACACCCACACCGGCAAAAAGCCCCCCACCCCCCCTCCTACCTCCAGACACCCACACCTCCAAAAAGCCTCGCCCCCCCCACTACCCCACTCCACCCCCCCTCCTACCTCCAGACACCCACCACTCCCACCCCCCCCCCCCCCCCGGCCCCCATACCCACCCCTCCTCCTACTTCCAGACACCCACACCGGCAAAAAGCCTCGCGCCCCCACCCCCCCTCCTACCTCCAGACACCCACACCGACAAAAAGCCCCCCACCCCACCCCTCCCACCCCCCCTCCTACCTCCAGACACCGACACCGGTAAAAAGCCTCGCCCCCCCCACTACCCCTCCCACCCCCCGTCCTACCTCCAGACACCCACACCGGCAAAAAGCCTCCCCCACCCCTCCACCCTCCCTCCTCCCTCCAGAAACCCACACCCGCAAAAACCCTCGCCCCCCCCCCACTACCCCACTCCACCCCTCCTCCTCCTCCCAGGACATGACAAGGGACAAAAGAGGGGAATGAAACAGGAGTGGCGCTCGAAAATAACTTGCCAACAGCCTGTGACCTTCTGCATCTGAAGACGTGCAACAAATAAGCCACAACTAATCTTCTTTACATGTGTGAGGTTGTTGTACGGTAGATTGCTGCATGTTTCTATGAGAAACCCCATCCTCCTCCTCCTCCTGTTCCTTTTTTTAAGACATACTGTATAAAGGGCACCGTCGTCTTGGTAATTGTGAAACATGTGTTTCCACAGACAGGTGCAATTAGGTTGCCAT
Organism: Engraulis encrasicolus; assembly: GCF_034702125.1. NCBI lineage: Eukaryota > Metazoa > Chordata > Actinopteri > Clupeiformes > Engraulidae > Engraulis > Engraulis encrasicolus. Next base: position 341,172 of record NC_085878.1, read on the forward strand.
CTGGCGCGTATTAAATCGTGAAATGGTAGGAATCGGTAAATCATACAACCATTTTAGTCCACACTCCCTGAGCAGGGCTATCATTACTACTTGTAGTATGCAGTGTGCCTCTGAGCTGATACTGCACTGTACAATAAACAGCACAAGTAGGCTAAACGTGTACATCGAATTTGTGCCCCAATGAAACACTGTAGGTCCTGCATAAAGGGAAATGTGAAAATTGTGAGGTATTTGTGTTGCAAAGCAAAATAGGAACACGGTGGACTTATGTAGAATGCAGTGCTTTTTGCCACAGTTGGCTCTCTCGGTAACCTCTACAGGTGTGGGCAATGGAATAAATTGTGCACAACCACCTCCCACTGTCTCTGCGTTGTCACTTCGCGACCAGGCGGGGGCGCAGCGGGGGGCAACATGTGACAACCTATCCCAGTCCAGCAACAATTCATCTTACCACTAGCATACATGCCCTCCACCTGGCCGGGGGAGCTATGAGAGGATGTCAAACCTGTACAGTCAAAACGAACGACACATTAACACAGTTTAATCGTTGACTGTGGCCAACAGCCCGTAGCGCATAGCTTACACAGGCACAACGCAGTTCATAGTCTCCAGCATCAAAAGCGCACCATTTCCACAGGCATAACACACGTTTGATAGTTGGTGTAACTGCATTCATCTGTTTCTCGCACAGTGGGTTGTCTAAGAAGCAGTGCCTAGCTCTCTCTAGGCTATCTGATTCCGACCAGCAGCCTACCCAGAGAGGTAACATCTTTCCTAGTTGGGATGCGGAGCGTCCTCCATTCCCCCTCTCTATCCGCAGAAGATGTGTAGACGATGGAAATCGCATCAGTGCGTCCTTTCATAAGGAGGAAACGAATATACTTCGATAAGCTTCCAGGGCAATTGTCTTTTTGACCCGCTTTTTTGTGGATCCGTTTCATTCACGTTTCAGACGGCATGTGCGCATACGGACGTGAACATTTCTACCGCGTCCAAGTCATCAGCTGGATGACGGAGCACTGTCAGTGAGCGGAGTTGATGATGGGCTTCGGATGCAGCTCGTAAAGGGAATCGATGGGCAGTTGGAGCATTTTGGAGGCATGGAACCGTTACCATGATAACACTGCAGTTTGGGATTCGCTGCAATGAGTGCAATCATCAGTGAGATAGGTTTCAAGGAAACAGAAGCGGCATGACAGGATATTGAGGAAAACTATTTATTTCGTTTATATTAGAGTCGTTTGGAAACTTCAGGGCGCATAGACGTATCCCTTCAGAGGTAGCTATTTTTCACTTGCCTCATTAATCAAACACAGACGGGTTGGATTTGGGCATTGCTGCTAACAAGAGCTCTGGAACGTTTGGTGATGCGCGGTTTTACAACACGATTGATACAACATTCCGGGTGAAATAAGCTTTCTGCTAGCTTATATGGTGAACACATGCCGGAATCCAGTTGGTCCGAATAACTAAACTGGATTTTCTCCCCATCGGAATACCAGTTGACGGGAGGCAATGCTTGGAGCCCCGTGATTTTTTCTCTCCACTAGGGAAAAAAGAACACGACGGTGCCAATTGAACTTGGGCGAAAATGTTGCTCTTTTTGCACGGGATTTAAAACTCAAAAGCTTTTGAATGATTGTCTTTTTACATTTGTCTTTTTATTCATAGACCTGTTCCATCACCCCAAACGCGGGTCTACCCAACATCCTACCGTACATGGAATAAGGAAGGCTACACAGCGTCGACTGTCGAAGCTCCTGTGGATTTTTTCTTTATTTTAACAAATATCATTCCGTTTATTTCCCAAGATTCATGCGTTTCAGCGTTATATAAATGCGTAAGTATGCATTTCATTTATTTAACATTATCCTGCATCCTAAAAATGTTGATGTGGCCAGTAGGCTAGACAAGCGTTTTCTAATTAACTCCTAGTTATGAGACAGACAATCTATCTGCCTTTCTGAGTGTAGGACGTCTCTCTGTCTATCTTTATCTTTCTATCTGTCTATCTGCGAGGAGGAGGTGGTGGTGGCGGATGGAGGTAATGGTGGTGGGGTCTTGGCAGAGGCAGTGCGACAGTGCGTCTGAGTGATCCCTTTTTACCCCCTTCTGTTGCTCCATTTATCATTATTTTTCGCCATAGTATGGGATTACATAATTAATATTCAGATCAGGTAGCACACGTAGCCTACATACAAATCGCAGGAGGCGGTTTTCAGCCATCATTGATAGCGACGTAACAAATCTGCAACTTGCGAGTTGGGATGAGTTCTATGGAAGGCACATTCAGCTGCTCTTCTATTCAGAATTCATCTGTAAGGACGCCGTATTCTCGTTGCCTGCTCTCTTCATTGGTTTTTATGAAGACTACAATGACGATCTGACAACGTGGGTGGCAACATGGACTGGTTAAAGCAATTAAATGTTAACGCTAGTATCTGGTGGTGAGCCATGTTTGTAATTGGATAGGTGTTGGGCTACTTTGCCCCCCTTGTAGGGCCACTGCAGATTGCTTCCAGCACTTCACAAAATGACTGAATGTGTGCATAGGGTTTTCAAAGACATTATGTAATATTGGATGATTCATAGTGGTGGGCAGTTGTTTCAATAGGCCTTTACAGGCCAGGCTGTACCTGCTTTGTAAGGATTGCAGAATTGGACAGTGTTGGGATAATGATGTGTTTTGTGTGTCAGTGTACGAATCCCTTAGCTTTTGGGAATGCAGAAAAGGCAAGTTTTTCTTTACAGCTAAGTGTATGTGGAGCCTGAATGTAAGCTATCATGTTGTATTTTTCTGTAGTCTCTACAGCCTGCCTTGTGCCTTCCACTATTTATTGTGTGCATTCAGAGCAACAATGCCACCCTCTCATCAATATTAAATGTTTTGATTTCACCTGAAGAATGACGTACAACGTATATAAAATCAGATGTGTTATTCTGTGTGTAATTTCCCCCAGCGAAGTGCTCAGTCCATAAATGCATAAATAAGGCCAGCTATGACTTATTGCTCATGTTTTATGCTGACTTCACTCAGCTGGCCTACAGATCAGATTCACAATAGTGGCAAAGCAGGTGCACCAACAAACTAGGGCTGTAAATAAGATCGGAATGTATCGATGCATCGAAGTATCGGCCGGTGGTTTAATCGAATCGCATCGTATCGTGGGGCATTCTTAAGTATCGAAAAGAATCGAATCGCTGGCCCTTGTGCAATGCCCAGCTTCATAACACAATAGCAGTGGAAAAGTAATTGGAAAAAATCGAATCGCATCGTATCGTGGGGAAATCTTAAGTATCGACAATAATCAAATTCCTGCTTTAAGAAATCGATACCGTATCGTATCGCCATAAAGGCTGTGATTTACACCCCCTACAACAAACACTAGATCTTTTCTAGATACTTATTCAATCCAAAGCACTCTCCTTCGAGTCAAGGTCCGTTATGTTAAAAACCCTTTATTTTAACATGATCTTTTCTAATGTATGTACATCATAACTGTAGCGGTACAAAAAAACACCAGATCTTTTCTGATGTACATCATAAGTGTAGCAGTACAAAAACCACAAGGGCTTGTGCATCATAACTTCCAGGTCATCATTTCCAATCGAATGAAATAGTTGACTAACTCCTGATATTTTGTCTACGTAGGCCATGCTTCATTATCATCAGCAGCATCATAACCATCCTCATCATTGTCCTCATCCACCTCATCATCACCATCATCATCACTATATCCACCATCATGGCGATCGCCATCACCGTAACCATCATCATGTGCATTGTCTTTCTCCTCCTCCTCATCACCATCATCCTCTCAGGACCTCT
>NC_085878.1:350000-355000 GCF_034702125.1 Engraulis encrasicolus
TTTTCTGCTAAATGTCCTTTTTACCCACACACGGCCATCCTAAGCAACCCAATTGGGCGGGAAACAGACCAATCTGGCAACACTGCTCACAAACTCAGAGAAAAGGCAAAATCTAATAACGAGTTTCAGCAATTAAAAAAAGTTACCAAGTTGTGTTTGTGAAATGAAGTGTTCAGTTTTGTTCCATTTTCCATTCACACCCTTGTGGGCACACATCAAAGAAAGAAAACTCACAAAAAAACCCTCTCCACATATTATCTCACTTGCGTTTGGTGGTGCAAACAAACACATTAGCATGGAACACAGGCTAACGTCCCATTAGCGTCACACATGCTCTCATTAGGCACACACACACACACACACACACACACACACACACACACACACACACACACACACACACACACACACACACACACACACACACACACACACACACACACACACACACACACACACACGTGGCCTATAGGCACATATCTATAACATCTCATTAACATTGCTACAATTGCATACATTTGACGATGAACAAAGCTGATTTAAATAGAACAATGGTGTAGTATAACACTGCTTTTCAACTCACTGAGTGTATTAACAGAAGCCCCTGAGGGCGAAATTGTGATGTTTGACATTTAAGGCTATTGGCATCGGATAAGGATCATGAGGCCACATGATGGGAGTGGAATGAGGAATCGCATCGTCTTCAGAGACACAAATGTCAGGAAATGAAATATTTTTTTTCTTGAATCTCTCTTTTTTGGGGCCATCTTCAGCCGAAGAAAGAAACATGTTTGACATGTCTCAGTTGATAACCACAGTCAATCATGATTAAGCTGTAATAATGAGGAGGCTGAAGGATTGGGGTGGGGGGGGGGGGGGGGGGGGATGGGGTAGAAAACACGGCTTCTCTCCGTTAGAAAGTTAAACAAATTGACGTGACACCATTATAACGGTGGCAATTAAAAGTCAAGGACATTTACTAGTCTAATGGCATGATTGATCTTCCTCATGGTATGTAATCACACGAAAAAACGAAAGAAAATAAATAATAGGAGAAGAGATACCACGCCACGGTGCCTGATAAAGCCACAGCAGGGACTATTAATCCCAATACTAGCAAGCTGATGGGCTAAACCAGTGGTTCCCAACCTTTTTCCTCAGGGACCCATAATTTTACCATTGTAAGCTTTGGTGACCCAATCGAGCGAGCGCCCGCACGATACTCTGTTTCCTGTGAAAACTCATTAGTTTTAGATTTTATTCCTCAATTTGTCTTCAGTCAGATGTAGAATAATCACTTACGTTTTGTTGCTTCAATGCATATATTAGTTTAAATGCTTTGACATTTATTCAACGTGGGCTATATGGTATTGAAATTAAACCCCTTAAAATCAAGAGGGCTTCGCGACCCCCTGTGGATCTTTGGTAGTTTGGGTCCCGACCCATAGGTTGGGAACCACTGCGCTAAACTAGCATACTTGGCCTTCAGCTACAATATTCACCTTGTATTTTAGTTTGCTATTATGGGATGCAGGACTGGTGTGGAACTGAAAGCAACATGGGAATTTTTTAAATAGACCATTGTAACAGAGGCCGAGTGTGGCGTGGAACGTTGGTAAACCTCCCTCCCGAAGCCTCAATACGGTGCGGTAGCGTTGAGCTATCGGACCGGCCCTTTAGCTCAGCATGCTCGTACTGTGCCCCCCATTCTCAAACCGATGTAGTTGACGAGGTGGCAGGTTCGCGTCCCCAAGGGGGATGAACTGTGCGGTAACACCTACGTCTCACCAGTCCTTCACACAGCCCTCTGCTTTTCTACTGTATTATGATTAGCTCAGTCCAGTGTCTATATGAAAGATGAAGCAACAAGCCACCCCAATCGGCCGCTTTCTTAAAAAACAAACAAAAAAAACCCAATATCGGTCCCTGAGGATTTTCGGCCCACCGGGAAAATGCCCTGAATCCCAGATGAACAGCCCAGGCCTCAAGTGGTGCGCAGCCGTCTCTGTGCTTCATTGCTGAGAGTTCTCAGACCAAGGATATACAAAAGAGCATAGTCAATCACTTTGATGGCTCTTGGGAATGATAGAGTTGTTTACCTGTATTCAAATCCATTTGTTATCGAAATTTTTTTTAAGTGTAGCGGCGTCTAAAGTGCACATCGTTCCACCTGTGGGATGCTACGGAAAATGTTTTACTGGTGCTAGACTTGAATGGATGACAATCTTCAATGACATGCTTTGCTACAACATTACATTACTGCTGTGACATTACAGGCAATCCTAAAACGTAGCCCTGAATGCCTGGCTAAAAACAAACTTGTAAAATGGCACCAATACTTGCAATTACTAATCCTTACCAATAGGAAATTCCCATTTTGTATTGCAGTGATTCCCAAACGTTTTCTGCTCCGACCCTATTTTGGAGATAAGAGAAATGTTATGACCTCCCATCCTCCATATTCCGAATGCCTTTTTTTTTTTTGCTAAATTTTTAGAAAAGTTAATATTCAAGTGGGCCAATTTATGGAATTATATTGGCTGTTAACCAGTGGATTTCCTGTTAATTACATACAAAGTGACTTCTCTCTTCAACCCCTCTTGCATTACCTCCGTGACCCCCCCCCCCCCCCCCCAGGGGTCCTGACCCCCAGTTTGGGAACCACTGTTGTATAATATGTAATGCAGGTCCTATAGCAGCATACAGGGAAAAAGTAGTCTTCCTTCAACACTTTCAGAGTACTCTGGGACCATATATACTCCAGGAGATGTTACAGTTTAAATCAACTCTGTTAGTGTTGAATTATCACAAGATTTTTTTTTTTGTGCACCACCATTCACAGAATTACACCACTGCCGTAATCCTTTCAGACCATGCCCAAAATATCTCACTCATTCAGCAACTTATTTGATCATTAGGTCTTTTATCCAGTGTCCTCGTTTTACTTTTGGGAGTGAAAACTAAGCTGTTGTCAAAGCAAATAAGGTAAATAAGGGAAGAGTCCATAAACGTGGCTTAATGGAAGTGGCATAAATGGATAAATTAGTTCACACAGACACACAAAACCATTAGCGGCGTTTTTGGTAACTGTTGTTTTCAAACATGTCTGTGTTCCCCATTTTCAAAAATAGAAGCCACAAGATAGATTTGAATGCTGGGAAATGGAACACGGGCGGAGACACGGAGAGAGACCGGCAGCAGACAGACAGAGACGGGGGGAGGGAGGGGGGAGAGAGAGAGAGAGAGAGAGAGAGAGAGAGAGAGAGAGAGAGAGAGAGATAGACAGACAGACAAACGGGCAGGCAGACAGACAGGGGGGAGGAGGGGGTGGAGAGAGAGAGAGAGAGAGAGAGAGAGAGAGAGACAGACAGACAGACAGACAGACAGACAGACAAACGGGCAGGCAGACAGAGAGGGAGATACAGAGACAAATAGAGACAGACAGACTGACAGACAAAGAGAGAGAGAGAGGCAGACAAATAGACACTGGGAAAGAGAGAGAGAGAGAGAGAGAGAGAGAGAGAGAGAGAGAGAGAGAGAGAGAGAGAGAGAGAGAGAGAGAGAGATCTGATGAACTGAGAGCAGCAATGCGCTACAGCAGTTTAGTCCGGCAGCAGATGTCTGAAGCCATGCGCTGCCGATCTGGAATACCCCGTCTGAGGGGGCATCTGGCATGCTGGAGAGGCGCCAGGCAGCTTCACACACACACACAAGGGTGACAACACACACACTCTCACACACACACCTAGGTGAGGATTTACTAAGGGGATTAAAGCTGACAACCAAAAGTTCATGAAAACAGGATTGTCTGTTCGTCGTGAAGACAACTTTGAGACTTTGATAAATGAATATATATATTTTTTAAATTATGAGATTGTTATTATTTTTATTTTATATTATTTCTTTTTTTTGCCATTTTTTAGCGTTTGTGAGTTGTTTGTGAGTCCCAAGTTAGCCAAGATTGTGATCTGGTCGTAAAGCACTTCGGCACGATAGCACAGCTCCCGAAGCGGCCTTTGGAGCTAAGCATTTAGTAAACACCCTCGTCCACTCAGTCCACACCCCCTTGCCAGTCCTTTACAGCCATATTAAGCTGGCCATCCAATTGGTGCATTCTGTAATATTAATGAGGGCCGATAAACCACTGAACGATTAGAGGCGAGATCAAGATGGGTGCTTCTCCCACAGTTGTAATTAATGCAGCTCGCTCACTGGCTCTCTTGATTTAGTTTAGATTTGTGTCCAGACTACAGCCAGGCAGGCGGGCAGCAGCCTCATAATCAAAACACAGCGTTGAGGCCTTGACAAGAAATCTGTATCTGGCTTTTGCCTCATCTGTCAGTGCATGAGGTGTGAAAAAAAATACAGGAAAAGGGGTGACCTTACTGTATAGTACTTATAGTACTTATACTTCCAGACGTTTCGAAAGAGGGTTTTACGTAAAGCAGTGATTACCCACCTGTGGGCAGGGGCCCACTGCTGGGACACGAGGGTATTACAAGTGGGCTGTGAAAGACATTAGTGTGTAAAAAAAACTCTTGTGAATTACTGTGTATGTATTGATCAGTGTGTCTCTCAAACCAGACTGTTCCAATCCCCTGTTGCTATTTGCTCTGTATACTGTACATGGGTTCTATTTTTTTGTTTCCCCCTGGCTGTGCGACCCTGGCTGCACACAACTCAACCTCTGATTGTTGGAAACCGCTGTTGGTTAAAAAAATTAGCTCACGTGGTTGGCTGCCAGTGTCTTGCCCCTCCTCACAACACCGTGTTTATAAACAACAACAAAACGCGTATGGGCTACTAGCCCTGAAGAAGGTCGCACGCGACCGAAACGCGTCGGCTATCTATGGTGTCCATCAGTGTTCATTTTGTCATCCATTTTTTTATTTAGTCTTAGTCTTAGTCTTGTGTCAAAGTCCATTCTTAGTCTTCGTCGCTTTTAGTCTTTCAAAAATATGTTTTGTTTAGTCATTATTTAGTCGACTAAAAGTCCTCAA
>NC_085878.1:372500-387626 GCF_034702125.1 Engraulis encrasicolus
GGAGTTTTTGTTTTATTTCTGTGCGCGGTTCTCTGTGTTTCCGGTTCATTGCTGTGTATTGCCATCACTCCTGCTTTCCAAAGAAGACGCTTCATTTAATCTTAAAGGGGTATGCCACTATTTTGGGGCTTAATACAGTTAAAATCGTTGGCTGGGGTTTATAAAGGTGGTAAAGTGTCTTATTTTTCATGTTAAGCATTGTCTTGCTTTAAGACAAGTTAAAAGAGGGAGTATGTCGCTAAGCTAGTGGAAGTCAATGGATCCGTGTAGCATGTAGCATGCTCCCTCTTTTAACTTGTCTTAAAGCAAGACAATGGCTTACATGAAAAATAAGACACTTTACCACCTTTATAAACCTTGGCCAACGATTTTAACTGTATTAAGCCCCAAAATAGTGGCATACCCCTTTAATTCACTACACCAGGTCAAAAATATGCCTCCTGCTCTCTGAATTTGATCCGTTTCAGCTCTTCAAAAGTCTCCTGTTGGCCTTGGTTGTTGACTGGAGGTTTTTATGATAGACTGGCAAGTCCATTCATCTCTTTATCTGAATTGGCTGTGAGTATGTTATGAGCATGCAGGTTTGACGCAAGGGCATTTTAACAACACCAAGCAACATATTCTAATCAATATGAGTAAACACAAACATATTTCCGCAAAGTATTACAGATCAAAGACTGACCGGCTCACAGACTCACACATGGCCGGCCAACTACAGGACAGTATGCCTCAGGCCTGGCACCATCGACGGAGTTAAAAACGTGAAATATGCTTTTGCCAACAGTCATTCAATTCAGCCATTTGCATCCCAAAAAGGTTATAGTCAAGCAGTAGCCATTCACTTTCAGGAAATCACCGCCATCTTTAGCAGTGACGCAGGTGCTATTATCATGAGCCATTTTTTGGTGAAAAGATTGGTTGACGTCAGCATTTTATTGCAGTGTGTTAGCTCTTTGACAGCAGTTGACAAGAGGAGACATGAGTGAGGGGTTGATTAGACTTAAGAGGGTTGATTGCTTCGTATTTCTATCGACATGTTTTCATGGTTACATGCACGTCAAACCAGTTTTCATGGTTACAGCACGCCAACATAGCCATGAAAAGAAAAGAGAACATGCATGTGGTAAAGATGAATGCTGGGGGTGTCGAACACGTATTGGGGGGAGGGGGGGGGGGAGAGAGGACTGTGTGAGTCTGTGATGTGAGTGATGTGAGTGATGTGTTGTTACCTGTTGGACACATACTGTAGGACTGGAACCAGGAGAGTGTTGCGCTGAATAGTCCAGCGAAGAGCCACGGATGTAAGAGTTCTGTCGAGTCCATTGACCTTAATGTTTCGTTTTTTTTACATAACAATGGTGGCTCATGGAGCCTTTTACACACAGATCACCATTGACGTAGTTCCATTAGTTCCAGGAAGTGGGCGTAGAACACAGACAGTGCGGTAAAGGTAAATGTAATTCATTTTTACTTCACATTTGGTTGGTATGTCATGGTTCTGTGTTAGTCTCTAGCGAACAGAACGCTGCTGCCTAGAGGTATTTGAATCTACGTGAATCATGTCAGCAGCTGACTTTGTTACCTCACAGTTCTGAATTCCATGGCTGTGGTGGACTCGAGAGGGGAGCGGCTATGAAGATGCTGTGGGAGACTGTGTCAAAGGTCACTGAGGTCATGGAAGAGGAGGGTGCCAGGGCCGGCTGTTCTGAACCAAAATTGTCGGGCAGGGGGGCTGATTGATTTTAGGCCAATCTGTTTTGACACATTCAATGGCTCTAATATTCTATTTTATATATTTTTTATTGTTTATTTACATTTCATTTTTATGTATGTATTTATTTTATTTACAAATGGATATTCAAACCATTGGCTGTTTAGTACAGGGGCCACAACAGAAGACCAGGAGTAGTTCTCCAGGGGCCACAACAGAAGACCAGGAGTAGTTTCTCCAGGGGCCACAACAGAAGACCAGGAGTAGTTCTCCAGGGGCCACAACAGAAGACAAGGAGTAGTTCTCCAGGGGCCACAACAGAAGACCAGGAGTAGTTCTCCAGGGGCCACAACAGAAGACAAGGAGTAGTTCTCCAGGGGCCACCCGTGGCCTACACTGGCCCCTCTTCCAGAACCGTCTATGGAGGATGCTGAAGTGGACAGATGTCAGCACGCAGCACCAGTCAGAGAGATTAGAGAGAGGGAGGTTCCGCTGGCCTATTGTTTCCGGGTTCTATTATTGCAAGGGGGAGGGTGGGAAAATCCCCCTTTAGGCAGACCTAAGGACTGTTCTATTCATTCTAGGAGCATTATGACATGCCGCTTTAGGCAGACCAGAACCTGGTCATGTTAGGTGCCCATAGCAGCCTATTATGTTGGCATATCTCTATATACTTAAAGAATCTCTGGCACCAGTGAAGAGGGCGTTTGCGATTTTGGCAGGGCGCGACAGGTCTCTGTTCTGTGGTGTATGAGCTGTGGATTCTTGAGTTGTAGTTTACACAAAACAGGGATATTCAATATGGTTGTGTGTTTCAGAATGTTTCATGAAGGTGAAATACGCAATACTAAGGCCCACGTTCTATAGCTATGATCTCAACTTTTAAAAAGAAGAGCGCAATACTGCTTCGTCACGGTGCACCACTTTATTTTTGGTGCACCAAAAATAAAATGTTAAACTGTGAAGAAGCAGTGTCACGCACCAACAATAAAATGTTAAACTGTGAAGAAGCAGTGTCACGCACCAAAAATAAAATGTTAAACTGTGAAGAAGCAGTGTCACGCACCAAAAATAAAATGGTGAACTGTGAAGAAGCAGTGTGGCGCGCTTCTTTTTGAAAACTGATGCCTGAAGTACCCTGAAAAGCTACACCTGCTGAAAAATAAAACCTTTGAGGTGTGCGGGCTCTCACAAAACTGTAGCTATGATCCAACATGATCTCCAAAATTTCTGTGCTCCTGGACACGGATGATAAGGACACAAAATCCGTGTCCAGGAGCACGGATTTTGCCAAACTTCCGTGCTCCTGGACACCAAATTATTTTCCGTGATGGACACACAGAAGTGCTCTCTCTATACTCCCACAGCTCTATGTTTCCACAGTCTTGTGTTTTCTCAGGATTTTTCTAATTTCAAATATTTTGTCTCAAAAAAACATTTCTTACTGACAGGTTAGGGTTAGGGATTGATTTGGTCTGGGCACAGCTAGTTTTCTTTCATTCATTGAGTTTGATAGCCTAGCTACCTGGAACTGGAAAAGGTATTTCTCAAAAATGTCTTTAATGACAGGTTAAGGTTATGGAATGTTTTGGTCAGGGCACAACTTAAATTGCTATAGCATTATTTTGTTTAGGATTAGCATTTGGTATGTATTTTCTAATGATAGAGTTAACACAGTGCTGTGGTAATAGTCTATAGAAAGCACTTCCGTGTGCCCATCACGGAAAACAATTCCGGGAGAAATGTCTAGGAGCACGGAATTTTTTGAGATCAGGCTGTATGATCTGACACATATCTGACCTCAACCCTGAGTCCCCAGTCAGTTCATCTAGCTCGAATGGATGGAATGGATGACAAATGTCCTAGGGATAATTAACATCCATCAATCTGCTTTGGAGACATGAGGCAAGTGCATACGACTCATTTGTGTGACCTGACCTTTGACATTTGACCTGAATTGAGCAATCAACTCCTTGACACTTAAAGTGCAAAGATAAACCAGGTTTGAAGATCTTTCAAATTTCTTGGGAGGTGTCAGCTGGGCCTACATAATTTGACAGTGTGACGACTATACAATGTTGACCTAATACAGGTAATTGTTGTGCGCTGGTCCATTCATATTCTTCTTTTCCAGTACGAAAACAGCTTTGAATGTACGCACAATAGCTGTTGCAATGACATCAAATGTCACTGTTTACTTCCACCTTTGACCCTTGTATTTGCTCATTTGCTTGTACTACATCGGTTGACTGAAGGATTAGCGGTGTGTACAGTCCTCTGAGAAAATCCAGCATTTCAATAAACTATTATTATTTCCCGTCATTGTTATTGTTGTTGGCTTACACATTCCCAGGGTCCCAGAATCCTTTTCTGTGAGGATATTTCTGGTTAAGTGTGAAGCGAGGAGGCACAATTATGTACTGGGATTTGCTTGACAGCAAGCGGGGCGGTGGTGGCTCAGGTGGTAGAGGAGCTGTTCGTCAACCTAAAGGTTGCAGGTTCGAGCCCCGTTCGGCCTGACTCCATCGTTGTGTCCTTGACCAAGATACTTAACCCCCATTTGCTCCTGGTGGCAGGGTGGTACCCTGTGTGGCAGCCATGGCCACCGGTGTATGAATGTGAGTGTGAATGGGTGAATGTGAGGCATACAATGTAAAGTGTTTCCAGTGCTGGAAGGAGTGGAAAAGCTCTATATAAATGCAGTCCATTTACCATTTACAGCAAGGCACATAATGTGGTGCTGAGGTAGGCCCTACTCACCCTGTATCCCACCGTGATCAGGAAACAAGTTCCCCGAGGTCCACAATGACATGTAGCAAGATGCAGTAAGAGGCAACATGACTGAGTTAAAGCATTCAAAATCCTGAAGATGAATCTCTACAAGTGTATATTCTTTTTGTGTGCTCTGTACGTATCTCAATGACATTTTAGTGGTGCATGATGTCAGGCATCATCTTTTTATGGACTGTTCAGTATTTTGTTTCTGGGTCTTCAGAAGATTTTCACTCTTGGTTGTCAAATGTTGCATGACATTGTCAAATGCATGACCTTCCCCAACGGACATCTTTTGACAATCTTTGATTGGCCAGCGTTGCTGTTACATAAATGTTGAATTCTGATCTTGAACACTATACTTCCCGAAGGCGGTGGGCATTTCAGTAGATTTACTGACAAATGTTCTTCAGACACAATGAAAGAAACGTCGGGGTGGGGGGGGGGTCTGATGGTCTGATCAAATTTAGCGAATGGGGGAGGCGTTTCTTAGGATTATGTTACATCGAAACATAAGCAAGGTAGCCTACTTTGGATTTTTTTTTAAAAGAAATGTGCCAAACATTTTTGAAGGACCCTTCCCCTTTAAATGAAAAAAATGTTGGTTGACCCTCCTCTCAACAAAAAAAAAATTGCATTCCCCTCCCCTATTTTCCTCCGGTGATCCTGACAATAAATAACGAACAGTCCCTTAGCGCCAAGCAGGGCATTAGTCAAATATCAATATTTACAAGCCACAACATGCTTGCCTCCATTTTCCTGACATTGTCTCACAGTATCGTCAATATTCATTTTGTCTCTGCGCATACACCTTTAAGACAGATGGAATTGAAATAGTCTTTTTTTCTCAGCTGAGGCTAAGCTGTCATTCAGCTGCTAGGTGCTGGAGGCTGTTTGCACAGTCTACTTGTCAATCATTGTTTGGGCTTGCATGTAAATAGCACCATCGCTCCTCTATCAGCATTTGCAGGCCTACATATAGAATGGACTCTCTCTACTATATTAGGTTTTCTATTTAAATAGCTCCGTGACCTTCCAATTCATTATCTTATAAAATGGGTACATATGGTAGATGTACTACAGTGCCGTACATCAGTGATTCCCAACCTGGGGTGTGTGTACCACTAGGGGTACGTGACGTGAGCAAACTACTGGCAGCGGGTGAAAAAGCAGAACAAATGTATGGTGATAGTAAAGTCACACTGGGATAGAGGATGCGATATAGAGATTGAGTTAGGGTTTACTTATGGTATGACGAAAAGGCTTAGAGGGGTACACAATACATAAAAGGTTGGGAAACACTGCAGTGCATGCTGTGCTTGGTAATAAGGGCTAGCCCATATTTCACTGAAGAGCGCATATTAATGCATTGATTGTGTTACAGAGCTGAACAATAGACTGATTTATTCTAACATCATATTCCTTCAACTCCTTTGACAAACTTCTCACCATAATGCACTGGTGTGTTTTCATATAATGTCTAATATTTATTTAACATGGAGGATTATATAACATGGCTACTACAGAGGGGTTTTTTTGTGCTAGATTTGCAAGGTGTAGTGAGTTTTTTTTTTTTTACTGGGGTTTATTTGGATCAGCAGATATATTATTTATGTACTGTAGGTTCTCACTTTATATGGTAGTGTGTTCCCCGAAGACACACACACCTCATTGCACTATCATGCACTAGTAGCATACGCAGGTGCTGCTAGCACCGAGTTCAGCAGCCTACGGTACCTACTTCCTACTTCTCTCACCGCCTCCTGGTTTATTTTGGACTTCAGAATGCCAGGTTTGGCTGCTCTACAATTAATGTGGGTGTCTGTCTGCCTGCCTGCCTCAGTGCCTTAGCCTGCCGGACAAAGTCACTTTAGTACGTTTCGGGCACTCATGTTTAGACGACACTCCCCATGAAAGATGCTAGTTGGGGCTTCAACAGTCAGGTGCTGTGGACCTGGACATTCTGGCTTGACATGGGCTCTTTCCTCACCGGTGGGCCCCCTATGCACACGCCTCGATAGGTGGTGCGCTCGCGCTAGATTATCAGACAGTATGTAAAAAACCCAGATTATAAAAAAAGGAACTAGAATTCTGAAAATTAGTTCTTTTTTTTTGATCTTTTTAATAAACTCATGTCTCTGAAAAAATTAAGTGGGGACCCCTTGAGGGTGCGGGGCCAATGAGGAAAAGCCCAGGTTTTGGTTGTTGGAGTCATCCGGTCTTTCAAGCTATAATCTTTAATTGTGAGTGCCTCGGGGCCCTATTCTCATTTCTTTTTTCTCGACAAACTCACAGCTCTGACAGTGCAGGCAGACAGACACCTCCTCACATTAATTGTTTGTAGAGCAGACTCCAAATATCCTGGCACTTTCTGAAGTCAACAATGTAATAAACCAGGAGGCGGTGAGAGGAAATTGGAAGGTTAGGTACCAGTGAGGCTGCTGAAATCTGGGTGATGCTAGAGCAGCACCATGCGTATAGGTAGGACCTGCAAGAGTGCTATGGGATCTAGTGCAATGGTGCGTCGTGTGTGCGGTGTCTGTTCGAGGAACACAACTTACTACGATCAGAAAGTGAGTACACCCTTCAGTTACAAGAGTACAGTACATATAAATAATATCATCTGCATGATCCAAAATAAACCCCAGTGTAAAAAAAAACCAACTCATCTACACTCCTTGCAAAATCTAACGCAACAATAAAAAACCACTCGTTTAGTTGTAATGGAGTAGCCATGTGAATGACTTAGTCACTCCGCGACTAGTTTTAAATAAATAGACGATTATATGATAAACCACCAGTGCATTTGGTGAGAAGTTTGTTCAATAGGGATTTGATAGGAATATTGATGGTTAGAATAAAATCCAGTCTATTTTGTGTCAGCTCTATAAACACTAATCAATGCTATTAATTAGCCGCGCTCTATATGATTACCACAGTGTAAATATTGGGGCTAGCTCCCTTATTACCTGATGCACAGCATGCATGGCAATGCAGTGTTTCCCAAAACATTTTATGCATTGGTGTACCCCTCTAAGCCCCTTTTCGTCATACCATAAGTAAACCCCCTAAACTCTCAATCTCGCTATTATACGCAATCCTCTTATCACCAGTGTGACTATATCCCACCATACACATTTGTATACTTTATTTTCTCACCCCACCCACTGCCAGCTTTAGTTTGCTTCAGCTTTACCCCTAGTGGTACACGCACACCCCTATGGTTGTTCAAGGTGAATATCACTGATGTACTTGGCACAGTAGTACTCTGTTAGGCCTACCATATCATATTTTATGTACCCATTTTATAAGATAATGATTTGGAAGGTCACGGAGTCGATTCTAGCAAATAGAACACAACCTAATATACCGTGCTTAGTATGACGAGAGTCCACCATTCTATACTGTAGGCCTGCAAATGCTGATAAAGAGGAGTCGTGATGTGTGTGTTGTATTTTACATGCAAGCTTCCTCAAAACAATGATTGGACAAGGTATACTGTGCAAACATGCCTCGAGCACCTAGCAGCCTGAATGATCAGCGCTTAGCCTCAGCTCGGAGGAGAAAAAAAGACTATATTTCAATTCCATCTGTCTTTAAAGGTGTTATGCGCAGCAGAACAAAATTGAATATTGACGATACTGTGAGACAATGTCCAGGATAAAATGGACGGCAAGCATGTTCTGGGTGTCTTGTAATTATATTGATATTAGTAAACTTATGCCCTGCTTTCTAATAAACTATTTGGTCGAATTAATCTGGCGCTCCGCCGCCTCCTTGCTAATGGCGACCTAAGGTACTGTTTTTGGTTATTTTATGTGTCAGGATCACCCGGCCCCGGAGACAATAGGGGAGTGGCTAGGGCGCGGGGTGGGAGGGTAATGCAATTTTTTTTTATTGGGTTGAGACCAACCTGAGGGAAGTCGAGTGGTCAACCAACATCTTTTTTTTTTCGATTTTTTTTTAATAGGGGGGAAGGGTCCCTTCAAAATATGTTTGGCCAACATTTCTCTTTAAAAAAAAACTCCCCTAAAGTAGGCTATCCTTGCTTATGTTTCGATAGTAACATAATCCCTAGTAGAGTAACGCCTCGCCCCATTTCGCTAAATTACTGATCAGTATAGAACCGAACCCAGACTCCCTCCCCCCACCCCGACGTTCTTCTTTCATTGTGTCTGAAGAACATTTCGTCAGTAAATCTACTGAAATGCCCACCGCGCCGCCTTCGTGGGGAAGGTCTATAGTAGTTCAAGATCGAGAATTTCAACATTTATGTGTAACAGCAGACTGGCTGGCCAATCGCAATCAACTTTGTCATAAAGATGTCCTGTTGGGGAATGGTCATGCCAATATATTTGACAACAGTGTCCATTAGTCAACATTTGTAGGAACAACCAAAGATTGTGTTGGTATAAAACCATTTCTTCTCGAAAGCGGTACGCCAGAAAATAAATACTGAACAGTCCATAAAAAGATGATGCCTGACATCATGCACCACTAAAATGTCATTGAGATACGTACAGAGAGAAGCACACAATAAGAATATACACTTGTAGAGATTCTTCTTCAGGATTTTGAATGCTTTAACTCAGTCTTGTTGCCTCTTACTCCATCTTGCTACGTGTCATTGTGGACCTCGGGGAACTTGTTTCCTGATCACAGTGGGAGTACAGGTGAGTAGGGCCTACAGCACAACATTATGTGCCTTTGCTGTAAATGTAAATGGACTTGCTATTTATATAGCGCTTTTCCACTCCTTCGAGCACTCAAAGCTCTTTACATCGTTTTTGCCTCACATTCACCCATTCACACTCACGCATTCATACACCGGGTGGCCATGGCTGCCACACAGGGTACCACCCTGCCACCTGAGCAAATGGGGGTTAAGTATCTTGGTCAAAGGACACAACGATGGAGTCAGGCCGAACGGGGCTCGAACCTGCAACCTTTAGGTTGACGAACAGCTCCTCTACCACCTGAGCCACCACCGCCGCCGCTTGCTGTCAAGCAAATCCCAGTACATAAATGTGCCTCCTCGCTTCACACTTAACCAGAAATATCCTCACAGAAAAGGATTCTGGGACCCTGGGAATGTGTAAGCCAACAACAATAACAATGACGGGAAATAATAATAGTTTATTGAAATGCTGGCTTTCCTCAGAGGACTGTACACACCGCTAATCCTTCAGTCAACCGATGTAGTAACAACAAATGAGCAAATACAAGGGTCAAAGGTGGAAGTAAACAGCGACATTTGATATCATTACAACAGCTATTGTGCGTACATTCAAAGCTGTTTTCGTACTGGAAAAGAAGAATATGAATGGACCAGCGCACAACAATTACCTGTATTAGGTCAACATTGTAATGTCGTCACACTGTCAAATTAATGTAGGCCTAGCTGACACCTCCCAAGAAATTTGAAAGATCTTCAAACCTGGTTTATCTTTGCACTTTAAGTGTCAAGGAGTTGATTGCTCAATTTCAGGTCAAAATGTCAAAGGTCAGGTCACACAAATGAGTCGTGTGCACTTGCCTCATGTCTCCAAAGCAGATTGATGGATGTTAATTATCCCTAGGACATTTGTCATCCATTCCATCCATTCGAGCTAGATGAACTGACTGGGGACTCAGGGTTGAGGTCAGATATGTGTCAGATCATACAGCCTGAATCTCCAAAAATTCTGTGCTCCTGGACATTTCTCCCGGAATTGTTTTCCGTGATGGGCACACGGAAGTGCTTTCTATTAGACTATTATTACCACAGCAAACTGTGTTAACTCTATCATTAGAAAATACATACCAAATGCTAATCCTAAACAAAATAATGCTATAGCAATTTAAGTTGTGCCCTGACCAAAACATTCCCTAACCTTAACCTGTCATTAAAGACATATTTTTGAGAAATACCAACTTTCCAGTTGGTTGCTAGGCTATCAAACTCATATAATGAATGAAAGAAAACTAGCTGTGCCCAACCAAATCAATCCCTAACCCTAACCTGTCAGTAAGAATGTTTTTTTGAGACCAAAATATTTGAAATTAGAAAAAATCCTGAGAAAACACAAGACTGTGGAAACAACATAGGAGCTGTGGGAGTATAGAGAGAGCACTTCTGTGTGTCCATCACGGGAAAATAAGTTCTGTGTCCAGGAGCACGGAAGTTTGGCAAAAATCCGTGCTCCTGGACACGGATTTTGTGTCCTTAACATCCGTGTCCAGGAGAACAGAATTTTTTGGAGATCATGTTGGATCATAGCTACAGTTTTTGTGAGAGCCCGCACACCCTCAAAGGTTCTTTTTTTCCAGCAGGTATAGCTTTTCAGGGTACTTCAAGGCATCAGTTTTCAAAAAGAAGCGCGCCACACTGCTTATTCACAGTTCACCATTTTTGTTTTGGTGCGTGACACTGCTTCTTCTTCACAGTTTAACATTTTATTTTTGGTGCGTGACACTGCTTCTTCACAGTTTAACATTTTATTGTTGGTGCGTGACACTGCTTCTTCACAGTTTAACATTTTATTTTTGGTGCAAGCAGTATTGCGCTCTTCTTTTTAAAAGTTGAGATCATAGCTATAGAACGTGGGGCCTTAGTATTTGACGTATTTCACCTTCATGGAAACATTCTGAAACAAACACAACCATATTGAATATCCCTGTTTTGTGTAAACTACAGCTCAAGAATCCACAGCTCTCATACACCACAAAACAGAGACCTGTGTCGCGCCCTGCCAAAATCGCAAAATGCCCTCTTCACTGGTGCCAGAGATTCTATAGTAATATAGAGATGATGCCAACATAATAGGTTTCTGTGGGCACCTAACATGACCAGGTTCCGGTCTGCCTAAAGGGGCATGTCATAATGCTCCTAGAATGAATAGAACAGTCCTTAGGTCTGCCTAAAGGTGGGATTTCCCCCCCTCCCCCCTTGCAACATTAATAGTACCCGGAAAACAATAGGCCAACGGAACCTCCCTCTCTCTAATCTCTCTGACTGGTGCTGCGTGCTGACATCTGTCCACTTCAGCATCCTCCATAGACGGTTATCTGGAGGAGGGGCCAGTGTAAGCCACGGGTGATCCCTGGAGAACTACTCCTGGTCTTCTGTTGTGGCCCCTGGAGAACTACTCCTGGTCTTCTGTTGTGCCCCTGGAGAACTACTCCTTGTCTTCTGTTGTGGCCCCCTGGAGAACTACTCCTGGTCTTCTGTTGTGGCCCCTGGAGAACTACTCCTGGTCTCTGTTGCTCTGTTGTGGCCCCTGGAGAACTACTCCTGGTCTTCTGTTGTGGCCCCTGTACTAAACAGCCAATGGTTTGAATATCCATTTGTAAATAAAATAAATACATACATAAAAATGAAATGTAAATAAACAATAAAATATATATAAAATAGAAAATTAGAGCCATTGAATGTGTCAAAACAGATTGGCCTAAAATCAATCAGCCCCCCTGCCCGACAATTTTGGTTCAGAACAGCCGGCCCTGGCACCCTCCTCTTCCACGACCTCAGTGACCTTTGACACAGTCCTCCCACAGCATCTTCATAGCCGCTTCCCCTCTCTTGAGTCCACCAGAGCCATGGAATACAGAACTATGAGGTCAACAAAGTCAGTTGCTGACATGATTCACGTAGATTCAAATACCTCTAGGCAGCAGCGTTCTGTTCGCTAGAGACTAACACAGAACCATGACATACCAACCAAATGTGAAGTAAAAATGAATTACATTTACCTTTACCGCACTGTCTGTGTTCTACGCCCACTTCCTGGAACTAATGGAACTACGTCAATGGTGATCTGTGTGTAAAAAGGTTCCATGAGCCACCATTGTTATGTAAAAAAAACGAAACATTAAGGTCATTGGACTCGACAGAAACTCTTACATCCGTGGCTCTTCGCTGGACTATTCAGCGCAACACTCTCCTGGTCCCAGTCCTACAGTATGTGTCCAACAGGTAACAACACAACAGGTAACAACACATCACTCACATCACTCACATCACTCTGAAAGACTCACACAGTCCTCTGTCCCCAACCCCCCCCCAATACGTGTTCGACACCCCCAGCATTCATTTTCAGCACATGCATATTCTTTTCATGGCTTTTCTTTTCATGGCTATTTTGGCGTGCTGTAACCATGAAAACTGGTTTGACGTGCATGTAACCATGAAAACATGTCGATAGAAATACGAAGTAATCAACCCTCTTAAGTCTAATCAACCCCTCCACTCATGTCTCCTCTTGTCAACTGCTGTCAAAGAGCTAACACACTGCAATAAAATGCTGATGTCAACCAATCTTTTCACCAAAAAATGGCTCATGATAATAGCACCTGCGTCACTGCTAAAGATGCCGGTGATTTCCTGAAAGTGAATGGCTACTGCTTGACTATAACCTTTTTGGGATGCAAATGGCTGAATTGAATGACTGTTGGCAAAAGCATATTTCACGTTTTTAACTCCCGTCGACGGTGCCAGGCCTGAGGCATACTGTCCTTTAGTTGGCCGGCCATGTGTGAGTCTGTGAGCCGGTCAGTCTTTGATCTCTAATACTTTGCGGAAATATGTTTGTGTTTACTCATATTGATTTGAATATGTTGCTAATGTTGTTAAAATGCCCTTGCATCAAACCTGCATGCTCACAACATAACACAGCCAATTCAGATAAAGAGATGAATGGACATGCTAGTCTATCATAAAAACCTCCAGTCAACAACCAAGGCCAACAGGAGACTTTTGAAGAGCTGAAACGGATCAAATTCAGAGAGCAGGAGGCATGTTTTTGACCTGGTGTAGTGAATTAAAAGGGTATGCCACTATTTTGGGGCTTAATACAGTTAAAATCGTTGGCCAAGGTTTATAAAGGTGGTAAAGTGTCTTATTTTTCATGTAAGCCATTGTCTTGCTTTAAGACAAGTTAAAAGAGGGAGCATGCTACATGCTACACGGATCCATTGACTTGCACTAGCTTAGCGACATACTCCCTCTTTTAACTTGTCTTAAAGCAAGACAATGCTTAACATGAAAAATAAGACACTTTACCACCTTTATAAACCCCAGCCAACGATTTTAACTGTATTAAGCCCCAAAATAGTGGCATACCCCTTTAAGATGAAATGAAGCGTCTTCTTTGGAAAGCAGGAGTGATGGCAATACACAGCAATGAACCGGAAACACAGAGAACCGCGCACAGAAATAAAACAAAAACTCCACAGTGTGCATTGACAAGCGCGTCTCACCTAAACAAATTCTCCACTGTGTCCATTGACAAGCGCATCTCACCTATCTTCTGTTGATAGAGGCAAGACCAGCAGTCAATGACAAATTGGTAGGAACAGGTAGGCGTTTTGTTAAGGCTAGGTAGGTTCTAGTTTGACAACCATACAGCAAAGCAATAACTAACTTTATAGTATAGATTACAGTATAGAACAATGTTAACGCTCCAGGTACCACGTTCAAGGCTCGAAACAGTAACACTGCTCTGTCTCACTAGCTCTCTCTCTCTCTATTCTGCAATCTACTGTACTGGATGTATCAGCTGGTGGGGCAG
This sequence comes from Engraulis encrasicolus, assembly GCF_034702125.1. Lineage (NCBI taxonomy): Eukaryota > Metazoa > Chordata > Actinopteri > Clupeiformes > Engraulidae > Engraulis > Engraulis encrasicolus. The sequence continues at coordinate 386,532 of NC_085878.1, forward strand.
CGCAGCAGTGGTCAGACCTCATTATCAGTGAACTCTTAGACGGCCCCGTGGGGGTTGGCATATAGTTGGTCCGGTCACTGGTTGGTTGAGCTGATCCGATTCCTACGGTACTCATAAAAGTCCACCAGGGTTGAAAAGCCTGGTAATGATGTAGAAATGTTGATAGACACACTGGCAGAAAGAAATAGTGAGGAGAAAGTCGCGCTAGATTTTAAGGGGGAAGGGAACTGTAATTTGATAAGACAACAGTAAGCGGCGTATTAAAAGGCAGCGGGGTAAATACTGTTAGAAAACAGTGTTAGAAATTTTCCCAATAGTAATAGCAGTCTGTGGCCTAGTTTACTAAGTGTCATTTTTATACACAATGACAGTAATGTACCGTAGGAGCTAAACACATGAAATGCGCTCAAGGCCACAAGTCATTTACTGCAGCCACTTGTTTCCATAATAGATTAGCTATGGTGGCGAGAGGAACTCAACGCAGCATCACATTACTATGGTACAGGGCCAACTAACAGTAGTAGGTCACACTTTATGTTTGGGGAAAAAAACAGGAGAGAAGAAAAAAACAACAGAAATGTGATACTTTTTTTTTCCTTCTGATGACGCCTCTGAAGTACAACATTTTTCAGGGCCCTCTGGCCAGGAAAGGAACGCCCCACCTCCACCATCACCACTCCACTCCACTCCACTCCACTCCAAGGTAGTTCACTCCACTGAATGTTAATTCAACAGTTAAGAGAGTCAATTCAACATCTTCAATCTGGAGTGTATTTGTGTCCCAGAGAACTCTCTCAGTGTTGAATTAACACTGCATTTGTGTTACGTAATATGTACAGTACACTACCACCCAGGGCTGGACTGGTCACCTGGCATAGCGGGTATTTCCCAGTGGGCTCTGCACCCTCGTGGGCCCCTATTTTCAGATTTTTTTTTTTTTTTAATGTTTTTAACATTTCTGAAAATAGGGGCCCACAAGGGTGCGGGGCCCACCGGTCAGTCAGTTCTGCACCGCTAATTATGAGGGGGCCCCTTTATGCCAAAAGTGCCCGGGCCCTATTTGTCTCCCAGTCCAGCTCTGCTCCTACCACCACC
>NC_085878.1:387726-442726 GCF_034702125.1 Engraulis encrasicolus
ACTCACACATGGCCGGCCAACTACAGGACAGTATGCCTCAGGCCTGGCACCATCGACGGAGTTAAAAACGTGAAATATGCTTTTGCCAACAGTCATTCAATTCAGCCATTTGCATCCCAAAAAGGTTATAGTCAAGCGGTAGCCATTCACTTTCAGGAAATCACCGGCATCTTTAGCAGTGACGCAGGTGCTATTATCATGAGCCATTTTTTGGTGAAAAGATTGGTTGACGTCAGCATTTTATATTACAGTGTGTTAGCTCTTTGACAGCAGTTGACAAGAGGAGACATGAGTGAGGGGTTGATTGCTAATGCTAAGACTTAAGAGGGTTGATTACTTCGTATTTCTATCGACATGTTTTCATGGTTACATGCACGTCAAACCAGTTTTCATGGTTACAGCACGCCAAAATAGCCATGAAAAGAAAAGCCATGAAAAGAATATGCATGTGCTGAAAATGAATGCTGGGGGTGTCGAACACGTATTGGGGGGGGTTGGGGACAGAGGACTGTGTGAGTCTTTCAGAGTGATGTGGGTGATGTGTTGTTACCTGTTGGACACATACTGTAGGACTGGGACCAGGAGAGTGTTGCGCTGAATAGTCCAGCGAAGAGCCAAGGAAGTAAGAGTTCTGTCGAGTCCATTGACCTTAATGTTTTGTTTTTTTAACATAACAATGGTGGCTCATGGAGCCTTTTACACACAGATCACCATTGACGTAGTTCCATCAGTTCCAGGAAGTGGGCGTAGAACACAGACAGTGCGGTAAAGGTAAATGTAATTCATTTTTACTTCACATTTGGTTGTTATGTCATGGTTCTGTGTTAGTCTCTAGCGAACAGAACGCTGCTGCCTAGAGGTATTTGAATCTACGTGAATCATGTCAGCAGCTGACTTTGTTACCTCACAGTTCTGAATTCCATGGCTGTGGTGGACTCGAGAGGGGAGCGGCTATGAAGATGCTGTGGGAGACTGTGTCAAAGGTCACTGAGGTCGTGGAAGAGGAGGGTGCCAGGGCCGGCTGTTCTGAACCAAAATTGTCGGGCAGGGGGGCTGATTGATTTTAGGCCAATCTGTTTTGACACATTCAATGGCTCTAATATTCTATTTTATATATTTTTTATTGTTTATTTACATTTCATTTTTATGTATGTATTTATTTTATTTACAAATGGATATTCAAACCATTGGCTGTTTAGTACAGGGGCCACAACAGAAGACCAGGAGTAGTTCTCCAGGGGCCACAACAGAAGACCAGGAGTAGTTCTCCAGGGGCCACAACAGAAGACCAGGAGTAGTTCTCCAGGGGCCACAACAGAAGACCAGGAGTAGTTCTCCAGGGGCCACAACAGAAGACAAGGAGTAGTTCTCCAGGGGCCACAACAGAAGACCAGGAGTAGTTCTCCAGGGGCCACAACAGAAGACCAGGAGTAGTTCTCCAGGGGCCACCCGTGGCCTACACTGGCCCCTCTTCCAGAACCGTCTATGGAGGATGCTGAAGTGGACAGATGTCAGCACGCAGCACCAGCCAGAGAGAGTAGATAAGAGAGAGGTTCCATTGGCCCATTGTTTCTGGGTTCTATTATTGCAAGGGGGAGGGGGGGAAATCCCCCTTTAGGAAGACCTAAGGACTGTTCTATTCATTCTAGGAGCATTATGACATGGCCCTTTAGGCAGACCGGAACCTGGTCATGTTAGGTGCCCATGGCAACCTATTACATTGGCATATCTCTATATACTTAAAGAATCTCTGGCACCAGTGAAGAGGGCGTTTGCGATTTTGGCAGGGCGCGACAGGTCTCTGTTCTGTGGTGTATGAGCTGTGGATTCTTGAGTTGTAGTTTACACAAAACAGGGATATTCAATATGGTTGTGTTTCAGAATGTTTCATGAAGGTGAAATACGCAATACTAAGGCCCACGTTCTATAGCTATGATCTCAACTTTTAAAAAGAAGAGCGCAATACTGCTTCGTCACGGTGCACCACTTTATTTTTGGTGCACCAAAAATAAAATGTTAAACTGTGAAGAAGCAGTGTCACGCACCAACAATAAAATGTTAAACTGTGAAGAAGCAGTGTCACGCATCAAAAATAAAATGTTACACTGTGAAGAAGCAGTGTCACGCACCAAAAATAAAATGGTGAACTGTGAAGAAGCAGTGTGGCGCGCTTCTTTTTGAAAACTGATGCCTGAAGTACCCTGAAAAGCTACACCTGCTGAAAAATAAAACCTTTGAGGTGTGCGGGCTCTCACAAAACTATAGCTATGATCCAACATGATCTCCAAAATTTCTGTGCTCCTGGACACGGATGTTAAGGACACAAAATCCGTGTCCAGGAGCACGGATTTTGCCAAAATTCCGTGCTCCTGGACACAGAATTATTTTCCGTGATGGACACACAGAAGTGCTCTCTCTATACTCCCACAGCTCTATGTTTCCACAGTCTTGTGTTTTCTCAGGATTTTTCTAATTTCAAATATTTTGTCTCAAAAAAACATTTCTTACTGACAGGTTAGGGTTAGGGATTGTTTTGGTCTGGGCACAGCTAGTTTTCTTTCATTCATTGAGTTTGATAGCCTAGCAACCAACTGGAAAAGGTATTTCTCAAAAATATGTCTTTAATGACAGGTTAAGGTTAGGGAATGTTTTGGTCAGGGCACAACTTAAATTGCTATAGCATTATTTTGTTTAGGATTAGCATTTGGTATGTATTTTCTAATGATAGAGTTAACACAGTGCTGTGGTAATAGTCTATAGAAAGCACTTCCGTGTGCCCATCACGGAAAACAATTCCGTGTCCAGGAGCACGGAATTTTTGGAGATCAGGCTGTATGATCTGACACATATCTGACCTCAACCCTGAGTTCCCAGTCAGTTCATCTAGCTCGAATGGATGGAATGGATGACAAATGTCCTAGGGATAATTAACATCCATCAATCTGCTTTGGAGACATGAGGCAAGTGCATACGACTCATTTGTGTGACCTGACCTTTGACATTTGACCTGAATTGAGCAATCAACTCCTTGACACTTAAAGTGCAAAGATAAACCAGGTTTGAAGATCTTTCAAATTTCTTGGGAGGTGTCAGCTGGGCCTACATAATTTGACAGTGTGACGACATCACAATATTGACCTAATAATTGTTGTGCGCTGGTCCATTCATATTCTTCTTTTCCAGTACGAAAACAGATTTGAATGTACGCACAATAGCTGTTGCAATGACATCAAATGTCACTGTTTACTTCCACCTTTGACCCTTGTATTTGCTCATTTGCTTGTACTACATCGGTTGACTGAAGGATTAGCGGTGTGTACAGTCCTCTGAGGAAAGCCAGCATTTCAATAAACTATTATTATTTCCCGTCAATGTTATTGTTGTTGGCTTACACACTCCCAGGGTCCCAGAATCCTTTTCTGTGAGGACATTTCTGGTTAAGTGTGAAGCGAGGAGGCACATTTATGTACTGGGATTTGCTTGACAGCAAGCGGGGCGGTGGTGGCTCAGGTGGTAGAGGAGCTGTTCGTCAACCTAAAGGTTGCAGGTTCGAGCCCCGTTCGGCCTGACTCCATCGTTGTGTCCTTGACCAAGATACTTAACCCCAAGTTGCTCCTGGTGGCAGGGTGGTGCCCTGTGTGGCAGCCATGGCCAACAGTGTATGAATGTGAGTGTGAATGGGTAAATGTGCATACAATGTGAAGTGCTTTTGAGTGCTCGAAGGAGTGGACAACCAAGCGCTATAGAAATGCAGTCCATGTACCATTTACAGCAAGGCACATAATGTGGTGCTGAGGTAGGCCCTACTCACCCTGTATCCCACCGTGATCAGGAAACAAGTTCCCCGAGGTCCACAATGACATGTAGCAAGATGCAGTAAGAGGCAACATGACTGAGTTAAAGCATTCAAAATCCTGAAGATGAATCTCTACAAGTGTATATTCTTTTTGTGTGCTCTGTACCTATCTCAATGACATTTTAGTGGTGCATGATGTCAGGCATCAGCTTTTTATGGACTGTTCAGTATTTATTTTCTGGGTCTTCAGAAGATTTTCACTCTTGGTTGTCAAATGTTGCATGACATTGTCAAATGCATGACCTTCCCCAACGGACAGCTTTTGACAATCTTTGATTGGCCAGCGTTGCTGTTACATAAATGTTGAATTCTGATCTTGAACACTATACTTCCCGAAGGCGGTGGGCATTTCAGTAGATTTACTGACAAATGTTCTTCAGACACAATGAAAGAAACGTCGGGGTGGGGGGGGGTCTGACGGTCTGATCAAATTTAGCGAATGGGGGAGGCGTTTCTTAGGATTATGTTACATCCAAACATAAGCAAGGTAGCCTACTTTGGATTTTTTTTAAAAAGAAATGTGCCAAACATTTTTGAAGGACCCTTCCCCTTTAAATGAAAAAATGTTGGTTGACCCTCCTCTCAACAAAAAAAATTTGCATTCCCCTCCCCTATTTTCCTCCGGTGATCCTGACAATAAATAACGAACAGTCCCTTAGCGCCAAGCAGGGCATTAGTCAAATATCAATATTTACAAGCCACAACTCGCTTGCCTCCGTTTTCCTGACATTGTCTCACAGTATCGTCAATATTCATTTTGTCTCTGCTCATACACCTTTAAGACAGATGGAATTGAAATAGTCTTTTTTTTCTCAGCTGAGGCTAAGCTGTCATTCAGCTGCTAGGTGCTGGAGGCTGTTTGCACAGTCTACTTGTCAATCATTGTTTGGGCTTGCATGTAAATAGCACCATCGCTCCTCTATCAGCATTTGCAGGCCTACATATAGAATGGACTCTCTCTACTATATTAGGTGTTCTATTTAAATAGCTCCGTGACCTTCCAATTCATTATCTTATAAAATGGGTACATATGGTAGGCCTACATGTACTACAGTGCCGTACATCAGTGATTCCCAACCTGGGGTGCGTGTACCACTAGGGGTACGTGAGCAAACTACTGGCAGTGGGTGGGAAAAAAGAACAAATGTATGGTGTATAGTCACACTGGGATAGAGGATGCGATATAGAGATTGAGTTAGGGTTTACTTATGGTATGACGAAAAGGCTTAGAGGGGTACACAATACATAAAAAGTTGGGAAACACTGCAGTGCATGCTGTGCTTGGTAATAAGGGCTAGCCCATATTTCACTGAAGAGCGCATATTAATGCATTGATTGTGTTATAGAGCTGAAAAATAGACTGATTTATTCTAACATCATATTCCTTCAACTCCTTTGACAAACTTCTCACCATAATGCACTGGTGTGTTTTCATATAATGTCTATTTATTTAACATGGAGGATTATATAACATGGCTACTACAGAGGTTTTTTTTGCTAGATTTGCAAGGTGTTGTGAGTTTTTTTTACTGGGGTTTATTTGGATCAGCAGATATATTATTTATGAACTGTAGGCTCTCACTTTCTATAGTAGTGTGTTCCCCGAAGACACACACTCCTCATTGCACTATCATGCACTAGTAGCATACGCAGGTGCTGCTAGCACCGAGTTCAGCAGCCTACGGTACCTACTTCCTACTTCTCTCACCGCCTCCTGGTTTATTTTGGACTTCAGAATGCCAGGTTTGGCTGCTCTACAATTAATGTGGGTGTCTGTCTGCCTACAGAGCTGGACTGGGGGAGAAATAGGGCCCGGGCACTCATAATTAGAGACCATGACTCACCGGTGGGCCCCGCACCCTCATGGGCCCCTATTTTCAGACATGTTTTTAAAAAAAAAATAACTATTTTCAGAATTAGTTTTTTTTTTTTTTTAGTCTTTTTTTTACATTTCTGAAAATAGAGGCCCACGAGGGTGCAGGGCCCAATGAGAAATGCCCGGTATGCCAGATGTCCAGTCCAGCCCTGCTGTGAACCCAGCGTCTTCCATGGGAGTGCAGCAACAGACGAAGTCAGACTATGTGGCAGGCTAAGGCAGGCAGGCAGGCAGGCAGGCAGGCAGGCAGGCAGGCAGGCAGGCAGGCAGACAGGCAGGCAGGCAGGGAGACAGGCAGGCAGGCAGGGAGACAGGGAGACAGGGAGACAGGCAGGGACACAGGCAGGCAGGCATGCAGGCACGTAGGGAGGAAGGCAGGCAGGCAGACAGGCAGGCAGGCAGGCAGGCAGGCAGGCAGGCAGGCAGGGAGGCAGGGAGGCAGGGAGGCAGGCAGGCAGGCAGGCAGACAGGCAGGCAGGCAGGCAGGCAGGGAGGCAGGCAGACAGGCAGGCAGGCAGGCAGGCAGGCAGGCAGGCAGGCAGGCAGGCAGGCAGGCAGGCAGGCAGGGATGCACTACATTTGCACCAGCTCTGACTCACTGACTTTCACACACAGATGTACCGAATATCTGCTCTGCTGGCAGAAGCACTGGTGTCACAGGGAAATAACACAAAGAAAATAAAGAAATAAAATGGATAGTGCTTGGTTTGTGTGAAAGGAAGAATGCTTGCTCTCTGGGAGCACTGGGCATTATATTTGCTAATAATACCAGTAACCATTCAACATATTGCTGAATTTGTTAACATGCGAGTTTAGTTTAGGTCATTCAAGTGACCCGCATTGTAAATTCAGCAGTTTAAGTGTTGCTTCCTTCCAGGTTCGTTTGCAGTATCCATTGTGTATGAAGGGAGGGAGGGAGGGGAGGCACACCTAAAATGGTTGGCGTGAATTAATGGCCAATATTTATGGTGCCTGCCTTGCTCAGCAGCAGAGGTCTTTCTAGGGGAGCAGTGCACTCCGACTGGCTGCTCCGGCCGCCATAGCAAAGGTGGATTGGAGCGACTCCAACTCTGAAAAGGGATTTAACGCATCCAATGTATTGGGTCCTTCAGCAAGTAAGCAACGGGAGAGGGAAAAAGGGGGGAGAATAAGCTCTTTAAGAGTTTACATGGGGGGTGGGGTGGGGTGGGGGTAGGGGTGGTGGTGGTGTGTGTGGGGGTGGTGTGTGTGTGTGGTGGGGGGTGTTGTTGAATCATAACTCCTATAGCAGCAGTGGTGTAACACTTGCTGGGAGAAGGGGAAGACACCAAAGTGGTGAAGTGTCTTGGGTTTTTTTGTTGCGCGCTGAAAAATTTGTCCACTTGCGTTGCATGTGCAACTGAGGTCATCTGTGCTAGTTTGACACTCAGGGCTCGAACCCGTGACTTGCCAGTCGCCGCTTCAAACCAGGCATGGGAGGCACAGTACGATACAGCTGATGAGCTAAAGGGCCAGACGGATAGCTCAGCGCTACCGATACTATACGAGCAGGGCTCTAAATTAACGCTCACCAACCAGCCAAATGCTGGTGAAAATTCAGATTGGCTGGTATAAAATAAAACGTACTGGCCACTTTGACCCGCTGGTGAGTGTGTGTTTGACTGGTACTACCATCTACTAGCCATTTTAGCAGGTGATGAAAAAAAGTTAATTCAGAGCCCTGTATATGAGGCTTCGGGGGGGGGGGGGGGGGGGGGTTGCTAACGTTCTAACACCAAACCCTCATAGAAGGGGAGGCAGGACCCAGGGCAGATTTTCTGTTTTCCACTCTCCAATGTGGCTGCAAATCTCCAGAAGGAATTAATTCACACCGAGGATAGAGGGAGGGTAGAACTAGAGGAGGGAGGAGGAGAGGATAGAGGGAGGAGGAGAGGAGGGAGGAGGAGAGGAGGGAGGAGGAGAGGATAGAGGGGGGAGGAGAGGATAGAGGGAGGAGGAAGGAGGAAGGAGGGAGGAGGAGGAGAGAGGGAGGAGGAAGAGGGAGGAGGAGAGGAGGGAGGAGGAGAGGATAGAGGGAGGAGGAGAGGAGAGAGGGGGGAAGAGAGGATAGAGGGAGGGTAGAACTAGAGGAGGAGAGGATAGAGGGAGGAGGAGAGGATGGAGGGAGGAGAAGATGGAGGGAGGAGGAGAGGAGAGAGGCGGGGTAGAACTAGAGGAGGGAGGAGGAGAGGATAGAGGGAGGAGGAGAGGAGGGAGGAGGAGAGGATAGAGGGGGGAGGAGAGGATAGAGGGAGGGTAGAACTAGAGGAGGGAGGAGGAGAGGATAGAGGGAGGAGGAGAGGAGAGAGGGAGGAGAGGATAGAGGGAGGGTAGAACTAGAGGAGGAAAGGATAGAGGGAGGAGGAGAGGATAGAGGGAGGAGGAGAGGATAGAGGGAGGAGGAGAGGAGGGAGGAGGAGAGGAGGGAGGAGGAGAGGATAGAGGGGGGAGGAGAGGATAGAGGGAGGGTAGAACTAGAGGAGGGAGGAGGAGAGAGAGAGAGGGGGGGGTGAAAATGCCAGTGGAAAACACCTTTAATCACCAGACTGATTCCACACCATTTGCCTCTGTTCAAACTCCCCCATCAGCACTGCAATATAACGCACAATAAGACCATGTCAACGCTAGCTACAAATAACGGACAGGTACCGGGTATATACTGCAGTATGCCTGACCTTCCCCTCCCAAACACCCTGCACCTGAGTGCTTAGCTGTCACTTACTGGAGTATTTTCAGCATTTGTGTGTTGGGCCATTATAGAAGTGCTGTTGTAGAAAGTCAGGAAGCATGTTTTGCAAGGAAATATAGTGCATACTTACTGAGTAGGGCTGTGACGATATTGTATCGAATCGTGATAATTGTGATATGTGAGTCACGATACTGAATTGTGATGCACGGACGCAGTATCGTGATATGTCGTTTTAAAGCTCTGTTACTCTTTAGTCCAGAAAACAACCACATGATGTGATAGTGCTTTCAAGCTTCAAATCATCTTCATTATTATTTTTAAACTTAAAAAAAAAGATGATTAGCCTTTCGCAACCTATTCTATATAAACTATCATAGTTTTTATGTATATTTTATTATATAATGTTGGAAAAGGTGAAAAAAGAATATGAATGAAATAAATATGGCAATGCATTGCAACAATACATGAATCACAATGCATGGTGATAGAATCGCATGGTGGCATATGTATCGTGATGCACATCGAACTATGAACCCCTTGCCAATACCCACCCCTAATACTGAGCTGTGCCTTTGACAAACCACTGAAGCTCCTCGCTATTTTTGTAAAATGTAATCAGAAGGTGTATTCCACCAACGGAAAAATACCACTATTGACGACCACATTACACAGTCAGAGCCTTAATTATCATGTGTATTCAATGGTCTGCATCACGCATGGGTGTAATTTTTGGTGTGGATGGTGGGGACTTGTCCATACCACTTTTGAGATGAGTCTATCATTTATACCTTTTCCTAAAAATAAAATGGAAAGAATAGGTGACCCAGACAATTTACCACAATGTCCCCACCACTTTCAAAGCCAAATATACACCTTTGTCTGCCTGAACCAAATAGCAGAATGACATGATAATATTTATAATTACAGGAAGCTGGCTGTAATCTGAAAAGGGTAGATCATATCACCAGCAGCCAGAACATCCCTGAATGTACTGTATCAGTGGACTATTCGGAGAGGCTGAAGTGGCACTCATTGTTGTGCGAAAATGTCCGGCATCATTAAGACAAGCCAGGTAGGCTATAATCAGGCCTAACCGCATGACAAATGAATTGTGGGCACAGCACCAGTGTTTCCCATTAGCATAAATCTGGCCCTGGTGTGCCGTGGGTTTTGCAGCACATGTGTCATTGTGTGAGTGCCCTGAAGCGTGCCGTGCAGTGCAGCGAGTGCGGTACTCCGTGGGACTGAACTGTGTGTGTGTGTGTGTGTGTGTGTGTGTGTGTATGTGTGTGTGCGAGTGTGTGTGCATGTGTGTGTGCGAGTGTGTGTGTGTGTGTGTGTATGTGTGTGTGTGTGTGTGTGTGTGTGTGTGTGCGTGCGTGTGTGCGCGTGCGTGCGTGCGTGTGTGTGTGTGTGTGTGTGTGTGCGTGTGTGTGTGTGTGTGTGTGTGCGTGCGCGCGCGTGTGTGTGTGCGTGCGCGCGCGTGTGTGTGTGCGTGCGTGCGTGCGTGCGTGCGTGTGCGTGCGTGTGCGCGTGCGTGCGCGCGTGCGTGTGTGTGTGTGCGTGCGTGTGTGTGTGTGTGTGTGTGTGTGTGTGTGCGTGCATGCGTGTGTGTGTGCGTGCGTGCGTGCGTGCTTGTGTGCGTGTGTGTGTGTATAAACGGAGGTGGGGTATTTAGTGGCCCTGATGGCAGAGCTTAAGAGGGGGCCCTGCATTTCAATCCACCTGCTGGGCACGAGACAGGTGCTCTCTAGATGGGGAAAAAAAGGGACTTGGCGTGCCGCAATTCCACCTGATTGTTTCATCAGGATAATGGGCATGTGGGGGAGGCACACTACACTGTATGCAGGAGTGGGGTGGAGTGGGGTGTTAGAATCAGTTTGACGCCCACCACCAGCAGGGCCACTGCAATGACAGCTTTGGCCGGGCTTGGGACAAAAGCCATCTGAAAGACACCCCACGCCCCACCACCACCACCACCACCACCACCACCAAAATGCATGCAATGTACTGTAAAGGGGGCCCCAATTCTGCCCCCCACCACCTGCCCCTCTGGGTCCATGAAAACAACCCCTTTGTCACCCTTCTGTCCGTGTCCCTGGCCACCAGTATGACAGTAGCGGCCCCTAACATACTGGTACAATTAGTGCCCATTTAATCTGCCTCTCAGACATCACTAATTTGCAATCGCTTTGGTGGCATTTTTTAAATTATTATTATTTTATAACTGGGATGGACCCCCTACATAATAAACATGTACATCCATCAGATGAAGCTGGTTAAATCTGATTAATTCTGCACGCCACAGTATCTACGGTGGCTAAATTTGACCTCTGTGTATTCTTGGAGATAATCTATGGCCTCCCTTTCCGCTTCTGTGACACGCTCTCCTTTTTCACAGACACAAGCCGGCCCTGAAAGTGCTTTCGCCCTATCTATCAGCGCTCGCTGTGGTGATTTTAGTTGTAAATTCTGCTGCACTATATTTTTCAAAGTTGCAGGAAGTATAAGTGCACCTGGCACATGAGTCGGGACACCTGCACACTGAGAGGGCCCCGCTTCTTGCTTTTTGGCCTTTTTTTCTCTTCTCTTTTTTCGCTTTATGTTGTGTGACTTGTCATCTTCAACTGGGTCAAGCGCATCCGCTGTAGACATCAGTCTCTGTCCAATTACCTTGCTCCCACTCCCATATTACAACAGCAATATTTTATTGTGAACCGTCTGCCACTACTCTAGTAGCTGTCATCACCCTGTGACATGTCCAGGACCTCGCGTTCTAACGCTGATAAGTGATAATTGCGTGCAGTACATTTATTACAGACAGTGTGTGAAAGTTCTGTGAGAATGTCGATGGAGATAAATGTTTCAAGTTTTAACTATTGCTAGCATGTTGTGACCTTAGCAGATGTAAACTGCTTCCCATCTGGTTCAGGGGTTTAAATCAGCATTAATTCACAGCACTGCTGGGTTTTTTTTCTCCTTTTTTTACTACAGAGAAACATTCTTCAAATTTACTGGCTGCAGTCTTATCTGATTTTGTGGGGTATCTATCAGAGAGGAATATCCGCTCTGGCCAAAGGCTCTCATTTAATCACCGTTAATAGGTTTAAAAACAACACCTGGGAGACCACACGCCTCCTCTCTGGGGGCACATAGCATGGAATTGCACACAAAGCCCCAGTCTTTTATGGCTTGGTGTTAACTACGAGGCGTGACGTGTAAATATCCATCACCGAGGGGGACCGGAGTGCAGGCTTTTTTTTCTTTTTTTTTTTTCTTTTCTTTTTTTTTGGTGCACTGTTCATCCCAGGGTATTTTTTCCACTCTTTTTTAAAGAAAGGGGATGGGGCGGTGCTGTGCAATGCAACCAGTATGCATTCGACTCTTCTGGTTATCGAGGTGTAGCCTACTGTCAGACTAATGGCTTCCCCCCCCCCAGCATGTTTCCAAAATCGTAAATTCATGTGCAGTTAAAAGAGCACTGTGATTTGCAAGAAACATCCAGCTATCAAATCGCATTTCGCTCAGATCAAAAGAGCCTATATTGCAGCAGATGCTCCTCTGACTTCTTCAAAGTCTGCACACAGACAGACGCCGTTTAAAGACCGGGGTGGATAGAGCTAATGTGGAACAATGCGTTTTATAGGGCAAAGGCTTCCACATCCCCATTTTGGCATCTAATTTCACTGGCAGATCTCAGATGACCCTGTCTTCCTTGTTTGACAAATTTCGAATCGTGAAGAATCGCAATAGCACAAGTGCTAGACGGTGTTTGTGTAGTCATTGGTACTGCAGCAGCTGCTAAACCATCACTAGCTGTAATGTTATTATGATTATGCTGGCTTACTTATTGTTCCGCAGTATGTGCACGCCATACTAACTTCTATTTTCAGTAAGGTATCTCTTTTTTTCGGCCCCAGTTACATCAATTCCGTGCAGGGTAACAAAGTAGGTAACAATATGGATGATCCTGTAGAACATGATGTGCCATAGGGTTTGAACATGATGTGCCATAGGGTTTGAACATGATGTGCCATAGGGTTTGGGGTTTTGGTTAGTGTCAGTACTGTAGCCTACGTACAGTACAGGACAGAAATTGTACATATTACATGTTGTGTGTACTAGCACATGATTTGTGTTAACACAAACAATGAGCCGCAAAATAAAGCGTTACTCTATTTTCTTTTACTTCTTCCAGAAAGGTCAGTCACTGCTGTAGTATTATACAGTATCTGACTGGAACATTTATTGTTGTATTCAACAATATGTAAATTCCATACAATCATTCAATGCATGTACATAAAAAGGAACCTTAAAATAAAGACTTACCTTATTTTCTCTTCTTCGTCACTGCTGTGATATTACAGTATATGTCAGGGATGTCAAACTCAGGCCCGGGGGCCAAATTTGGCCCGCAGAGCCATTTTATTTGGCCTGTGAGATCATTTCAAATAGGTATTACAAATTAGGTATTATAAAAATATGTCTTGAAGGCAAAATTTTGTGCATCACAGGAATTATGAGTGGGTCCAGAATGATGGCACATACTAGCACATAGAAATACCATAGTATGAGTATATATACAGTATGTAGTATAGTATATGATGGGAATGTGTTATTTGCCTATCTTTAAGTCTACTGTATGCATAATAGTAGTGTATCTTAAACATTGAATTCGGCCCGCAACTTCATCCCAGATTTTGATTTTTGGCCCTCGGTCAATTTGAGTTTGACACCCCTGGTGTAAGTCATGGCGGTCACATGTATTGTTCTACTAGAGTAGGGGTCCCCAACCTTTCTGGGTGTGAGGGCAACCAAGGCCTACCCAAGGGATACTTGTTTGTTCCAAATCCTCTACCAACGGCTTGACATCGTTCTGACACAGTATGATTTCCTCATAGGATATAAATAAATATAATTTATAGATTATAAAGAAATAATCTAATATTTAAATGAAGAGAAACATTAACTGTGACAAAAAATAAATCTTTTAGCCACCACCAGTGCTTAATTTGAGGGGGAGCAAGGGGGAGCTAGCTCCGGAACCTCAGACGAGAGCTCCGGAACCTTGGATGGAACCTAAGGGAAAGGCATCATAGACCCCCCTCTCGGGGGAGCCAGCCATCCTCTGCGCTCCGGGACCTCTCGCTTGACAAATTAAGCACTGGCCACCACTATTTATTAACATCCTTAGTGGGCACCTCAGAAGCTCCTGGAGGGCTACACTGGCGTCCACATGCACCACCAGTGTTGCCAGATTGGGCTGTTTCCCGCCCAATTGGGCTGCTTAGGATCGCCGTGTGCGGGTAAAAATGGCATTTAGCCGAAAAAACCCGCCCAATTTTGCCCATAGAAATCAATAGAATTGGGCGGGATTTAGTGCTTCCAGGCGGGTTTTGAGCATTTATTGGGCTGGAAATCATCAACCTCATCTGGCAACCCTGTGCACCACCTTGGTAACACCTGTATGTGAGTATGTGAATTCCATACTAAACCCCTTATGTTCTTCGTTCTATTTTGTTTCTCTTTCTGTTCCCTCTCTTCCAGACTGTCTAATTCCAGAGATTTGGAGGGTGCAGATCAGCAGCTGATAAATTATGAATGTTGAACAAGATGAGCTCTTCCCACTGGATCCGGATGATGCGAGGGCCTAGATGGAAGGGCGCCGCCGCAGTGTCTGACCCGCTCTTCCTGCTGCTGCTCCTGCTGCAGCTGCTGGTGGTGGCCGGGCTGGTGCGCGCCCAGACCTGCCCGTCCGTCTGCTCCTGCAGCAACCAGTTCAGCAAGGTGATCTGCACGCGCCGGGCGCTGCGCGACGTGCCCGATGGCGTCTCCACCAACACGCGTTACCTGAACCTACAGGACAACCTCATACAGGTGAGGTGAACTAGGCTGTCTGTCGGTCGGTCGGTCGGCCTTGCCACTATACTCACTTTTTTTCAGTGATAATTTAGCACGTAGCCCCTTAATGTGCGCCGTGCCTCCTGTGGCACGCTGTATCAGACATTAAAAGTTAACTACTATAGTACTACACTACTATAGTGCTACTATATATATACGATATAGTATATACTATTTATACTATATACTATAGTGCACAGGGCCTTTAGTAATGCATTACGACTTGGTCATTGCCATTCTGGTAACAGCTAATTTATAAAGCCGTGTCTTAAGGGGTTGAAGGAGAATTCTGGCCATTTTACATATTAATATATTAATTAAATATTTAGTACGTATTTAAATATTTAATATTAATTATTAATATTAAAACAAATTTCATAATGTTTGCAGCCAAAGAAAGTTGGCCCAAGGGAAAATCACAAGAAAATTTCATGCGGACTGCACTAAGTTTGGCTCTTGTGAACATTTCCATCAAAGTGGCGATAACTAGTAAGCTTTTAACGTTCTGTGGAAACCCGATAGATAATTCAGGTATGTGCGCTGGTTTTAAAAGCTCAAAATGTATCATGTCTGTGCTAGCTCGTGCTATAATTATGCACTGGGTTAAATTGGATGGGCACACACCACGTCATTCTGCTCAAAAGTATTTTGATACATGTTAGGTGAAAAGCTTGCTCGTTGTCACCTGCTGTGATGGAAATGTGCGCAAGAGCCTCACTGCAGCAAAGTTTCTAACAATTTTCCTTTTTGCCAACTTCCTTTAGCCTCAAACATCTGAGATATTTTTGTAAAATGACATCAATTCTTCTTTAAGCTAATTATATATAGGGCAACTTCTTTACCAGTGTTGCCCGGCAACAGCATGATTAGATCCTAATATATGTATAATGTTCATTATGTCTAATTGTTTAAATCACACTTCAGATTTTCTTTTACTTCAGACATGTAAAAGTTTTATCTTTTACCTGACGGTATAACTTCTGTCTTCACCAGAGGGTCACTGGGATCACAGAGGGATGTCTGAAGCCAAAGAAAATCCGAAGTAGGATTAGTTCCTAATTTTTCGATGGAATGATTATAAGAGTTGTTTGCTGCTGATCCAAGTAGTCCTCTTGATTAAATTGTTATAGTGATGAACAATCCATACAACATCTTATAGCACCCAGAAACATTGCTCAAAAAGCTGCCCTGTGTATCATCATCTTTAGGGAGAAGTGTCACCACTGTGAGTGTTACTTAAAGGAGTATGCTACTATTTTGGGCCTTAATACAGTTAAAATCGTTGACCAGGGTTTATAAAGGTGGTAAAGTGTCTTATTTTTCATGTAAGCCGTTGTCTTGCTTTAAGACAAGTTAAAAGAGGGAGCATGTCGCTAAGCTAGTGAAAGTCAATGGATCCGTGTAGCATGCTACAATGCTACACGGATCCATTGACTTTCACTAGACTAGCGACATATTCCCTCTTTTAACTTGTCTTAAAGCAAGACAACGCTTAACATGAAAAATAAGACACTTTACCACCTTTATAAACCCTGGTCAACGATTTTCGCTGTATTAAGCCCCAAAATAGTGGCATACCCCTTTAACCCTGTAAGTGTTGGGACAAAATGTGCTGTATAGCAGATGTAATCACACTACTGTGATGTGACATGTCTAACACTGATAAGTGGTGAGGGCATTTTCACTACTGTGATGTGACATGTCTAACACTGATAAGTGGTAATCACACTGCTGTGATGTGACTGATAAGATGTAATCACACTACTGTGATGTGACATGTCTAACACTGATAAGATGTAATCACACTGCTGTGATGTGACATGTCTAACACTGATAAGATGTAATCACACTACTGTGATGTGACATGTCTAACACTGATAAGATGTAATCACACTGCTGTGATGTGACATGTCTAACACTGATAAGATGTAATCACACTACTGTGATGTGACATGTCTAACACTGATAAGATGTAATCACACTACTGTGATGTGACATGTCTAACACTGATAAGATGTAATCACACTACTGTGATGTGACTTGTCTAACACTGATAAGATGTAATCACACTACTGTGATGTGACATGTCTAACACTGATAAGTGGTGAGGGCATTTTCACTACTGTGATGTGACATGTCTAACACTGATAAGTGGTAAGGGCATTTTCACGCTGTGTGAAAATTGTGACTGTTGATGCAGATACATTTTTCAATGTTTGATGTATTGCTTGCCATCTGGTTCAAACATTTAAATCAGCATACAGTAAATTCACAGCAGTGCTGGGCAGCGGTGGCCTAGTGGTTAAGGAGAGGGGCTCAGACCTCAGAGGGTTGCAAGTTCGAATCCTACCCTACCCAAGTGTCATGGCTGAAGTTCCCATGAGCAAAGCACTTAACGCCACACTGCTCCAGGGACTGTAACCAATACCCTGCAACTTAAAATAATGAAAAGTTGCTTTGGATGAAAGTGTCAGCTAATGCAATGTTTTATGTTGTTCATCCAGGTGATCAAGGTGGACAGCTTCAAGCATCTGCGTCACCTGGAGGTCCTCCAGCTCAGCAAGAACCACATCCGCAGCATCGAGATCGGCGCCTTCAACGGCCTGGCCAGCCTCAACACGCTGGAGCTCTTCGACAACCGCCTTACCACCATCCCCAACGCCGCCTTCGAGTACCTGTCCAAGCTCAAGGAGCTGTGGCTGCGCAACAACCCCATCGAGAGCATCCATGCGTACGCCTTCAACCGCCTGCCCTCGCTGCAGCGCCTCGACCTGGGCGAGCTCAAGAGGCTCTCGTACGTCTCGCAGGCCGCCTTCAAGGGCCTCAGCAACCTGCGCTACCTGAACCTGGGCATGTGCAACCTGAAGGAGATCCCCAACACGGTGCCCCTGGAGCGGCTCGAGGAGCTGGAGCTGTCGGGCAACCAGCTCTCGGTGCTCCAGCGCGGCTCGTTCCGGGGGCTGGCCAACCTCAAGCGTCTGTGGATGATGCACGCCCAGATCCAGACCATCGAGAGGAACACCTTCGACGACCTGCAGACGCTCGTCGAGCTCAACCTGGCCCACAACAACCTGACGCTGCTGCCCCACGAGGTGTTTAGCCCTTTACAGCGATTGGAGAGGGTGCACCTGCACCACAACCCTTGGAACTGCAACTGTGACATCCTTTGGCTCAGCTGGTGGCTGAAGGAGGTGGCGCCGGCGAACGTCAGCTGCTGCGCCCGTTGCTTCTCGCCGGTCAACTTCCGGGGACGGTACATCGGCGACCTGGATCAGAGTTACTTTCAGTGTCACGCTCCCGTCATAGCGGACCCCCCCACGGACCTTAACGTGACGGAGGGGAGTCCCGCGGAGCTCAGGTGCGGGACCAACACCTGGACCTCGCTCACCTGGCAGACCCCGAACGGCACCATCATCAACTTCGGGGTAGCCCCGCCCAGAACCTCCATCCTCAACGACGGCACGCTGGTCTTCTACAACTTGTCGACGGCCGACACGGGAAGGTACACGTGCGTCGTCGTCAACATGGCGGGCAACACGACGTCCTCAGCCTTCCTGAACGTCTCGACCGTCGACAACAGCGGCGTCACCTACTTCACCACGGTGACCGTGGAGATCACTGAGACGCCCAACGAGGGCACGCCGCCGGTGCTGCCTGGCAACCACTGGTCCTCCACCACCACGCGGGGCACGCCGGTCTCCACGGAGCGCGCCTACACCATCCCCGTGACGGACGTGGACGCGGACGGCGTGGACGGGCTGGACGAGGTGATGAAGACCACCAAGATCATCATCGGCTGCTTCGTGGCCATCACGCTCATGGCCGCCGTCATGCTCATCATCTTCTACAAGATGCGCAAGCAGCACCACCTGACGGACCCGGACGGCCCCGCCCAGGCCATCGAGATCATCAACGTGGACGAGGAGCTGACGGGCATCCCCTCGCTGGAGAACCACCACCTTACGCTGCCCCCGCTGGGCCACCACGAGCACTACAACCACTACAACGCCTATAAGACTGCGTACAACCACCACCACGGCCCCATCAGCTCTTTGCATACGTCCGCGCATGAACCTTTACTAATCCAGGCCAGCTCGAAAGACAATGTGCAAGAGACGCAAATCTAAGACACAAATCTAGTCCACGTTGCAAGTTTTAAAGGAGAAGGGGGGAGATGTTGGGGTGGGGAGGTGGGGGTGTGTTGGTGGTGGCGGTGGTGGTGGTGGTGGTGATGGTGTGAGACTGTGTATGTTTGAAGGAGACAAACAACAAAAACAACAACAAAATTTAGTGTCTTACTAAATTTGTAGAAGTAAAAAATTGGTGATTTTCATTTAGATGTCAAGGTGTGGTCCATCCCTAATGGACTACATGAATGTCATTGCGGAGCAGAGATTAGGGTCTTAAAATGTAGGAATTTATCCAAACAATGGACAGTATCCCTCTTTGTGACACACAAAAACAACGGGTGGACTTGTGATAGAAGGGAATGATAACATTTATCAATGTCATTGAGAGGATGTATGTACTCTTTAAAACAAGTGTCTTTACAAAAACAAAAGTTATTTATTTAAAATATATGTAGTGGCTGAATCAAGAAAAGAAAAAATCTGCAATCAGCACTTACCATTTATTTTATTATGTTTCTTTTGGGGGAAAGAATGGTTTACCTACAGTAACACGCTTGCCCATCAGTGTTAATCAATGTAGAATATCAATATCACTACATAGTTGATGAAAATAAAATAACTTTTTTTTTAAAGAAAATAATGCTGCTATATTTGGACATAAAAAATAAACACCAAAAGACTGCACCTGTGAAGACGACATACAGACCTCAACGTATGAATAATAATAAAATAACCAGGCTTTCTTATTCTGATTTACAAATATTGATCTGGTATTAAAATACCCTAAACGTTGTAGATGTCGCTTCCCACACAGTAGGCTAGGTCCAGTGCTGTAAGAGATCTGCTGTCCATGAATGACACCTGTGTTTCTGGCCTGTTACCCAACAGTGCATCACAAGTGTATGTTGTGCAAAGGAATGACGTCTCGTTCATTTCCCTTGCTGTTTGAAGGCAAGTTGAAATTCTGTGCACACATACCGTAACAAGAGTTTAAAATTCATAACTTTGATGTACGTTTTTGTCACATGTTTTGGCTGCAGGTATTGTTTAATTCACTTCAGAAATTCGAGCATAGTTTTGCTGTCCTCTATGTTTGCTCATGGGGCATTTATAGTTAGCCTACTTGCAGGATAAGCCTACAAGCCAGATTCAGCTGTTTTTTTTGTTTTTTTTTGACGAAGCAATACTACACACCCAAAAGAGAAATATACCATAAGTGGGTTATCTGACCAGACCTGTTTGAAGTGGAGACAGCAACATAAAGGTACTGCAGAATATTAGAAAGAGTGCGTTGGCCAGGACTTTTACTTAAAAAAAAAGTAAAAGTAAAGCCTTTAATTAAAATTAATTATTAATAGAGATATTCAGTTCCATGCAGCGGGAAGTGTAGACAGCCTTTAAATGTTGCTTCCGCCTTTAAATGTTGCTTCGTTCAACTCTCCATACAGTATGTAACTACAAAATTGTCCCTTTCTCTCATGCCAGGACTGGAGTTGAATGCCCTTCAGAAACTCATATTCATTCATATAACTTACATTCAACACTCCAGAAGGACAGTGTAAATGCAGCTCTCTTAGACGGTCACTAAGGTAGATCCGCATATCAGCCACAGTACAAAAGGCCTGAATCCCTTTGTGCACACACACACACACACACACACACACACACACACACACACACACACACACACACACACACACACACACACACACACACACACACACACACACACACACACACACACACACACACACACACACACACTACTATTCCTTTCATCCCCCAAAAGCTGTACAAGCTAATGGCTTGGCCAGGCCTGGGCCCATTGTAGTGGCAGCAGTGCAGTGCAGAGCAATAATGTTAGATAGGAACTCGCTAATGGGTTGGACGTTAACATTTGACAGGTACATGTACGCAACGATCACTTCTTTTTGTAAGGATCTTACTGTATCTTATGTTTTATTTTGTAGACCCATAAAGGAAGGTGTTCCACCAGTGGAACACTGTAATAGTCATTGAAAAGTTAACTACCATAGCACTACACTACTATGACATGACACAGGGCCTTTAGTAGTAATGCACTACGACTTGGTCCTTGCCATTCTGGTAACAGCAAATGTATAACGCCGTGTCTTATTAAACAGAGATGTCATTTTAGTCCATATCTGCTGTACGCCTGGTGGCCCTATAGGACAAAACAGCTGGTGCTCAGAGTCTTGTGGTGAGTGGTTGAGGAGGAGTCTCTACCCCCTTCGCTCTCTGAAGAGGCAGGTGAATAATGCAGCAGCGCTCCTTTACGTTTTTCTCTGAATCACATGCAGTTGATGAGGTCAAGGGGGACCCATTTATACTCCAAAACTGTCAGAGGTCCCTTTTCAAGCCAGAGGAATGCGAACAATATAAAATAACTTCTGACGTTAAAAATAACGTGGTTACTGTAACCATGGAAACTGAACCTATCACGGCTGCCAGAGCCTCTTTCTGAAAACATTTCAGCGAGGTGAAAGCTGAGGGAGCCACACAAACAAACAAATAAATAAATCTTTCAGAAGAGAACTGCCCCTACACAATATGTGATAGAACTGGGGTTTCAATCATGATTGTGCATTCTAAAGTATTTTAAAATTTAATCTGGGGCTTTGGAAAAATACATTTGGCCAAGATACTTTTTGTGTGTGTCATTTATATTTCACGATATGTCTCTTTTTTCTCCTAAATAATACCTCTTGTTGTTTTGCTAACCATTTCTCCAGCGTCCTTCTGTGTTTATGTTTACCATTGTGCTTTCCTATTGTTATCTTCATTTATAGTCAAATGTCTTTGTCTCTAAGTCTCTAAAAAAATATATTTTTTAAGATAGTTTCATAATTCCAGTGTAAACAAAAAAATACTAGCATTACAAACAAGCAAACATCATGGAGGAGTTTGATACATAAAAGCCTACATAAACTGACATTTGGCCAAGTTCTTAATAGCTGTGTGTAGACGACGTAAACCATTGTTTCCCTTATTTCTCTTTTTGTTTTTATTTAGTTTGTAGAATAGGCTACAGGACAGAAGGAAGTGGGAAAATTAAGGCAACATTTTGCTTTGTAAGTGTAAAATACTGTTGGGTTGGGTGGGTGTGTTTGTTTTATTTTATTTTATTTTATTTTATTTTGTTCCTGATTTCTTTGACTTTGAATATTTTGAATGATATGATTTGAGTACTGGGATTCTTGTCTTGTGTGTCGTTCTGAAGTCCATGCTCCAGCTCCAGCTCCAGTAACACATCATCCTGTCCCTCTCAACCTTACAACTCACCGCTGTCAATCCAAAAAGAAAAAAAATAGAAGAAGAAAAAAAAAATCTCTGGACTGCAAAATTTATAGGATGAATTGAAAGAGGAGCAATTCAGATGCTGGCTGCCTAAACTGGCTTTTTAAGACAATGTACTTTAACTTGACAGCTCATAAAATAACATTGCTATATCCATGTGCTTTACTGTCTCCCTATGAATAATTGAGGCGCCGGAGCGTCAAAAAGCTCAACAGTGTGTCTTCGGCAGGCCAAGAGAGCTACTAAGGTCGGTCGGTTGATGGGGGGGATAATGTACATTCCATTTGGACACACCCAATGTACCTCTGTTTCCATGTGGTAATTACGTCAGTGCCCGATGTGGAGCTAACGCTACGCTAGTTAGCACAGCTGCAACTGATTGGACAGCATGCCTTCAGTCGCGGTGGCAAGCATGGCGTAGTGGCCCACACAGCTCTGGCTGTAGTTATTCGCAAATCACATGCGTGTATACATGCTACCTAATGACTGACTGTAATTCCATCATGACATCCTCCTTGTCATTACTTCTTCTTATTATTCTTCTTCTTCTTTTTATTTTGTCTTTGACAGACAAGAGATTTCTTGAGCGGCGGACTTTTGTGAGAGTCCTGATCACACCAAATCTTTGTCGGTTTTGATGTCTCATGTGAGGGCCATTGAATAACACCAAGGTCACTGCTATGAAATTGTTTCCTTACATTTCCAAAAAAAATCATTTATTAATTCAAGAGATTGTACTGAACTTCATACCCAAATACAAAAAAAATAAATAAAATGTGTTTTTTAAGCAATTTGCCTGTTCAGTCGTTAAGTTGATGAGCTCACAGAAGAAACCAAAACATTTGCTGCAGTGCCACCAGGATGGCAATTATTGCCCCCCTCCCTCCTGTCTGACTCCCTCCCACTCACTCTCTGAAAAAATCAAGCAAATACACATGCACATGCCAGTGAATAGGCCTACATATACACACGCACGCACACACACAGACGCATGCACATACGCACGTACACACGCGCACTCACACACACACACAGCACACACGGACGCACACACGCGCACACACACACACACACACACACACACACACACACACACACGCACACACGCACACACACACACGCACACGCACACACACACACACACACACACACACACACACACACACACACACATACACACAGCACAGCACAGCACAACCAGCAGGCTTGAATTGCTCAATCAGTTTCCCAGGCGGAGCAGTAACATTACTAACGCTGACGAACACACACAGTCATGCCAACTCACAGCTGCCACAAAAACACACAACCAACGTCATAGGGGAAGAGTGAGGAGAGAGAGAGAGAGAGCAGGAAACACTTGAATATTTGTTTCACTGTCTGACTGAAGTTTAAATGAAGCCCCACCATGGAGGCTGAATTACAACACATCTAATGGGCCCATTCTGCAGCGGAAGTGTTGCGCAACAAAAGTGAAGTCAGTTTATTGCGTTTGAATGCCGCTCAACTTTTTGTGGCTTGAAGCAGAGAACAGTTTAGAGGAAATACAGAGAGGGATTTCTGGGATGGTAAAATATCACTTTGTTGTCTGTTTTTCTTTTTCTTTTTTTCAATGTTAAATTCATCTCTGAACATGTATTTTTCTTGCAGAAAACTGTCCGTTTACTGATTTCTAAATGCATGCAGTATTCTCGTATTATTTTCAGTAGGCCTACTTTGTGCGGAATCACCACTGACAGGACTGCCCCAGTGAATACCCAAGTGTTAATTCAACACTTGGGGAGTAGCCTGGGACCAAATACTCTCTAGAACACTCTAGAAATACACTCTGTGGTTCTGAGTCTTTTCTGAATAAATGCCTCCTGGACCATATCATAAGCCTCCAAACGCCCCCCTGACATCATCATAAGCCTACCAACGCCTTCCTCAGTATTACAAAATAAAATGGACTAATGCCCCCCAAAGTATGTTTCTCAATGATAGCGGTGCGTATCCTCATGTCTCGCCGTTTACAACTGCTAAAATCAGCACCGTATGAGAATGCAGGTGGGCTCCGGCGTCTTTCAATCCTTCCACCTATGAAGTCGTATTGCAGTATTTTAATGTAAATGAACAGTGCATTTGTGATAATATAGATAATATAGAAACAGATTAATAGAAACTAGGCCTAAGTGTTGGATTACTCTTAAAGGGACACTGTGCAGGAAATGGTCAAAAAAGGTACTGCAACTATGCTGCTCATTGAAACTGGGCTGCCTATTGGCAATTTGATCTTTATATGAAAGTTTACCAAGTAATAAACAAATATTTCCTAGTATGATCCACGTAGAGTCATTTTTGCAGCTAAAAATGGCTATTTTTGAAAATTGAAAATTGAAAATGGCGGATCATGGAGAAGATCCCCCTTTTCATGTATGAAAAGTGCAAATTGTCCAGTCATAATGAATACTTAGAATTTGACAGTGGTGGTAAGTATTCATGAAAAAGGTAACATTAGTGAATGGGCAGCATGAATTCTGGAAATAAACAACTAAACATCTCACACAGTGTCCCTTTAAGTGTTGGATTAACACTACACCATGTACTGTGTGCAGTGCAGTGCAGTGCAGTGCAGTGAGAGAGCCAGTTCCATGGGTCACCTTCGGCTATGGCGCCGCATCTCATCTTAGTAAATGATGGACTTGCCTCCACAGTTGTCCCACATGACTTACGAGCAGCCTGACGTCCAAGTCACGAGATTTAAACCAAAATCTCAGACACTTGTTGGCTTAATTTATGTGGCCTACGATTGTGCCAAGTCTCAGCCTGAGAGACGGAGAGCTGGGGACTGCATCAGTTAATTAATTTTGCCCAGAGACAATGCCCTTTTTGCAGAGGTGCTCGAAGAGACACTGAATTTCCCACATCACTGCTAAGATCAATTCCATAGCCGGTTTGTTTGTGTGTGTGCGTGTGTGTTTTTTAGTTGTTTGTTCATTACGCCATAAAGAAATATCACTAATTCTAATGCTACTATTTCTTTTCAAGCAGCAAGCTTTATGGCAGGGTCCATTGTCTATTGATTAAAAACGCCATATCTTTTTTATGACAAAGAACTAATCATGGTTTTCATCTTGTTTTCATAACGATGAGCTAATATAGGGGGAAGTAGTTTTACGTCGGTCGCAAATTAGATGATGTATATTTAATGGACCCGTGGTTCTCAGCAAATTTAAAAAAGGGGTGGGGGGCTGGGGGGAGGGGAGGTGCAAGGAAGTGATTGGGTGCATTCCAATATGCGACCTTGCGTCCTCCACTTGTGCTTTTGGCCTCGTACCGGGAAGAACTTTGTCATGATGACATCACAGACAACAGCATTATATTTCGATATCTCACAAAAGCTCAATTATAAAGTAATTTTCTCATTTGCAAACTGGATGGTGAATGAAGAATATTCCCCAAAAATTGTTTTGGCTAGGCTGACAGCGGGGAAACTTATTTGTTTTCTCCACAGAGGAGGGGCCAGGAGGCGGGGCGAGGGAGGCCACAAGCACAAGTGGAGGGCGCAAGGTAGCATATTGGAATGCACGTATTGTGTGGATGAACTCAGCGTACTTCACTACTTCCTGGCTAGCCCAGTGTGACATATACACTGATGGATGTCCAGCACTTGGTGACACTGCAAGGTCAAAGCCACTAAATTTTAGCCGGAGCCATTTTGGTGGCAGAACAATGATCCCTCCCCCCTCCACAGCACCCATGGCCCTCTGAAGCAACGTTTCCCAGCCTTTTGGTGGTGCATACATAGCTGGATTGGCCATAAGGCCAGAGATTCTTTACTCTCTACTCTCTCTGATAAGGCATTTGCCCGGTGGACTGTTGATGATTTTGGCCTGCTCCTCCCCTCAATACAGTGGTGTCAGTCCTCATGTCAGATAGCTGACCTGTCTGAATCAAAATTAAATAATAATTTCAGTCATTTTGCCTGTTGTGGTCAAAATATCTCATAATAGATCACTAAAAAATGTTGTCACAGGCTTCATGGTCTCTCTCTATTGCCTGCCGGACCGGCCTGATTTTTGTCCCAGTCCAGGCCTGGTTGCATACCCCCTAAGCCCTTTTGTCACACCATGAAAACTCCTTCACTCAAGCTCTATGTCTCTTCCTGTATCCATATGTGTCTATGGTCCATACCCCCCCCCCCCCCCCTTTGTACCCCCTGCAGACAGTGTGCTCGAGTACCCTCTTGGTACATCTACCTCTGGTTGAGAAACACTGGTCTAAAGATTAGGTTTCAAGTTCAAAGGGCCAGTCTGTACGTTTCTATATTCGAACTTCATTCACCTTCTTTATTTACAGTTCAAAATAAGACAATTTTCAGTGTCAAATGAAAATTGGCAAGCTGAAAGGTCATGCTTAGCTTGCAGGTTTAGTGAGGATCGATCTTGAGCTTAGCTAGCCTGTTACAGTTTAAGGATGACCTTTTTAACGTTCTGGTCGAAAACACTGGCATTGGCAGTACCGTAGACATTCATTAAAGCTTGAATATAACGTCTTTTTCAAACCATTGAACAAGAGAAAAATCCTCATAATTCATCGTCAGTAGCCTATCACAAAGGTCTTGACATTGAAGAGTGTTTAACTATGCCTTGACCAAAGCCCATCCCTCACCTGACCCTGCCTTACCTGACTTTCAAACCTGACTGGGGAACATTGGACCCATAGAACATAGACCACACGGAATATACTGGTAGTGATGACACCATTTGGAGAGAGTTAGCTGAGCATAACTAATAGTTAAGAAAATAATAACTAATAATTAATTAATGCATAGCTAATAGTGTTTGGGACCCCTATAATAGAGTTGGCTGAGCATAACTAATGGTTAAAGTGATACAGTACCGTCCCATTTTTTGAATTAAGCTTATTTTACACCTACCCTTGAGTTAAATAATAGGGTTTTACCGTTCTCCTGTACTTTCAACCGTTCTCGGGGTATGGCAGTGCAAATTTTACCTTCATGCTAGCAGTTAACATTGAGTCCTATGAGACCAGCTCGCAGATAACTGGTCTCATAGGACTCAATGTTAACTCTTAGCTTGCAGGTACAATTTGCACTGCCTTAACTAGAAAACAGTTGAAAGTACAGGAGAACGGTAAAACCCTATTATTTAACTCCAGGGGAGGTGTAAAATTAGATTATTTCCAAAAAAGCGAGTATCACTTTAAATAATAGATAAATATTGGTGTTTGGGACCCCTATAATAGAGTTGGCTGAGCATACCTAACAGTTAGGCCTAAGTAATGAATACATTTTGTTTTGAGGCCCTTGTAATAGAGTTGGATGAGCTTAACTAGCAGTTAATTAATGTATACTATAGCCACTGATTCGTTCAATTTTGTGCACAGTTTATTTCTAATACTACATTTGCATTATCACTCAAATGGGAGTAGTGTAGATTTCTCACAGGCAGCCACTCTCCACGTATCCCACTAACTTCATCGAAACAGATAACAGTACTCACAGTCTTTTGGACTCTGTTTGACAGAGTCAACCGTCGCTTTCACCCAGGCTAATCCCTGGCCTTGGACTGAAGAAGGGATTAGGAACTCATATATTTTCAACCTGGGCTAGTAGAACCTATCAACTGCACACTCACTGCTCGCATTGCTAATGTTTACAAAGCTGGGGAAGAGTTCTCGAAACCATATTTGCTAACCACATGAGCTACTTTGTTGTTTGCAATGCAATTTGTGGCTGGCTGTCTGTGCATGTCAATTTTGTACAGTATAGGCCTGTTTTCTTAAAGGGACACTGTGCAGGAAATGGTCAAAAAAGGTACTGCAACTATGCTGCTCATTGAAACTGGGCTGCCTATTGCCAAATATGATCTTGACATGAACGTTTACTAAGTAATAAACAAATATTTCCTAGTATGGTCCAAGTAGAGTCATTTTTGCAGCTAAAATGGCTATTTTTGGAAATTCAAAATGGCGGACCATGGAGAAGATCCCCCTTTTCATGTATGAAAAGTGCAATTTTTCCAGTCATAATGAATACTTCGAATTTCATGGTGGTGGTAAGTATTCATGAAAAAGGTAACATTAGTGAATGGGCAGCATGAATTCTGGAAATAAACAACTAAAAATCTCACACAGTGTCCCTTTAATTCGTCCTTTTTTTGGCAGTTTGGCAGACGTTTTGAGTCATGTGGCCTGAGTATGGCTCCGTGGCATCCCAGTGTGTGCGTTGAGTTGTCTGACTCTGCAGAGCAGTGGCCTGGCCTCGTGTGGTAGTTGCCCGACACTAGGGGTGCATCCCAATATGTGACCTTGCCTCCTCCACTTGTGCTTGTCTCCTCGTCCCGCCTCCTGGCCCCTCCTCCGTGGAGAAAATGATAAAGTCTCCCAGCTGTCAGCCTCGCCACAACAACTTTTGAGGGACTGTTTTTCATTCACCATCCCAATTGCAATCGAGAAAAAGACTCTACAATTGAGCTTTTGCAAGATATTGAAATATAATGCTGTTGTCAGTGATGTCATCATGACGAGAAGCGAGTGGAGGAGGCAAGTGGAGGAGGCAAGGTCACATATTGGGATGCACCCTAGTACTTTATGGCGCTGTGCTGACCTAAATATAAATAGGAGGAAGTGCCCGCTCCTCCCGCTGCTCGCTCGCTCCACCTGCAGAAGAAGAAGAAGAAGAAGAAGAAGTAGAGGAAGAGGATGATGATGATGATGATGATGATGGTGATGAAGAGGGGGGAAAAGAAGAAGAAGAAGAGGAAGATGATGATGGTGATGATGATGATGATGAAGATGACGAAGAGGGGGGAGAAAAAGAAGAAGAAGAAGAAGAAGAAGAAGATGATGATGATGATGAAGATGACGAAGAGGGGGAAAAAAAGAAGAAGAAGAGGATGATTTACCGCACGTCCCCAATTGCATAGCCATGAAGCTGAAGCACCCGCAATCTTATACAACAACGGCGAAATAAATCAACGGCACCCGGTCCCGCATTGTACTGTAACAGTGCAAGAACTCTCTTCTCCTCTCCTCACCGCCATGGATGAGCGCTAACTACAAACATCAATTTATTTTGCCACTGAGCTGTAATTACACAACCCATTTCTCAGAGGGATGTGCGGAGTAATTAGATTTCCTCATGAGGCAATCCATGATATGTGATGCAAGTTCACATTTCTGTAATTATTATCATGATAAAAGACACAGGGGTGGAGATGAGTATGAGTAGGGGAGTTTTATGCGTAATAATAATACAATGCTTGGTGTGCGTGTGTTAGTGTGTGTGTGTGTGTGTGTGTGTGTGTGTGTGTGTGTGTGTGTGTGTGTGTGTGTGTGCGCGAGAGAGAGAGAGCGAGAGAGAGAGAGAGAGAGAGAGAGAGAATATCTATATGCTTTACATGCTAATAAATCATTAGACCATTACGTTTCATCTGCTGGGGAAAAATATATATATTTATAATCTACTATTCAATTAGGAGTGCTTTCATCACCTCATGTGAGAAATCCCCACCTGAAATAAAAAACAGGAATTGCAACTGCATGCAGGGGTGTAATAGTGGTGCAGGCCCAGGGGTGTAATAGTGGTGCATGGGTGGCCCTTGCTATCTGCCTCTGCACGCTTTACAAGGATACAAGAATACAGGGCTGGGCTGGCCATCTGTCATAGTGGGCAATTCCCGGTGGGCCCCGCACCCTCGTGGGCCCCTATTTTCAGAAATGAAACAAAACAAAATAAAATTCACAGCCAAAAGGCAAAAGTGCCCGGTCCCTATTTCTCCCCCAGACCAGTCCTGCAAGAATACATAAGGATACAAGGATAGTTTGTTGGCCACATACATAGAGCCACTTTTGTCAAGCATGCAGTGAAAGCCTTTGGCTTTTGCAAAAAAAAGTGTGCTGAATAAGGTGTCAAATATTAAGATTTCTTCTAAGACTTCCACGCTTGGGATTTTTAAACAGTCCCTGTTTAGGTTGGAAATTGTCTCTGGATTTAACTGTCTCTGAGTAGTTCTAGAATATTTTGGTAAAGTGTGCGTCTGACTGCAGGCTTGCGTTTGAAGCGATCAGATGAGTTGAATTGTTTTGTTCCCTAGAGCAGTGATTTTCAAAGTGTGGTCCGGGGACCACTAGTGGTCCACGATAGAGCTCAGGTGGTCCGCGAGGAGATTTCTACTTTTCCGAGACAAGTTAGCATATTTGTAACATTATTACAAAGCTAAACATAGTTGAAATCTCATTTTCACCACATTAGACAGGCTTGTAAATGTGAATAAAAAGTAAGTGATCTGCATCAAAATTAGCAGTCAAATTAGCACCCGTCAACTGTCAATTAAGTTGACAGGTGGTCCCTGAACACTTTTGGGGGGACAAAGTGGTCTTCGAGCTGAAAAAGTTTGAGAAACACTGCCCTAGAGCATTGGTTCTCAGCCTGCCCCTTTAAACTTTAACCTTTACTACCATTTGCTACAGTCCAATGTGGTGAACTGGTAAACGTTTTGAATTGAGTACCGGATTTACGTTTGAGAGGTCAAACCGCCAAACCATGAGTGTGAATGGATGAATGGTCCCTGACTCCTCACAGGGAAAAGGACCCACTGAGGTGTACTCTCTGGATAAGGGCATGGTTTCATAACTTATTCCAGGGCTGAACTGGGGGGAGAAATCGGGCCCGGCACGTTTGGCTTAAAGCCCCCCCCCCCTCCTAATAAGCGGCGCAGAGCTGACTCACCGGTGGGCCCTTCACGCTCGTGGGCCCCTATTTTCAGAAA
Organism: Engraulis encrasicolus; assembly: GCF_034702125.1. NCBI lineage: Eukaryota > Metazoa > Chordata > Actinopteri > Clupeiformes > Engraulidae > Engraulis > Engraulis encrasicolus. Next base: position 418,286 of record NC_085878.1, read on the forward strand.
TGCAAAAAAAAAAAAACCTTTAAAGGGGTATGTCACTATTTTGGGGCTTAATACAGTTAAAATCGTTGGCTGGGGTTTATAAAGGTGGTAAAGTGTCTTATTTTTCATGTTAAGCGTTGTCTTGCTGTAAGACAAGTTAAAAGAGGGAATATGTCGCTAAGCTAGTGAAAGTCAATGGATCCGTGTAGCATTCTACACGGATCCATTGACTTTCACTAGCTTAGCGACATGCTCCCTCTTTTAACTTGTCTTAAAGCAAGACAACGGCGTACATGAAAAATAAGACACTTTACCACCTTTATAAACCCTGGCCATCGATTTTAACTGAATTAAGCCCCAAAATAGTGGCATACCCCTTTAACATTTCTGAAAATAGGGCCCCACAAGGGTGCGGGGCCCACCGAGAAATGCCCGCTATGCCAGATGGCCAGTCCAGCCCTGACTTATTCCTCTGACAGTGAGCATCTGATTATGCACAAAAAACCATCTCCATCTCCTTCTCCATCTACAACATCGTCTGTGAGAGAAATATGGAGGTGGTTGCTGTTGGTGGATTAGAGGTTTAGGGAGACTGTTGCAATTTTTCCTGTTTCTGACATAGCATGAAAACAGTAGGCCCCTGATGTCGGAATATCAACAAAATTAATGGTTACGGTGACAGCTCAGTTAAATGAGAAAACACAAAGTAAAATGTTTTGCTTTGAAAGGTTAAAAACACCTTGAAAGCATCTGAAGTCTGGGAACGGGGGGTGACTTAAGGTGTAATTTGGCCTACTTGCATCGCTAAACGCTCAGTCAGCAGAAAATGAATGTCATGCATGATGCAAATACAAAACAGTCGTGCAATGCAATGTCTGTGGGCGTATTGTTCTGGTGGCCTATTCTATTGCGAGAGGATAAAATCATTCACACCACCAGCGCATTCCCCACAAAAAGGTCTATTTCCTCAGTTACACAATAGATTAGAGAGGGAGACAGGCAGAGTGAATTATAGGGAACAGGATCAGGCCGGTACAGGTGTTCCAGTTCATGCTAGATACTTTTATATCCTCATATCTGTTCCCCACTTTACAATATTGTCTGTTGCATTCGGGTTTAACGGGGCTGTTCAACAGTTCTGCTCGGCATAAATCAGCCATCTTCTAATTACCTCAGGGCCCGCCCTGCCCACTTAATGCCTGCACTGCTCTCTCACTCACTCCATCTCTCTCTCTCTCCCTCCATCTCTCTCTCTCTCTCTCTCTCTCTTTCTCTACGCCTGCTCTTTTTCTCTCTCCATCACGCCGTCTCTCACACACACACACTCTTTCATTCTCTGCCTCTCCCTCTCCCCTACGCTCTCTCCTGCTCTCTCTCCATCACGCCCTCTCTCACACACACACACACTCTTTCATTCTCTGCCTCTCCCTCTCCCCTACACTCTCTCCTGCTCTCTCTCCATCACGTCCTCTCTCTCACACACTCTCTCTTTCCTTCTCTCCATCTCCCCCTCACTCAACATTTCTCTCTCTACCTCTATCTCTCACTCATTCTTCTCTCTCTTTCTCTCTCTCTCTCTCTCTCACTCTCTCTCTCTCTCTCTCTCTCTCTCTCTCTCTCTCTCTCTCTCTCTCTCTCATTCATTCTTCTCTCTCTTTCTCTCTCTCTCCCTCTCTCTCTCTGCACTATGTCCTTGTTTTGTGCGACAGGCTAGAGCACATGTGTACGCTGTACACACTGCACTATGCTACGCTACCATCCACGCTACACACCACACCATGCTACGCTACGCTAACGTCCATGCTACACACCACACCATGCTCCACACCGCACCACGCTACGCTACCACGCTACCCCCTACAGCACCATGCTACGCTACGCTACCCCCTGGCCTACAGCATGCCGCCATTTTCAGCATGCAGCCGGCAGCCCTCAAAGTGGAGCCCTGTGGCCAGTAAATCAGGAGGTGCTGTGCCAGTGACTCACTGGTGTTCACACCAGCTGTCTCTGACTGACAGAGAGTCTATTAAATCATTATTGACATCCCAGATATATAACCGCTGATTATATGAAGCGGATAAAAAAGCATTGCCTCAGTCTGAGCAGCATGTGTGCTTGCATGCTCTCTCTATTCCTTTATCTTCTTTTTCTTTTTCTTTTTCTTTTTCTTTTTCTTTTTCTTTGTTCTCCGTTTCTGTTTCTGTCTCTGGTCTCTGGCTATCTGTGTGTCTGTGTGTGTGTGTGTGCCGCTCTCTAGCTCTCTCTCTGGGACAAGAGTATTGTGCCCTTGGAAATTACGGTGCCGGCATCACAGCACATTTACCCTCGAAATGAATTCTGGTCCACTCTGATAATTTAGAGGAAAGAAATGGAGGGCTGTAGAGAGGTAGAGGCACAATAACACGTCTCCTTCTCGAATTCACTGATAAGATAAATATTATGACTAAAAGCTTTCACAAAGATGATGGGTAGAGGCTCAATTTCTCTGTGTGTGTGTGTGTCTGTGTGTGTGTGTGTGTGTGTGTGTGTGTGTGTGTGTGTGTGTGTGTGTGTGTGTGTGTGTGTGTGTGTGTGTGTGTGTGTGTGTGTGCATGCGTGCGTGCGTGTGTGCGTGCGTGCGTGCGTGCGTGCGTGCGTGCGTGCGTGCGTGCGTGCGTGTGCATACATGTACAGCATACATACTGTATGTGTGTGTTTAAAAATGAAGTGTTAGATAATTGGTACATTGCAAAACATATCCATCAGCACAGCATAAAAAAGGTATTATTATCGTCACTGTTTTACATCTCTCTGAAACCCACTTTGTGCAGAGCCTGGACATATCCCTGACAATAAGTAGCCTACTACTTTACCTTGTGCAGCTGTGGCTCTTAATGTAACTGGAATAGTCTTGGGGACCCACAATTTTCCTTTTTCCAATTTTTCCATTACCGTACACATTGTTAACCAATATTTTACCGTGCCGTCAGAATCTTCATATAATTAAAAAATATATATCCATGCATTTGATAATATGCATCAGTAGGCTACTTGCGTTGCACAATGACATACTGTATGTATACAACATGTCTATCAACTAGCAGAGGAGTATAATCCATGTTTTACTCCCTCTGCGACATCACAGACATTTATTCAATATCATATCTTGTTTCAGTTTTGTGACTGACAATAACAGGGTGGATTCATTTCATACATTTTCACACCGTAACTCTCTCTGTGACACACCCAGGACCCCTCCGCGACCCAATTTTGGGTCCCGACTCACCAGTTAAGTTAAACCCTGCTGTACAGCAGCACACAAATGTTTCTTTTCCACTGCAGTTTTTCTGGTAGGCCTACAGCTCGACACAGCGCGACTCGGCCGCTACTTTTTGCTTTTCAATTAGGCACGACACTGCTCAATCGAAGAGCAAAAAGTGGCGGCCGAGTCGCGCTGTGTCGAGCTGTAGGCCGACCAGAAAAACGGCAGTGGAAAAGAGGCAATAATAAATCAGGCTAGCCATTAACCCTGGTCAACCCTGAACATGCGTCTTCCCTCACTACAACGTCACTACCTCTCCACTCCGCGCTACACCCACACAGCATAGTAGTCAAGCTAATGGAATGAGTGCCAACATTATCATGGCGTTTAATCTGCAGGATTGATAAGTCAGACTGGACCAGCTCTCTGCTCTAAGTAAGAAATGGTGGGAAGACTTTGGCCATTTCCCAATGTCAAGTGTATGAGCCTGGGAAGTGTGTCAGCCTAATTAGTCACGCCCAGTGATTGGATACTCGGCATTGTTCACAAAAGAGTATCCAATCACTGGGCGTGATTACAAAGGCTGATACACTTGGAAGGGCACACACTATACTGTGAGAAATGGTGCTTATCTGAATACGGTGCTAGGCTAGGCCCTGCCTTCTTATCTGAATACGGTGCTAGGCTAGGCCCTGCCTGCTTATCTGAATACTGTGCTAGGCTAGGCCCTGTCTTCTTATCTGAATACAGTGCTAGGCTAGGCCCTGCCTTCTTATCTGAATACGGTGCTAGGCTAGGCCCTGCCTTCTTACCAGTAGCTACTACTCAGCGCCCTGACCAGTTGCTTACATGTAGAAAGCCAGTCACTAGTAAGCACAAATTGGACGTAAAACAGCACAGTCATGTACATAACTGGGGGGCCGCCTTTGATGGCACTAATGATCAATGACTGTGCAGTTGCCGAACTCCCGTGGACTTCTGGGATTGCGAAGTAACCAATTTTTGCCTACTGCAAATATGACCGGATATAGACAGTCACCTGGGTACCGTTCGCCTCCTGGTTGAAAGCTTACAAATGTATTCAGATGTACTACAAAGGCATTTGGTTATTTTTTTGCCTTCTACATAGGAAGGCAGTGGGGACTTTTGGATATACCCCTAGACCAGGGTCCCCAAACTTTTTTCTCTGGGGGCCACATTATCATTCCTGGCTGTGATCAGGGGCCGGGATCAATCATGTGGGCTGTATACTAGGCCACTGCCTGTTATAGCCATAATTTCTAGCACAAAATAGTTCATCATTACAAGTGATTTGCAAAAGAAGTGAGTACTTCACATGTTGTTCAATTTGAAATACCACAGGTAGTACTTTTAATTTCTAATAACCATGTATAAATAGCAAGGAAAAGTTAGAAAAATATGGTGATTGACAGTTTATGAGTCTAATTCAATAGAAATGGTAGGTCTGTTTACAGTGAGATGTGAAACTATCAAGACAAGAAACTTCTGGTTATTCACACAAGGTACGTGATAATTTAACTGTAGGAAGGCCTGTTGATAAACAAAATAAAATATTAAAAAAATATATTTTATCTTTTTTTTCTCTCTGAGAATTGCTTCTTTGGGCCAGTTCAGATGGTGAGGTGCAGAGAGGTGGAGGGCCGGTCAAAGGGGCATGGCGGGCCACATCCGGCCCCCGGGCCTTAGTTTGGGGACCCCCCCTGCCCTAGACTGGCCCCCGGGCCTTAGTTTGGGGACCCCCCCTGCCCTAGACTGTCCTTTTGGCCCCCGGGCCTTGGTTTGGGGACCCCCCCTGCCCTAGACTGTCCTTTTGGCCCCCGGGCCTTAGTTTGGGGACCCCCCCTGCCCTAGACTGTCTTTGACCCCCGGGCCTTAGTTTGGGGACCCCTGCCCTAGACTGTCCTTTTGGCCCCCGGGCCTTAGTTTGGGGACCCCCCCTGCCCTAGACTGTCCTTTTGGCCCCCGGGCCTTAGTTTGGGGACCCCTGCCCTAGACTGGCCCCCGGGCCTTAGTTTGGGGACCCCTGCCCTAGACTGGCCCCCGGGCCTTAGTTTGGGGACCCCCCCTGCCCTAGACTGTCCTTTTGGCCCCCGGGCCTTAGTTTGGGGACCCCCCCTGCCCTAGACTGGCCCCCGGGCCTTAGTTTGGGGACCCCCCCTGCCCTAGACTGGCCCCCGGGCCTTAGTTTGGGGACCCCCCCTGCCCTAGACTATCCTTGACCCCTGCCCCCTGCCCTAGACTGTCCTTTTGGGGGAAATACTTTGTTGCTTGGTAATCCACTCACTGCAGATGACGCGTCCACGGCTTGCTCACGTCACAGATGACCAAGAATTGCCTTGGGTGTGTGTGGGTGTGTGTGTGTGCATGCGTATGCATGCTTGTGTGTGTGTGTGCGTGCATGCGTGCGTATGCATGCTTGTGTGTGTGTGTGTGTGTGCGTGTGTGCGTGCGTGCGTGCGTGCGTGCGTGCGTGCGTGTGGGTGTGTGTGTGTGCATGTTTGCACATGTCCCATTTAGGCCAGATAAAGTTGTACAGTCATCGACTAAACTGCCAAAGAGTGCAATTTGTGTGTGTAAATCACAGCACGGCAGACACACAATAGAAGCGAATACTTTGTACAAAGAGAGAAAAATGCAATTGAAGAAACCACTGTTTTTTTTCACAGATTACACTTTGAGAACAAGGGGCTCATTAGAAGACATTGTAATTTAATACAGCACATTATGTGCTTTTAAAAATCATCACATTTTTTACAAAAAAATCAGATTAATGATGCTAGGTGGAATGGAATGTTTTACCTACATAATGCATCAGTAGCACCATGGTTCATTTTGTATGTACTGCACATTATTCACACTTAATATAGGCTTATATAAACTCTCTCTCTCTCTCTCTCTCTCTCTCTCTCTCTCTCTCTCTCTCTCTCTCTCTCTCTCTCTTCTCTCTCTCTCTCTCTCTCTCTCTCTCTCTCTCTCTCTCTCTCTCTCTCTTTCTCTCTCTCTCTCTCTCTCTCTCACACACACACACACACACACACACACACACACACACACACACACACACACACACACACTGTGGTTCAGTAAACCATTCAGTTTGAGGCCCATAGGCGAGGTGAGGAATTGCACGGAGATGTCTGTGACCCTATCTCCATTTCTGAGGTTGTGAATACACACCAATGAATAATGAAAAGCAAGCCAAGAAGGCCACAGCGGTTTTCGGGGTGGTGAAGAGCAGCACTTCTGGGGTGCATTTCTCAAAAACATAGTTGTTAGCCAGTTAGCAACTTGGGTAGTTGTCAATGGAAAATCGCATTGCAAACAAGAGAGCACCTAACAGAGTTAGCAACTATGGTTTCGAGAAATGCATGTCTGTATTGGTGGGAGTCTGCAAGACTCTTAGGCAGCACAGAGGAAGTACTCTACAGTAGAGCCAATTGACAAACAGGACAACCAAACCCTTGCCCAGATGGGTAATGGACATAGAATAGAATAGAATAGAATAGAATAGAATAGAATAGAATAGAATAGAATAGAATAGAATGGCATAGAATAGAATAGAATGGCATAGAATAGAATATAATAGAATAGAATAGAATAGAATAGAATAGAATAGAATAGAATAGAATAGAATGGCACAGAATAGAATAGAATAGAATACAATAGAATCGAATAGAATAGAATAGCATAGAATTGCATAGAATTGCATAGAATAGAATGCCTTATTGCCACCATGTACAGTACAATAGGCCATAATGTGGGGGATAGGGGATGGGGGGATACGGTAAGGAGACCAACAGACGAGGATGGAACAGGGAATTAGGAAGCCTGGAAGTACAAACAAACTTTTTTTTTTGGTAACCATGAAAGCCGTGGTTCCTGACTAACCATGGAACACATGGTTATTCATGGCTCTCATGGTTTTTTCAGCATGGATTGTGACTATAAAAGCCACAGTTAATTGTAATTTAATTATAAACTGTGATAAAACCATGGTTAGTTTTCAGAGTAAAACCATGGTTCATTTTATAGTTAAACCATCGTCAAACCATGATTGGACCATAGTAAAATATAAAAATAAAAATGTGCCGAACCATGCTAAAAAAAAAAAACCCATGAAAACCATGATTTACCATGGTCGATTTTCGTAAGGGAAAAGTGGCTCATTTAGTGGGTGCCATCTTACGTAAAACTTCAGGTGCTCATCAGAATCTGGACCGGAGTTGAGGAGAGATGAACTCTGTTCTCTGAACTACAAGATGAACTCAGTACTCTGAAGTACAATTAAAAGTCTGTTATTAACAGGGACAAGCCTTGGGTTAGACAATATTATATTAACTACCTTGCCCCTTTTAGTAAAATAATGTTGCTGTAATTGTGGTTCAAAGTGCTGGAGATAATCTCTCTTCAACTCAAGCACACAGTAAGCTCAGTGGAACACACAGAGCACATTACATCTCTAAATATGCAGTTCCAGCGAGGGCGCCGCCGAAGTGGTGGTGCATTGTTTTTTCTTCATTATTTATTTCTTAACAATGTTACTGCGACTGCACTCCACTCAGTTGTCTGCAGTAAAAGTAGCCCAAAAGTGGGGATGCAAACGCACCACTGCACCCCCCTCTCTGGCACCTACCGTATATGATTTCCAGTGCACATCTTCCAAGAATGGGGTAGTACACCACATGTACATTGACATGCTTAGATACGTACTGTATGTATGGTATCTGTGGCAGCTAGGGGAGACAATCAGAGTGTTGTGTGTGTGTGTCTTTGTCCCCCCTGTCGGCTTCCCTGGGTGGCTGGTTGGGTGACAGAGTGCTGGTCCGACAGGAGACGAGAGACTAAAAGGGGGTGTAAGAGGGAGGGAGTGTGTGTGTGTGTGTGTGTGTGCGTGCGTGCGTGCGTGCGTGCGTGCGTGCGTGCGTGCGTGCGTGCGTGCGTGCGTGCGTGCGTGCGTGTGTGTGCGTGCGTGCGTGCGTGCGTACATGCGTGCGTGCGTGCGTGTGTATTTATTGTCCATCAGTCTACTTATTGCACACTCTGTGAGTGTGTCTACATTTGTGTGTGTGTGCTTAGGGGTACTGAGGACTCCATAATCACGTCCCTTGGAGGAGTAAGCAACTTGTTTGCTATGAGGACTTAAAAGTTGGTAATCACTGACCCTGCTGCACTGCACTGCACTGCACTGCACAGCGATCAATATGACCTCCGCTAATGAAACCCTGAGTAGTACAGTCTGGTCTTAACTCGCACTGTTATGCTCTGTGATTAAAAGCTAACACTCGTGGTAGAACAGAACGGCATCCCATTTGCTTTCTTGCTGTGGCCAGACTCCACTGCACTATACCAGTTCCATTCCAAGCCGTGGCCTTGCCCATTTTTGACCACATTAATCTGTTCTTTGGCCAGTAGCTAAGAGTGTGAACGCCAGAAACCTGCTACCGCTACTGACTGACATCCAATCCAAGGCAGAGCTATTGACAAATCACAGGCAAAGATGATCTCTGCTGATGGGTGTTGGGCAAAGGCCGCATGGACTGTGTGTGTGTGTGTGCGTGCGTGCGTGCGCGCGTGTGTGTGTGTGTGTGTGTGTGTGTGTGTGTGTGTGTGTGTGTGTGTGTGTGTGTGTGTGTGTGTGTGCGTGCGTGCGTGCGGGCGTGTGTGTGTGTGTGTCTGTGTGTGCGTGGGTGCGTGCGGGTGTGTGTGTGTGTGTGTGTGCGTGCATGCGTGTGTTTGTGTGTGTGTGTGTGTACATGCGTGCGTGCGTGCGTGTGTGTGTGCATGCATCCATATGTCCATGTGTGAGTGCGTGCATGTGTGTGTGTGTGCATGTGTGCATGCATATCCGTTTGTGCGTGCGTGCGTGCGTGCGTGCGTGCGTGCGTGCGTGTGTGTATGTGAAATTGCTGATGTTATGTGTATAAAAGGGCTCTGATGTGCATGAGATCGATAGCAGATCGTGGCAGAGCCTCACCCGGGAGCTTTGCAAAGTAAGACCTGTATTTAAGCAGGAGGGAAGAGGAATGCTGTCTAAGAATTTCTGTGTGCAGAGAAAAAAAGTCTTCTCTTATTGTAGATGTACCTAATGGCAGCTCTGTGCCACACAGGGACCCAGACATGATACTTGTAAATGACTTGTGAGGGTTTTTGTAGCAGCCTTCATTTATTGACTCTCATCTATCGTATAAAACTTGCCCAGGCAGGGGTACCAATCAATATTGTGTGCTTCTTGAAAGACAATTGAGCAGCGTATGAGCTTTATAAGCTCCTGGGAAGCTCTGCTCTGGGCAACCTGTATTCTCCTAATCATAAACTGTGGGGCATTCTTAACCACAACAGCTTGTCACTGTCGCACAACCCTACACACATGAAGCATTTTATAAGCTGAGACCTTACAAATGCAACCAACATAGATGTAATTCTGTACAATTTCTAATTCGAGAATGTAACGATTTTCAAAAAGTTACCTGGGTCCTGGCGCTCTTGGCGAATGCGCTCTGGTTGTGTTGGTCAAGTGACCTCCAAAGAGAAGTAATGACTTCCGTCGCTCAGTTAACGCAGGGTGTGAACAAGGCATTATTATATATAATTATATGGACACTTTATTTTAGGGATACATCTATTAGCAATAATACATACAATATTAATGCCTGTGTAAGTAATGTGTAAGGCATGTACTAAGCAAAATCAGACAGTTGTTAAGCATGTATTCACAAATGTCTTGTTCATGCCCAATTAGGGATTTATCACTAATATGACCTTAGTAAGGGCCAGTAAGCCTATATTGCTATTTATTAGTAAGTAGTAAGTTGCAGAATACAATGTGTGTAAGCTCCCGACACACTGTGTGAACAAACCCATCTGGGCTGAGCAATGTCTCACTTTAGAATAGGGACCCCTATTCCACATCTGTTTTCACACTGTTCAGGGTTTGTTCACACAGTGTACCAGGAGCTTATACACATTGTATTCTGGCCCTTACTGCTTACTCATAAATAGAAATCTAGGTCTACTAGGTCCTTACTAAGGTTATATTGGTAATAAATCCCTTATTGTGCATGAACAAGACATTTGCGAATAAATGTCTAACAACAACTGTCTGATTGCAACTTGTACAACTTGTACATTGCCGTACAAGTTACTTACACAGGCATTAATATTGTATGTATTAGTGCTAATAGATGTATCCCTAAAATAAAGTGTTACCAATTACATGTTATTATCGCCCAAACATAATTCCCAACCCCCACCCCCAAGTGGTGTCCCTGTCTCTAGGGCCCAACCTGGATGCACGGTATAGTCTCCAAAGTGGTGGGAGGTTAGGAGGGGAGGTAGTAGTTTGAATTGCACCCTCTGTCTTCTAGCCAAGGCCCCATCTGGAGATGTGGAGGCAGTGTCCCCATGGGTGGGAGGCTATACAGTAGCGTTGTGGTTCTCAACGGGGGTAGTACAGCACCCCAGGTGGGTGTTGTGGAGCCCTGGGGGGGGGGCGTTGAGAAGGATACAGTTGTGGCTCTGCCGTGACCAACTGGTTGGGCACTCGCCTGCCATGCGGTTGACCCGGGTTCGACCCGGGTTCGCAGGCTTATGATGAGGTCAAGGGAGCGTTGGGGGGCTTAGGATGAGGTTCAGGGAGCGTTTGTTCAAAAAAGGCAGAGAACCACTAACTGTTATATGCCTCTTTTCCACTGCCGGTTTTCTGGTAGGCCTACAGCTCGACACAGCGTGACTCGGCCGCCACTTTTTGCTTTACGATTGAGCTGTGTCGTGCCTATTCGAAAAGCAAAAAGTGGCGGCCGAGTTGCGCTGTGTCGAGCTGTAGGCCTACCAGAAAACCGGCAGTGGAAAAGAGGCAATGGTGGACAGCAGAGTTTTGAATTGCCAACCTGCAGGGCCGCTGACAGGTTTGGCTGGGCCCGGGACAAAGACATCTGAAAGGGCCCCAAACCCAATCAATACAATGTCATGAGGATCCAATTGTGAGCTCCCTCTCCCCCTGGGCGAGTGACAAGTGACCCTTTTGTCCCTCCCTGTCGGTTTCCCTGCCCACTTGTCTCCAAGGCCCCATCTGGAGGCTGCGTTCTCCACATGTGAGTGGGGAGGGAGGTGACGAGCAGACAGGGGGTCCGTAACGGAGGACTTAGTCGGCCACCCAACTTCAAACCTAATTGGCTATGATGGCTACTTTTGACAGCCTGTACCTGCTACTGTACTGTATGTTCACATCCATCAATTGTGGCCGGCAGGTAGACAGGCCAGCAGACAGGCAGGCAAGAAGAAAGGCGGGCAGGCAGGCAGCAAGAAAGGCAGGCAGGCAGCAAGAAAGGCAGGCAGGTCGGGGGATGGTGGAACAGGATGAGGATGGCGATCGAAGGCAACAAAAACTCCTGGCTGGAAAAAAGAGGAGCTGACAGCAGCTGTGATCTCCTCCACACAACAACTACAGTATAGTAGTGCACAGACAGACACCACTCTCATGCAGAGAAGTCGACAAGAGGAGGCAAAGGGGTCACTTTTCCCGGGCCCAGGGAGAGAGGGGGTCCAGAATTGGATCCTCATTACAATGTCTGTATTGGGTTTGGGGCCCTTTCAGATGTCTTTGTCCTGGGCCCAGCCAAAGCTGTCAGCTGCCCTGCACACATGACACATGGTGGCCTTCCTCCTCCTGCCTGAGAGAGAGAGAGAGAGAGAGAGAGAGAGAGAGAGAGAGAGAGAGAGAGAGAGAGAGAGACAGAGACAGAGACAGAGACAGAGACAGAGAGACAGAGCAGAGAGAGATGTTGAGAGAAAGAGAGAGAGAGAGAGGTTGAGAGAGAGAGAGAGAGAGAGAGAGAGAGAGAGAGAGAGAGAGAGAGAGAGAGATATTGAGAGAAAGAGAGAGAGAGGTTGAGAGAAAGAGAGAGAGAGGAGGGGGGATAGATTTAGAGAAAGAGAGAGAGGGGGGGTAGATTGAGAGAGAGAGAGAGAGAGGTTGAGAGAAAGAGAGAGAGAGAGAGAGAGAGAGAGAGAGAGAGAGAGAGAGAGAGAGAGAGAGAGAGAGAGAGAGAGAGAGAGAGAGAGAGAGAGAGAGAGAGAGAGCATGAGAGAGGGCCGGTTGGGTTGCACTTGGTTCAGTGAACATTTTGACATAATACTGTGGTTACACAAGGGACTCTTTGACCTTGTTGACACATTTGTGGCCTTGTATCGAATGGCTGGGGAGGGATGGAGAGATTGCTTGAAGCCAGTATGGCGGGATATTGAGACATGTGGCAAAAACGGGTGCCCAGCCATCAATGTGCTCTGTGGCTTTGAATGAATGGCGTTTTAATGTTGCACAAATCAATGGCGAAATATCAAAACACTGAGTGATTACTGATGGAAAAGAGTGGTGTGGTGTGGGGGTTGTGTGGCTACATATCACGCCTCACTGAATTTCTGTTTTTCAGTCAGATCTAGACGAATGGCTGAAACGGTTTGTACATTTTCAGTGGACTTGCCATTTCTTATTTAGTGGGGTTTGCTTGGTTTTTTTTATTTGTGTTGTCTATCCTAAAACACATTTCTGAATATGCGCTATAGAATAATACACACTCAATTACTCACCATTGGAAATGCAAAAGCTAAAGGCATATTTTCATATTTTTACCTACTGTATTTCCATGTTATTACGACAATCAAATGTATGATTTTCAAAGCTGAAGTGAGTTATGACAAACCCCTAAAACTCCCATGAAGGTGAAACATGAGCAGGTGGGCCAGCCAGCTATTTGGTGCACAGAATAGGTGTGCAGAATTACTGTGACATTCACTGAGGTGAAAAAAAAAGATAGAAAGAAAGAGAAAAAAAAGAGAAAAAAGAACCTCCTTGCTTCCTTGCCGCAATATGAATTACGGGCAGAGTCGGTGACTTGCCAATACGCATTAAAAATTGTAATGTGGGGCATTGCTCCCCGGCCGCGCCTCTGGGTCAGCCGGAACCAATGGGGACCACACTGAAAGCCTGAACTGGCTGCGAGCAGGACACCAGCAGACTACTGATGAGCACTATCTTGCTGGGGCTGTGCATGAAGATATTTGCTTGGACAACAAACAAAAAAAAACCCTGTACAGTAACTATATTAGAAGTCACACTGCGAGCCAGCGGGCTGTTGGAAAAAGTCATTGTGCTGCATGCAAAACTGTTTGCATCAAAGTGCCCTCAAACTCCCTGTTCTATTGACATGAGCCCCAAGAATAAAGTAGGCATACCACACGTTATTACTGGGACTGTAACCAGTACTCTATACCATTTTTGATCTATTTTGGGGCTGTTTACCCCACCAGAATAGTCAACGACAGTGGTTCTCAAACTTTTCATCATTCCCCCCTTCGGAGGCTCTGGATGCTTCCGAGCCCCCCCGAAGCAACAGCGGTACTTGCGCAGACTGATTTTAAGATCTCTGCGCTGTGCAGAATCAAAGGAAAGGTTCATTTCCTATATGAGAATTAATAACATAATGTTTATAATTATGTATATGATGCTCAAAACGTATTGTCTTATTGGCGAGACAGGAAATAATTTCCTTGGGGGGAAAAAACCCAAAATCAGATGTCACAAGCCCCCCCTGTGATGCCTCCGCGCCCCCCCAGGGGGGCTTACGCCCCACTTTGAGAAACACTGGTCAAAGAGATGGACAGGAATTGTGGGAAATGAGCCAGGCAAGATGTGCACCTGTAGTCCCCCATTGGCTTGCAAGGGAACGTATGGTACATAATACCAGAGAGAGTAGAGAGAGAGAGGTTCCATTGGCCCATTGTTTCCGGGTTCTATTATTGCAAGGGGGAGGGGGGGGGATCCCCCTTTAGGCAGACCTAGGCAGACCTAAGGACTGTTCTATTCAATGCTAGGAGTATTATGACACGCCCCTTTAGGCAGACCGGAACCTGGTCATGTTAGGTGCCCATAGCAACCTATTACATTGGCATATCTCTATATACTTAAAGAATCTCTGGTAATACAGTAGATGCTTAGCATGTAGCACCACAGCACCCCCAAATACACTATACTTGAATAACTGAATAAGTCACTTCGGAGGTGAAAACTTCAGCTACACAGTTTGTGCGTTACAGTATGTAAAAGCTTCTCATGCTCAACTGTTATAATTTGGGTCATATTTACAACATTGCAGAATTCCGCAAAGTGCTCTACACTACAATTACTGCTGGGCCACCCCGTTAAGTGTGAATTTCCAGCCCATAAAGTGTAATATCTACGTAACACTTTACTACGCGTGAAGCCAGCAGGTGACTCATGGCCAGCCTGTGGCTGCACTGGTGTAAAAACACAGCATGAGCAATCAGCAAGGTGGTGACTGTGAACAGGGCTGGACTGGCACCGAAAAGTGGCCCGGGCACTTTTTTTTTTTACATAAACCGGCCCTTAGACACATGGCAGGCCCCTTTCATACTATGACCATTTCCCAAATGTCAAGTGTTCTAGCCTTGGTAGTGCATGAAACGCCCAGTGATTGGATACTCATTGGTGAACTCCCTCAGAGTTAATCCAATCACTGGGTGTTTCACGCAGCACTACCAAGGCTAACACTTGACATTGAGAAACATTTGCATTTTATAACAGTGCATTGCATTTTATAACAGTGCATTGCATTTTATAACAGTTTGCTAGACTTGTTGGTTACCTTTTGAGATCTTCTTGTATTTTATTTACTTGAATCTTTGAAAAACTCTTTATTTTTTGCAAGGCATGTCTATTTGTATTGTTATTAATCTGAAATGTGATGTGTTACATGTATTTGGAATTAGGACCCCAGGAAGACTAGCGAACTGCTACGGCATAAGCTAATGGGGATCCTTTACTAAAAAAAAAAAATTATATATATAAAAAATGGCGTATATCTTGACTGGCTAAATCCACCATCTGTATTGAGGATGGACCAATGGGCCTCCCGCTCTTCATTGTTGGCCAACCCCCTGGAAAACTTGCCTGGTTAACACCAGACCTAATCACAAGTGAGATTGGGTCTAGGGAGTTGCCTATTGTAAATTCCGTAGGGGGCAGAATACTTGGCTATTATGACACACTGCCCTGCTCTCTGATTGGGCAGAGAAACTGTTAAGGTCGGAATGCTTGGCTATTATGACACAGGACCCATGATCTTGGCCGTTATGAGTCATCCTCGCCAGACTGTCTTTCAGATCGAAATGATTGTGTAGAACTAAAGGCAGTATGGGAGTTCCCAGGTTACTGGAAAACAGCAACAACAAGGGCAGCAATAACAATATCGGCCCCTGAGGATAGTCGGCCCACCAGGAAAATGCCTTGTGTGCCAGATGACCAGTCCAGTCCTGGCTCTGGAGAATATATACGTGACTCCTAGCAGCACCAAGTCATTACATTTCAAGAAGCGGAATGATTCTGGGCAATTGGAAAAATGTCAGCAAATTCAACGATACCTCCCTCCCCCTACCCCAAGTGTTTAAATCTTAACCAACTGAATATTTGAATACTCCATTCTAATATACTCAATGACTACACAACTTCTCTCCCTCTTCTCTTCTCTTCTCTTCTCTTCTCTTCTCTTCTCTTCTCTTCTCTTCTCTTCTCTTCTCTTCTCTTCTCTTCTCTTCTCTTCTCTTCTCTTCTCTTCTCTTCTCTTCTCTTCTCTTCTCTGTGAAATTGTATGCACATACTATAGTGTAAAATGGAAACCACAGAGACTATTGTATCTAGCCGGCTAAAGGATCCACATCACAAATGCAATGGCAGTCTATTTCTCCTGATTTACTTTCTTCTCTTACTGACTCTCTTCCATCCAAGTAAGCAAATCAAATTTACTGAGCCCAGTAGGCAGACGGAGCAGTGCATGTGTAGCCTTATTAAAGTCCTTTGTTATTCCCATTTCACTCTTTCAAAACAATATCCACTCAAACTCGTGATGAAATTGTATCCGAATGGGATGTGTTGTTCATTGAAAGCCCCTCAACAGCAGCAGTCAAATTGGCATTTTAACATTGCAATGGTGTGTGGTGCTGTTTTTGTTTTTCCGCAGACTGGGGATACTGAACACAGTCTGCAAGCCAATAGACGCCCTCGTTAGGACAAAATGTGAATGCAGTCCATTACAGATCATGAATTCTTAAAATAAGCACAGCCTTCATCCAACTGTTCAAGAGTAATTCAATTATATTTGCAAGTGTAATATTACTCAGTGGCATGAGGTCTAATGGTGGTGTTGTTGATGTGGTGGTTGGTTGAATGCACTTTTTGGTCTGGTAGCTTTGACTTTGTGTCTTTATGCGGTTATATCTTTGACTTCCATTCCAAGTTTTGCTGGTGTCAGCTCATCGTGTGCCTGAGTATGGGCCAGAGGCAGAGGAAATAATTTCTGTATAGATCAAATACACACAGGGGTGGATCAAGCCATGTTGGGGCCCTAGGCAAAATACTGTATAAGCATGGGGCCCTCACATTTCCTGGTGAACCAGAAGCTATGTGTTGACGCCCAGGGGGCTGGGCTACACAAACCTTCTGGTACACCTGTGATTCGCTCTCCTCCTCCGTTTTCGAAATAACCGGGGCAGCACGACGAATCAGGATCGTAGAGAGGGATTTCAGTGGGTATGACGTTTATCGAACGCAACACCCTCCCCCAGGGTAGTTCGGCGGTGCCCGCCCCCTCCCTGAATCACAACAGTAATGGCGGCATGCGAGGAGTTATCATGCGTCGGGATGGAAGCAGCAATTTCAGCGGTGTTATCCAAAATACCTCAAGTTGATTTTCTAAAGGACGTTGTTCTGTTTTGTTTCCCGACCTGGCGGCGCTTACGTGACGACACGTCCTACGTCACAAAGCTTCAACGTGAGTGGTCAAAGTGTCATGTCATTCATATGAGGTTGCTCCAACCGCGTGCAAGCATCTTTTGACTAAACCCCGCCTGCGGAGAGGCGTGAAAGGGCAGTGTGCCAGTAGCCTGTTACTTACAGGCTACTGGTTCACCAGGAAAGCCCTCACAGGCATTCTTTAAGCATGTCACCAATTGGCTTGGAAGGAGCAGGAGTTCTATTTTATGTTTAGTCTCATATATATCTTTGATTACTAGTGACAAGTTAAGATCAGGAAAATGTACATTTGTTTTTATCGCGACGGTTTGGGCCCCTATGGAGGGCAGATTTGGTTAGGGCCCTTGGCAATTGCCTAGGTTTGCCTAATGCATAGTCCGCCTCTGAATACACAGTCAAATGTACATGTTCGACAACACTGTACTAAATTTAACTGCTTTTGGACTGATGGCAAGGGCTCATGTATGTTCCAACTCATATTCCATTCATGGTGTCCATTAGGGTGCATCAAAAAACGCTTTTTTCAGCCTATTGATCTGTCTGGGTGATAAAAGTGTTCCACTGCATGTACAAATAACACATGCAAAATATTTTTGCAATCCATGGTGGTTTACAGGTCCAACGGAATATGAGCTGATATGAAGGAATTGTGGATTAACAGCGTCAGTCTTTGCCAATTCAACGAAACCCTCCCACCTAATAACTTGGACTGTTTTTGTGATTTTGTTGAAATATTTTAACCTAAATATTTAAATGAAATAAAACCTCTTTGACATATGTAAAATAACAGATTCCTAATTAACTATAATCATCAGTACCCCCCAAAATAATAGATATAGGTATTTCCGAGAAACTGGGAAATTCACACACTGGCACACAGGCTAAGCAAAAGGGAAAAAATCATGCAAATTGCTCCAAGAATGGCAATGCACCAATCAAGTAGTCAATATGGCATTTGATACCACGGCTTCAAATACTGGCCATCTGAGCGCAGCCTGCATAGCCATACAGCTTTCACTGGGACGACCACTGCTGTGGTCTGGGTGCCGCCATCACATTGGCGAGGTGCTACTCAGTCAAATATTTAATGACCTCAGACTGGAGGTGTCACGCTCACCAGAGGTTGCACTGTTCTCTCGTCTGAGGGATAATTGGCACCTATTGCCACATGATGACAGTGCAATTTGGATCAATTTGCATGTTAGGTTGCCAATGATAGTTCCACAAGCTTCATCAGCCCCCTTTGTATATGCAGGCACACCAAGCAACTTCAGCTGTGTATTATCTCCAACAACAACTGTCAGGCGCTCTTCCTTCTGGCGCACATTGTCAAGTGTCTGTGTCAACTTGCTGTCCCAGTGCAGGGTGCACAAGGCAGGTGGTATCCACTGCTCATGGCATTCCTCACTGATGGTCTTCAGCACTTTACGGCGTGATCGATCTGCTGTGGCATAGGATGTGGAAACTCTTGACAAATCACCACCTGACTCTGAGATCAGGCCACGTGTGAAAGCAGCTTGCTGCATAGGAGTCATCTTCAACCTTGTAGCCAGTGACACAAGATTTGGCCGGCTGAGGATGTCTGGTGGAATCAAGACTGTGGTGCCAGACCTGCTTTGTGTCCTGTAGACACCAGAGTAAAGTCCTTTCAGAAATTACTTGTGAGAGTTGCAAGTAAGAATTCAAAGTCCCTCCATGGCTGAAGATCAGCTCAACAGTTATTCACCATGCCTAACAAACTCAGAGTCAAACACTCTGATTTTCATGAGGTCTTTATTTATTACAACATCATTCTATCCAAAACTGAAGATTTTTTTTCCTTTTGCTTAGCCTGTGTGTCAGTGTGTGAATTTCCCAGTTTCTCGGAAATACTTATATCTATTATTTTGGGGGGTACTGATGATTATAGTTAATTAGGAATCTGTTATTTTACATATGTCAAAGTGGTTTTATTTCATTTAAATATTTAGGTTAAAATATTTCAACAAAATCACAAAAACAGTCCAAGTTATTAGGTGGGAGGGTTTCGTTGAATTGGCAAAGACTGACGCAGTTAATCCACAGTTCCTTCATATCAGCTCATATTCCGTTGGACCTGTAAACCACCATGGATTGCAAAAATATTTTGCATGTGTTATTTGTACATGCAGTGGAACACTTTTATCACCCAGACAGATCAATAGGCTGAAAAAAAGTGTTTTTTGATGCACCCTAGTGTCCATAGCAACGGAAGGGATGGCCTCAGCTTCACTGAAAGTAAAATTCAAAACACTCGAAAGCAATAGTAATTCTCCCTCTGTGGCTCAGCCCTGCACCTCCGCTCCAGATTGAAACGGTCTCTTCCTTGGCCATGTGGGTTGCTGTGACCAGGGCTGCTGGCAGCTTTGACTGGGCCCAGGACAAAGTCATCTGAAATGACCCCCCCCCCCTCCTCAACCAATACACACAAATTAATTAGGACCCCAATTCTGGGCCCCCAGCTCTGTCCGTGGGATGGGGGCAACTGGCCCCTTTGTCCCCCACCTGTCCGCTTCCCTGACTGTATCCCTCCACACAGGGGTGCTGGCAGCTTTGGCTGGGCCCGGGACATAGACATCTGAAAGGACCCCCCATCCAATACATGCAATGTAATGAGGATCCAATTATGGACCCCCTCTCTCCCTGGGCCCGGGACAAGTGACCCCTTTGTCCCCCTCTGTCGGCTTTCCTGCCTCCACCCGACAGAGTGAGAATGGGCCTCACATTTCTGATGTAATCCTGATGACAGACAAACCAAACCGCAAACAGAACCGCCTGGCACAGGGCTGGGACATCAGTAAGTGATTTAGCACACTTGCCCGAGATACATTCACCACAACAAATTGACCAGAACACAAAAATAAAACCATTAGGACATGAGGTGTTTGATAGCTGGCTGGGTGAAAGTGTCCATATTAAGCATATATTTACACCCCCCTTCTGCTGCTGGGCACGCACACTGATGTGTAACTTTTGGTGGCGTGTTCTCGACGCTAAATTGTTTTCTGAGATGAGTCATGTGGTGTTAAATCTGCCTCAGATATGTCTGATGGTGTGCCAGTCCTTTGGGCGACCTCTTCAACAGCAAGGATATTGTTAACGCTTTTTTTCTCTCCGACACAAACATGTTCTGGGATGTCCGCCATTTTACAGGGAGGTGAAATATTACCACGTTAATCACATCTCGGGCTGTTAAACGAAAAACAGCCCTGGCAGCACACTCTACCCTAGCCTCCCTAATCTACTATATTTTGGTCAAGCCCACTTAAATTCATCCACCACCTTCATTTTTAAAGGGCTGAACATGAATTAACTCTGAATGCACCTGCCTGTGTTTCCATACAGACAGGCAGCATGAAGAACTTGTCCCTGAAATGACTCCTGTGTGAAGTGCACTTTGTTCTTTTCTGTGATTACCCATTATTGTTGTTCTTGCGTGCGCTGAGAGAGGCTGGATAATAAAAATGTAACGCACGGTTGTTTCTAATTTTAACAGCAGTGTTTTAAATCAAAAGCCATGCCGAATGTGTCTGGCCAAAACCTTAAATGTCCTTTCCCCCCGTGTGCCAAACATCAAAGGCTTGCAAATGAAGCATCGGAATCACAGACCTTTTTAGCGCACACCATATCTCCATATCTTGAAAAGAAGCTCGACATCACGGGAAATGAAAGGTGGAGGACCCCTGCTGTGCTTTATCACTGAGCGAAAATAACGATAAATATTTCATTTTTAAAAATCTAGAACTAAAAAACATGAAACAGAGTGAGGCAGAACCACATAGTGTATATGAGCCCACATGAAAACTCCAACTGTGTGCTGCACCAGCACCATGCTGTTTTGATGAAAGGCTGCCTGTCCTAACACGTTCTGCACATGTGCTGTGATGGACGACGTTCTAGAATGCACCAATTTAAAATGCAAATAGAGGCGTGCAGATGAGCCATCAGTCTGCTGTTACAGGGACGTGAAATAGAGCTGGCACGGCACAGGCAGGCCAGAGCCAGAGCACTCACGAGTGGCTCGCTGCCACAGCATTTATTTTCTTTTGCGTGGTATTCTTCATCTTATCAGTTGAGCATTTATCAAGTGACATGAATAGGTGCTGCCAGGGACGGATCATGACTCCATGGGCCCCTGGGCCAGACAACAAGAAAGGGCCCCCTCCAGATGTTAGAGACCCTATATTTTGGGGCATTCAGGTGTTTTCCCCCTGAAAATATGTGAAAATAGAGTTGTTAAAAGTGTGATTTTACACAACATGAGAATGGAAATTTTGATGATTGGGCTTCAGGGCCCTCTGGACTCTTGGGCCCCTGGGCCTGGGCCCGGTAGGCCCTTGCAGTAATCCATCCTTGGGTGCTGCCAGAGTATACCAGAGAGAGGAATCTATCATCCTACTCTAGGCATCGTGTCTGTGTCAGGGCTTCTGTTCACTCCGTTTGCAAAATGCTGACCTGACATGAAAAGGTATTTGGGAAGGAACACTGATTAAAAATGTCTTGACTTCAAGCCTAACTTTGTGTTTTGGGGGAGAATTTTAAACTGCAGGCAAGGCAGGCTGACATTCAGAGAATCCTTGTGAGCGCTCTGAGGTTATTATGGCATCCTAGGGTTAAAAAGCCCTCTCAAGCCAAATGCCTCTCCATTCTGATGACTAAAAACCAAAGCAATATTTTTGCTCTGTGCGCTGACAGACATGTTCCCATTTGACTATAAAGGGGGGTTTTACAGTTTTGCACTGACATCCCAGCAAGAATTACACGAATTTCACCGGCGTGGCTTATGCTACGCGTGGCTTTTTTCTCAGCCATTCCGGTTATCCCTCTATAAACTACATTGGAGATAAGGGGATATTGCCGAATGATTACTGTAACATGAGTGAAGCATCCTGCGGTCTAAGCCATACAAGTGCTGTGCTTGCGAGCAAACAGTTTATTCTCGCAAACACACTCTCGGCTCGCACACACACACACACACACACACACGCTCTTGTGAATGGAGACCTCACACGGCGAGATGCGTCTGACAAAGTGAGATAAAACCCTTGAAGGGAAACAAATGTTAAATGCCATCAAGACGGAAAACAGCTGGCTGCCATTCTCATGTATTACACTGTCACCCTGTCAATTATTTTAAAAATGCAAGGCCTCGCTCTGCTTGTCTAAGCAGCACCAGCAAAAACTGAGAGGCGCTTTCTCATTTAAAAAAAAAAAAAAAATGGAAGAAGACGTGAAAAAAAAAACAGCAACACTTCTCTTCATTTTTTCATGATGCGCACACAATCCAATCCAAACGGCCCTTTTCTTGGCTGCCACGAGTGAAGACTCCTCAGAGATGATAAATTAATAAATAAAATGTGTCTGTGAGCAAAAATTATGTTCGCATTTGCCAGCTACTGAGCGAGACGAGTCGAGGCGAGCAGAGCAGAGCAGAGCATAGCAGTGTGTAACCAAGGAAGGGGGTCAGAGCATGGCAGGTCAGGGGACACTTATGGGACAGTGACCCCTGCTGGATCGGGAGGCATGAGCCCATGCAGGAACAAGTCATTTACACACACACGCATGCACACACATGCACATGTACAGACACATGCATGCACGCATGCACAGGCATGCACACGCGAACACACACACACACACACACACACACACACACACACACACACACACACACACACACACACACACACACACACACACACACACACACACACACAGATACATAGACACACGCACACATGCACACACACACACACACACACACACACACACACACACACACACACACACACACACACACACACACACACACACACACACACACACACACACACACACACAACACACACACACACACACACACACACACACACACACACACACACACACACACACACACACACACACACACACACACACACACACACACACACACAGAGAGAGTAAGTGTTGCAGCGTCAATTCAACATTTAGAGACACATATTTTCCACAGATTTTTGGTCTCTCACAGTCTTGAACTGAGACTACTGTAGAACTTATGTCTGTGCTCCTGGAGCCCCCCTGCATGTGGAAGAATGCTATTGAAATACAGTAATAAAGACGGAAAGTCGCTACCAGGGCTTGACACTGGCACCTGCCAACCGGCCAAATGCTGGTAAAACTTGGCTGTGGCTGGTAACAATTTCAGTGTACTAGCCAATTTGGCAGGTAGCTTATTCTGTGGTATGACATCAGAATAGCGTATATTCTGCACTTTGCCCCTTGTGCATCAATTGTTTGTATTTGAAAGCTCAGTTTCTATGTGTGTTTTATTTCCATGTAGAAACCCATGCACTCACCTTCTTGCTTTAAGCACCTCATCTTCTGAGGTTAGATGTACAGCGTCATGATAATACAAAATATTGTGGCTAGTAGAATAGCTGGATGGCTAGTGACCCGGGAAAACCACTAGCCATAGTGGCCGGCAAGCAAAAAAGGTAATGTCAAGCCCTGGACTGGCTACAGGAAGAAAGTGAGGAGAACTACATCATGGAAAAAGCGAAAACATATCGGGACATTAAGAGTTACACAAATTTCAGTCAAAGACTGAAAGCAAGATTAGCTTTTCTTAAAAAGAGGTTCCCCTCTACCTCTCAATGACCTCTTTTTTCCAGCTGCAGAGATTGTTTTCTTTGTTTTTGTGTATTTTCAATGATGTACTGTAAGCTTGTACTGGCAGGCTACACCACTACTGCTACCCAAGACAAATCCACATCCACATCCACATCTACTTGCCAACCAGTGTTGCCAGATGTGTCTGATCAAATTCCTCCCAAAAGGCTCTCAAAAACGCCCAAAATGCGCAAAATTCCGCCCAATTGTAACAAATTGCCTTGATTTCTCTGGGCCTAAAACGGCAGGAAAAAAAATGCCAAATGGCCAATTTTTCCTGTTTTCCCCGCAGACGGCCATCCCAAGCAGCCCAATTGGGCAGGTAACCGCCCAATCTGGCAACACTGTGGCCAACCTGTGGTAAACAGCCAATACGCATCTTTGTATTTTAAGGCAGAGCAGAGACCTACTGCAGGAGCCATTGATCCGATTGTTCTCTCCCAATTAAGCACGCTCTTCTGGAAGGCAGGCGGTGGGTCTCTCTCCCTGCCAAGATAAAAAGGACTGCAATTATTCTCCGACAGGAAGACAATGGTAAGTAAGGAGTGGGGAGGGGAGAATCTCCTCGCTCGGCTATAGACAGAACCCCCTTTTGACTCTTTTGTGGACCTCTGACAGCAGAGCCGTAAGCCAGTCAGCCTGTCAAACTGACACACCTTGCCAAAAATATCCAAGCCTAATATTGTTTATGGACGCTTTTTGTGTCTGG